>NW_012103920.1:5709492-5748302 GCF_000951045.1 Mandrillus leucophaeus
CATGGACACAGCAGCCTGAGGTTTAATTTCATGGACACAGGAGCCTGAGGTTTAATTTCACAGACGCAGCAACTTGAGGTTTAATTTATGGACACAGCAGCCTGAGGTTTAATTTATGGACACAGCAGCCTGAGGTTTAATTACATGGACACAGCAGCCTGAGGTTTAATTTCACAGACGCAGCAACTTGAGGTTTAATTTATGGACACAGCAGCCTGAGGTTTAATTTATGAACATGGGAGCCTGGGGTTTAGTTTCAGCCAGATAGTTAACATCAAGGTGGTTCCAAGCATCAAATCTGCCTGACCCCTTGAGAGATCAGCTCTGTCAACTAAAGATCCTCCCCACTTCCTCAGCTCCTGGGAAACCTCAGGCTGTCCTCAACTCATGGAGGGGAAAGTCCACCAGTAAGACCCGTGGAGTGAAACCCATTCCATCTCACCCTAGGCAGAGGCACGGCTTCTTTCAGCACTGCCTACCTGTCAGCACAGCCTAGCACTTAAAAACATGGGCTCTGTATTCAAAGAGAGTTCACATGCCAGCTCTTCCTCTCTATAGCTGTGTGACCTGGAATAAGTTACTTAACCTCTCTGTGTCTCAGTTTCCTCTGTTAAAATGAGATGCCATAGTCTCTTATAGACAATGTATGGAAATTATTGAGCTCAATCTACTTTAGCTCTTCTGTCTTCCTGAGCTTATATATTTATTCAACGAATATTGCATGAATAAATCCTGTCACAGAGGCCAAATTCACCTGTACAATATTTATAATAAAGTTAGTTCATTTGAGCCAATCATGATTTACTGTCAAGGAGATAAAAACAATTAAAATAAAGAATGAGTGATGTTTTTTCAGCAATAGACACGGCTTGGAGAGGTGTTTTTAGATCTATATATTTTTTAACCTAAGGCATTTTGCTGATAGGAGGAATCTAGTCATGTGCTGTGGGCATCAGAGATTTCTGGGAGCAGGGAGGTGGGGCCCTTGTTCCACAACATATCTCAGAAATGTCCTTGACGTTTCGGAAGGCAAGGGTCTGTTTCCCAGGGTCAGCAGTTAGGGAAAGAGGGTCTTAATCACTGCAGTGAGTCCCCAGCCACAGCCCTTCTTGCTGATGTGCAGATGCAGTTAATCCTCATCGCTTTGATTATTCATGAAAGACCTGATAGAGCCATTTAGTTCTCTTTAAAGTTTCAGACGTTCTGTTTCCCATGATTGCAGGACCCTGGGGACCAGGTATCTGACCATAGTGAAATCTCCCTTATCCTGGGGCTCATGGTGGGACAGGCCGAAGAAATGAGGGAGGTGCAGATGTTTCTGAGGCCACCATGTGGTGTAGTGTCAAGAGCACTGAATCAGGAGTCTCTAGCTCTCCATATTTGAGTTCAAATTGGATCCTCTGACTAATTAACATTATAGCCTAGAAAATTACACTGAAACTCTTAGTCTCAGAAATCAGCAGGTGTTTAGTCATGTGCCAAGCACTGCCCCAAGTTCATAAGTTATACCTAAGACTGGCACTAATATCATCCGCACTGTACAGATGAAGAAACTGAGTCTGAGTGTGGTTAGGAAGCTGGAGCTGGGACTAAACCCAAGGAGTCTGACTTTAGAGCTCATACTCTGTTCTCTTCTCTGTCACATGCTGTTCAACAGGGAAGATTTTAGGAAGGTTAAATGAACAGCTTTCGGTTTTTCTTGAGACAGAGTTTTGCTCTTGTTGCCCAGGCTAGAGTGCAATGGCACTATCTTGGCTCACTGCGACCTCCACCTCCCGGGTTCAAGTGATTCTCTTGCCTCAGCCTCCCGAGTAGCTGGGATTACAGGCATCCACCACCATGCCCAGCTAATTATTGTATTTTTAGTAGAGATGGGGTTTCACCATGTTGGCCAGGCTGGTTTCGAACTCCTGACCTCAGATGATCCACCTGCCTTGGCCTCCTAAAGTGCTGGGATTACAGGTGTGAGCCACCACGCCCAGCCATGAACAGCATATTTGAAGAGCCTAGTACATAGTACTTGACTGACAAAAGTGCGTGTATGTCTTAATTCCCTTCCAGCTCCGAGATCCCACGCATTGCCTGCTAGTTGGGGCTTTGAAGGAAATGGACTCAGCATAGCTGGACCATGGGATGATGGATGGAGTGATGCTGGGACAGCCACAGGGCCCATGAAAAGGGGACCCCATTTCATGAATATTACATACCAGAAGCAGCCAAAAAATCTGGGAAGAATATTCAGACTGTTGAGAGAACCCCAAGACTGCTTAATGGATTTAAATTTACAAGATCACTGGGAATGATATTTCCTCCCCCTGGGATTAACTCAGTTGACAGGGCTGTCCTTAGTTGAGCAAATAACTCTTCTAGAGTATAGGAAAAAAATGGCTTGTGACAGCTTTTTGATTCACAAGTATTTACTGCATTTACTACGTGGCAGGGACCAGACACAAAAACAGTAAGAACCAGTTCCGTTTCCCAGTTTGAATGACACTGGGAAATGCCTCATCCATAATGAATAGAATTTGATCATTGAGTGGCTGCCAAATTTTACTCCATCTGAAAGTTAAGCTCTGCTTTCCTTTCCAAGGTCGATGGTCCAGCGCAGGCTGTGGTGATCAGAGAAGCTTCTCTGGGCCTGCTTAGTGTTTTCCCCAAATGTCTTAGCTGGATGCCTGTCGAGAAAACTTCATCTGAGCCCGGTGGAGATCCAGGGATGCTTCTTCCAGCCCTTCCTGTGACTTGCAATTGGGGCCAGACTAGAGAAGGATACAGCTGTCTTTAGGATGTCTCTAAACTGTCCTTATGGTAGGGAAAGCGAAGACGACATCACGGCAGAGGTGGATAATATGCTTGGAGGTGAAAGAATCTGGAAACTCATTTGCCTTCATGGAATCCCTTGGCTAAAATAGTCTGTCTCTCCATGTTTCTCTCCAACTCTTTATCTTGGAATAACTTTAGTTTTACAGAGAAGTTGAAAAGACAGTACAGAGATTTCCAAGATACCCTTTGCCCATACTTCCTTAATGCCAACCTCACAGTGCTATGGTACACATCCAAACTAAAGAAACAACACTGGTACCAAATGGTTAACTAAACTCCAGACTTTATTCTGATTCCATCCGTTTTTCCATTAATGGCCCTTTTCAGTCCAGGAAACCACATTTTGCATGTATTTGTCATAGCTCCTTTGTCTCTTCCCGTCTGTGACGGTTTCTCAATCTTCCTATGGTTTTCATTACCATGACAGGGTTGAGGAGTACTGGTCAGGTATTTTATAGATTCCCCTCAATTTGGGCTTGTACTATGTTTTATCGTGATTAAATTGGGGTTATGAGTTTGGGGAAAGAATATCAGAATATCTCATCATCTCAGGGAGTTTGACACATACATGGAAGCAGTACCTTTTTTGCATCAAATATTTGGACAGGAGTAATTCAATAAACATTTATTCAGCCACTGGTATGTGCCCACTACGATGAATATAAAGAAACCTCTCCCTCCCTTCTGCTGTCTCTCTCCTCTGCCTCATCTTCTCTCCTTACCATTTATAGATTATATGTCAGGTATTCTGCTAAGCCCTTTGTTTCTCACTTAATCCTTACGTGAGGTAAATATTACCATTTCCATTTTATAGAAACTAAGTTCTTTGCCTAGCGTCCCCACCGCACTCCTGCACCCACCCCCTGCCCGCCCCCCCCATTAAATGACAGAGCTGAAGACTGTATTCAGTTTGCCTGGCTTCTTCTTACCAAACAACACAGCCTTCAGTAGATAACTCTGCCCATGAAATGTTGCTGGGAGGACGAACCATGTATTATTCTGTTCTCAGTGTTAATAAAGAAATACCCAAGACTGGGTGACTTATAAAGAGTAAGGGGTTTGGCTAGGTGCAGTGGCTTACACCTGTAATCCCAGCACTTTGGGAGGCTGAGGCACGTGGATCACCTGAGGTCAGGAGTTAGAGAACAGCCTGGCCAACATGGTGAAATCCCATCTCTACTAAAAATATAAAAATTAGCTGGGCATGGTGGCACGCACCTGTAATCCCAGCTACTAGGGAGGCTGAGGCATGAGAATCCCTTGAACCCGGGAGGCGAAGGCTGCAGTGAGCTGAGATTGCACCACAGCACTCCAGCCTGAGTGACAGATTGAGACTCTGTCTCAACAACAACAGCAACAAAGAATTAGAGGTTTAATGGACTCACAGTTCCACATGGCTGAGGAGGCCTCATAATCATGGTGGAAGGCAAAGGAGGAGCAAGTCATGTCTTACATGGTGGCAGGGAAGAGAGCTTGTTCAGGGGAACTCCCCTTTATAAAACCATCAGATCTTGTGAGACTTATTCAGTATCACAAGAACATAGGAAAGACTCGCCTCCATGATTCAATTACCTCCCACTGGGTCCCTCCCACAACACGTGGGAATTATGGGAGCCATAGGTCAAAATGAGATTTGGGTGGGGACACAGCCAAACCATATCAAACCATAAACAAATAAAAGGCTGTAAGGATTCTCCTATAGCTTTTATTAAAGGGCTAAGGCTACCCAGACAAGAGAGGACAGCATGGCTTTCCAGAGGATCTGACATCTGAATTGGGAGAGAATACCATTTTGGAAAGAAAAAAACAGCATGTGAAAAGGCACGAAGTTCAGAGCTTCAAATTTTGCTTACTTTGATGCTATTAGATTACGTTAGGAGCACATCATAAGATAAAGAGTGTTCTGAGTAGAGTGAGGTCAGAGTGGCTGGAGGGGAGAGTGCTAATCTTGCCTTATCTTCCCTGAGACAGTTTCTGAAAAGGCACAGAATAGAGGGGCATCTCATCTCCCTTGAGGGTCTGGCTGGGGGTGGTGGAGCAGTGACAGCATCGAATGGGGTCGGGAAGCCGGGGCACATGCTGGCACCTAGGTTCACTTCATCTTCTCTAACCATCAGCTTCCACTTCTGTAAAATGGGAACGATGCTTGCTCACTGCCTATAGTAATCTCTGCTCAGATGATGTGATGATAAAGGTAAGAGGACTCTGAAAACTACAAAACATCAGATATCAGACACAAATGCAAATAACCTCACAGGAACAGTAATGCCACTCTCCAGAAACTGGGTATACCCGCATCAAGAGGCTCAGAGTCACAGCAGCCTCATCAACAAGGCTCATTAAACGGGACTGGCAACAAAACTCTTGAGGTCCCAACATGAGTCTCGTTCTGTTACTTATTCTGTTATTTTTCCTTTAAAGGATTGTGAGCCAATTTTCAACCACTTCCTAAAGATCTTAGTAAGAGCTTTGCCATTTGGGGCCATCTGGTCATGCTATTGTCAGACGAAAACAATGTCCTCAAAGATATGACAGAGCATGAAGGCAGTGGGCAATTCCAGTGAGAGTGTAGCCTGCTCTGGACTGAATTATGTTTCCATGCTGTATTCAAGTTCCCTTAAAACCATGGCTTAGTTGGATATTCCTCACATGCTGTCCGCAAATTCCCCATCCCAGCCTTTGATGAAACTCAGAAGTCTTTGTGCCATTAGGGCTACACACTTTACATAACCCTATTTAGGAAATTTTTGCCCCAGCTATTACTAGTTTAATCTTCTTTGTCATCTTACTGACATCAAGTTAGGAAATGTGTACCTGGGCCAGTCTTTTGGATCTTGACAACATCTATGCTGAGCCCTGGGTAGAGGATGAATAAATATTTGTTAAAGGACAGACTAAAGAATCTGGGCTGGCTCTCCCAACATTTTGGGCTGTTGAATGGAAAGAGGTTTTGGAATCAGCCAAATTGGGGTAGGAATCCTAGTTCTGCAATTTGCTGCTTTTATTTTCTTCAGGCCTCTGCGGGCTGGCCATAATGAAAAGGGAGGGAGAGAGGCAGCCCCCAGGGAAAGTGGTAGTATCAGTTTCCCGTACGTGGTAACAAATTAACACACACTTAGTGGCTCAAAACACAGATTTAGGATATTAAAGTGCTAGCGGTCTGAAGGGCAAAATGGGTTTCACTGGGCTAAAATGAAGGTCTTAGCAGGGTTGTGTTCCTTCTGAAAGCTCCAGAGGAGAGTCCATTTCCTGCCTCTTCCAGCATCTAGAGGCCACCTGCGTCCTTGGTTCACAGCCTCCTCCTCCATCAGACCCAGCAGTGTAGCTTCTCTCAATCTCTCTCTGATTCTTCAGATTCCCACTCCCACCTTTTTTATTTTTTGTCTTTTTATTTTTTGAGATGGAGTTTTGCTCTTGTTATCCAGGCTGGAGTGCAATGGCGTGATCTCGGCTCGCTGCAACTTCTGCCTCCTGGGTTCAAGTGATTCTCCTGCCTCAGCCTCCTGAGTAGCTGGGATTGCAGGCATGCGCCACCACGCCCAGCTAATTTTGTATTTTTAGTAGGGATGGGGTTTCTCTATGTTGGTCAGGCTGGTCTCGAACTCCTGACCTTAGGTGATCTGCCCACCTTGGCCTCCCAAGGCGCTGGGATTAGAGGCATGAGTCACAGCGCCCGGCCCCACTCCCACCTTTAAGGACTCTTGTGATGACACTGGGTTATCCTGAATAATGCAGGATAACTTCCCTATCTCAACGTCCTTACTTTAGTCATACCTGTAAAGTTCCTTTTGTCAGGTAAGGTAACATGCAGGTGCCAGGGACTCACTGGTCTCTCCCTGTGGGGGAGTGTGATGGTGTGGGCTGTCTTCAGGACTCCTTAGATTTTGTAAGACAGTGCCCAAGCCATCCCAGCTCAGTGGAGTGCTCACATATGTGGATCTGCACTAGGGCAAAAGTCTCTTCTCTAATAGTAACCTTGAGCTGCCACACACCGCCTATCAAATCTTGGTTGTGAGAAACGCTGTTCAGAGAGACCAGCCCACCTAGAGATGGGTCCAACTGAGCTTTTCAACTCTGTCTGAAGATTAAACCAGACCACATCCTTTTGGCCCCAGAATATATGCTCTCACTACATTTTGCTTTACTTTGTTGCTCTTAGATGACATCATTAGGAGCGCACCCTAAGAAAAAACTTCATGGAAATAGTTGCATTTACTGTAACAGCTTTGTTGAGGATGTTTATTGCATTTCAGCATACGTTTCTTCTGAGAAACCACAGAGAAAGAAAGAGTCCTCTGGTCTCCAAAACCAGTGTTAGCTATGGTTACCCCTAGTAACTGCTTTATTTCAATCAAATGAACACTAGTTCACGTGGATGACCATTTCCCCCTATTTTCACTCACTATTAGAAAGCTAAGAGACGAAACTATTGTTCATCTTCAGCAAAGCTTTAGGACTACAGAGCCTGTGCTATGTGCATTGACTTATTTTCCAGTCCTCATTATCCACTTTCCCCAGTTCCTTCACCTGTTTTATACTTTAGTTAGTATTGTTGGTAGCATCTGTAAGCCCAGAATAAAGCATGATAAAAACTTTTTTTATTTTCCAAGATTATTTTCTCTTTTGTAAGACGCACGCCCCTGATACATTCTTCTTTGCTCCAAGAACAAAATAAAAATAAAAACATGAAGTGAAATATCATAGGTGCCAATGTATAAACATGAATTCTCAGCAGAACTGAGTCCAGCATTATTGTAAAGACTGAAGCTTATGCTGATCGTATGAAAACAACTCTCTAATGCTTTGTATGCTGAGCACACTAAGATCATAAATGCCAGCATTCTAAATGGCTTGCTTGCTGTTAGCAGATCCACTGGAACTGAAAGCCATTTCTTTTCTACGGGCTGCTTAGTTTTTATTATGTCTTTATTCATGGTCAAAAGACATCAGCAAATTTGCTAAAGTGATTGAAGATATTTTTCTTAAGGCATTCCTAAAGTTTCCTATCTTTGCCTTCATGGTTCTGGATGTGAGCTTGTTTTCTTAGATAGAAACAACAGAAATGTGCTCCACACTATATAGCGTTTTGATAGTTATAGAAAGCCAAGTTTTTCTTTTTTCAAATCAATGGTATGCTAGCAAAACCTCCAGTGAAATATCTCTGAGATACACCAAATCATAAGAGTTTATTTCTGAGTCCATCAAACCACAGAATCAGTGACTCTGAGAACCTCTCAAAGCCTCTAAGATAGAGTATTAATCTCTACATCCACAGAGTCTAGAACACGCTATGTGTTTAATAAATATGTTTTGAACTAGTGGGTAGTACTTTCCACTCTTGGAAACACTAACGTTCCACCCAGACCCCAGTAGACCAATGACAGACATAGTGCTTGCCAGGTAGCGGGCATGCAGTATACACTGAATGACTGGCACTGAGATACAGACAAACCATGGGAGAAATTTCTGCCATCCCTGAAATCCACAGCAGAAATTTTGATTTCCACTATTCTCCCCCTTGGCAGAGACACGCCTGACTGATAACATTGACATGTGCACCCACTTTCATGAATGTACTCAGGTTTATGTATGATTTCTAGTGTGCTAGTACAATCTCTGCCCACCTTTCTCCCACTCAAGAAAATATGGTAGAATACAAATTAGTAAGAACGTCATTAATATGGGAACCATCTCCAGTCCACTGCAATTTATTGAAAAAACTAAATCACTGACAAAATGACCATTTTGTCATTTCAAATAATAGCAGTAGTAGATGACTTGTAAGACATCTTACAACGATTGACACAACGTTTCATCATGATACCAAGACTGTTGAGAATGCTTCTCAACAGGAACCATCTCTGAGAGCCACTGTTTCCTCACAGGTCATTTTGGCGACCTTCCAAAACTGCAGAGAAACCATCTCTCAGGCTTATCCTATCCCCAATGCAATCATCTATATGGGCTCTGTTGTCCATGTGAACTCCACCAGAACCACAGTGATGATTCCTACTAAAGGACATAGCTCACATAAGACCTCAGGGGGGTGTCACTCCACTTCCACCATCATGACCTTAAAGAAGAGAAGTTACAAACAGTTGACTTACCACGCCACCACCAGCTGAGTGCACGAGCACAGACATCCCTTCCCGGAGGTTAGCAACTTCAAACAGCATCACGTAGGCTGTGACGAAGTTCATGGGGAATGCAGCAGCCTCGGAGAAGCTCATGTCATCCGGGATCTTGTAGACAAACTCCACTGGTGTGCAGACCACCTCTGCCCAGGCATTGTAATTGACAAATGCCATGACACGGTCCCCAATCTGGGCATGGGGAAATACAGAGTTAGTGGAGACTACCTCATGACAGAGGCTCAAGGAGAGAACAGAATTACTGGGAGCTGGCCGGGTGCTGTGGCTCATGCCTATAATCCCAGCACTTTGGGAGGCTGAGGCGGGTGAATCACTTGAGGTCAGGAGTTCAAGACCAGCCTGGCTGACATGGTGAAACCCCATCTCTACTAAAAATACAAAAATTCACCAGGCATAGTGGCGTGTGCCTGTAGTCCCAGCTACTCAGGAGGCTGAGGCAGGAGAACTGCTTGAACCCAGGCGGAGGTTGCAGTGACCTGAGATCACACCATTGCACTCCAGCCTGGGCAACAAAGCAAGACACTGTCTCCAAAAAAAAAAAAAAAAAAAAAAGTATTATTGGGAGCTATCCATGGTCCAAACACATTGTTTCTATTGACTCATACACTTAACTCTATCCAAATTTTTGAGTATCACAATCATTTTTTTTAAACGTCGACAAAACATAACTTTAAAAATAAATTTGCAGTGAAAAAGCTACTGTGTACATTTCACAATACAACTGATTTAATGAACCATTGAGAGCTCTATGTTTCTTGTCCACCCATCTTCAGCCACTACCCTCTCCTCTCCAGAACAAGCTAAGTTGGTTAGTTGAGAACCCATTCCTTGAAACTCTGAACATTATTTAGGTGGTAGCAAAAGTCCTGGGAAGTGTCAGTGCACATAAGGAAGGTAGCAAAACGATGCAGAGCCCTCCTTCATGCTTTTGAAACCACCTGTCACCTGGCAAACTTCTGTCCTTCCTTTAGGACTTCTCAAAAATGTAGTCCCCACAGCCAAGCATGAAGAACTTACAGCCTGGTTGGAGAATGGATTCCTCCTCATGAGAGTTTTTATTTTTCTTTTCTTTTTTTTTTCTGAGATGGCTGGACTGCAGTGGCGCCATCTCAGCTCACTGCAACCTCCGCCTCCCAGGTACAAGCAATTGTCCTGTCTCAGTCTCCCAAGTAGCTCAGATTATAGGCATGCACCACGATGCCTGGCTCTTTTTCTTTTCTCGTATTTAGGAGAGACAGGGTTTCGCCCATCTCTGGTTGTGAACTCCTGGCCTCAGTGATCCTCCCGCCTTGGCCTCCCAAAGTGCTGAGATTACAGGCATGAGCCACTGCATCCGGCCAAGTGGTTTTTCTATATGTACATTTGATCACTATAAAATCTATGATTTGCTAAACAATCATAATGTACTAGACTGTAATCTTCATTTTGTCAGTTATTTAATCTACATGAAAGCTTAATAGGATATTATTCTTATTATAATATGAAGAAACTGAGGCTAAGAATGGTTGAGTATCTTGCCTAATGACATACAGAGTGAAGCTTGTCTAATTCCAAATATTTTTCCATGACATCACAGTGAGCCATGTTTCCATATGAAGCCCCTTCTTGATCTTAGGTTCCAGGCACTGGAGATATAACTGTAAATGAGGTACAGCTCATGCTTTCAAATTATTCATACTCCCTGATATTTTCATAATTTTCATATGGCAAGTGCTATGAGTGATAGGGCTTAGAGGCAAATCTACTTGGAAGGGATAATATTTCAGCAGAGAATGCAGTCTTAAGTCAAAAGCATGAAATTACGATGGCGATGTTCCAGATATTGGTCCAAAGATAACAGAGTTCATTTTTTGGGTGTGGGAATGGTGGGTGGGGTCAAGGGATGTCAGAGTAGCCTGGAGGTGAGCTCTCCCAAAACCTTGGGGATTTTCCAGGTTGGCCAGTTCTGTGTATTTTGGAATAGAGCTGCTTCAGCCTCAGTGTGTGTCTGGAACAGGATCCAGAGGACTTGATTGTCCATTTGGCTACAGGATGGTATAGCATAAAGACAACAGACTGATCTTGGTGCCATTCAGACCTGGGTAATGAGGAGTTCTGGTGAATGAGACAGTTGGGGACAGCATCAACAATGTTCTAAGTGAGCCTGGCCACCTCTCTCCAGCTGCCAGGGCAACTCTGTCGGGGCGGGGGTTTGGGTGACCTAATTCAGGAAAGACGCCTGAACCACAGAATCAAATTGCTCTGCCCCAGTGTGTCTTCTGGGGCTGTCGTGACAGCAACAAGAGCAAGGCAAAGTCTAGTCTGTTTGCTTTGAGAAAAGAGGCAAGTGATTAATCAACATGACGATCTGACAGTTGGGCAAGGAGGACATTCTCACTGCCTCCTTGCATCTCCTTTCCTTATCCTTGGGTAGCCTGGCATAAACCTAAGCAGGTCTTCCCCTCTCTGAATCCTCTCCGGACTGCTGCAGAGGGAGAAGTCCTTGCCTAGACTTACCTGTATGTTATCTGTGGCTCAGCCCCCACATGCCTTCTTTTCTCCCCTTCCCCAAGCCCCTAAATGACCCTAGACTTCATGGATACTGGAAGGGAGTGGCTCTCCACACTGGTGGTGACAGCAGTGTGTCCCAGAGAGGGTACAATTAAGAATAAAACATCAGCCAGGCCAGGCACGGTGGCTCACACCTATAATCCCAGCACTTTGGGAGGTTGAGGTGAGGGGATCATCTGAGGTTGGGAGTTCGAGACCAGCCCGACCAATATGGAGAAACCCCGTCTCTACTAAAAGTACAAAATTAGCCAGGCATGGTGGCACATGTCTGTAATCCCAGCTACTCGGGAGGCTGAGGCAGGAGAATTGCTTGAACCTGGGAGACAGAAGCTGTAGTGAGCAAGATCGCGCCATTGCATGCCAGCCTGGGCAACAAGAGCAAAACTCCATCTCAAAAAATAAAAATAGAAATAAAAATAAAAAACATCAGCTAACAATAAGAAGTGGCAGCAGTGGGTGGGAGCTCAGACAATGGGAGCAAAGGAGAAAGGAACACTCAGCCCCTGTGCTTGTTCAGTATTGACGCCTGTGTCTCCCTTATGGCCATGCTGGAAAAGCAGCAGGAAACACAGGAAAGTGCATGCTCACACCCTCATGCTTTTGTATCTGCTGTTTCTGCAGTTGGCACTCTCTTTCTTTTGGGAAAGTATTGATTTTCCTTAAAAGCTCAGCTCAAATGTTTTCTCCAAAACTTTCCCTGATGACCAACCTTCCCCTACAAAAGCAGAACTGACATGTCTTCTTATTGCTGCTAGTATTTGTGTTTATTGAGTGCTGCTTGTGGTGCTGGCACTGAGTACACAGTAAATTAAATTACTGCATTTAATTCTGATGACAACCCTATGTGGTAGCTTTTATTGTTGTTCACATTTTATAGACTGGAACCTAAAGCTCAAAGCAGTTAATAAGCTGCCCAAGACCACACAGTTGTAAGTGGTAAAGACAAGATTTCAGGCTGGGCACAGTGGCTCACGCCTGTAATCCCAGAACTTTAGGAGGCCGAGGAAGGTAGATTACTTGAGGTCAGGGGTTTGAGACCAGCCTGGCCAACATGGCGAAATCCCTTCTCTACTGAAAATACAAAAAATTAGCCAGGTGTGGTGGCGCTTGCCTGTAATGTCAGCTACTTGGGAGGCTGAGGCAGGAGAATCACTTGAACCTGTGAGATGGAGGTTGCAGTGCGCTGAGATCGTGCCAGTGCACCCTAGCCTGGGCAACAGAGTGAGACTCCTGTCTCAAAAAAAAAAAAAAAAAAAAAGACAAGATTTCAACAAAAGTCCACCTGATTCCTTATGTAATCCTTCATCATTGTGCAGATCCCATTATAATACTGGCTTATCCTTTTACATGACTAGCCTCCCTCTAAATGGGGAGATCTCAGAGGGCAGAGGCTGGGTCTCATTGATTTATGGATTCTCGATGCACGACCCAACGCTTGGTGCATAGTGAGTGATGGGTTGATGGATAATTACAAGTAACTGAACCTTGTCTAACTTCTCCATGGGTGGGAAATGGGAGAGAATAAGGGAAGAAATTCAATCCTGGAGAAGCTTTCAATAGTCTCATAGGAAACATCTCTAGGTCTAAAGGGGAAAACCAGTGTCTGCAATTGAGTAGAATGCACTGCTAGGGTAGGGGTGCTAGGAGCTATTGTTATTGATAATGATAAATACCATTTACCAAAACAAAAACTAATATGTTCCTGAATCTGGGCTAAGTGCCTTTATTTACATGACCTTACATAATTCCCACAAGAACTCCATGAAGTTCTTGAAGTTGATGACTAATAATGAACTATTACTGTGCCCTTTATACAGATGGGAAAATTGAGGCTGGAGGGTGAAGGAGTCATTGAGGAGCAGAAGCAGAAGCGAAAGGCTTCCGGTTCAGATCTGTCTCTCTGCAGAGCTCTCCCTTGTTCCAGCTAGTTTCCACCTCCTTGGTGTTGCTAAGACAAGCGGTTACTAAGAGGAGGCTATCCTGACTGACGGCTCATGCTGGTTTGAGGGTACTTCTCTTATTCTGCAGGAAAAGATACAGAGACAATGGGAAACACCCCGACAGAGCTCGAGCTTGAGGATGTGAGTATCGATGAGCTTTCCTTTTCTTGGTAAGGGGTTTGGTCTTCAGCTAAATGTGTGTTTTTGCTGATTTTAGGGGGATTCTAAAGCAGCACTGGTTCATCTAGCTGGCCGTAGCCTCAGCCAAGGCCACGGTGAGTTTTCTTAGTGCTAATATAGTTGTAGAGGGAGAATCACGGAAACCCTGGGAGTCACCATGACTATTGTCATCTCCTCCTAGCGTTAGGTAAAAGTTCAATCTGACCAGATGTGGGAGCCCACCTCAACCCTCTTGAAACCATTAAAGAAATGGCCTCAGATAGTCTGATTCCAGATACAAATAATTAATTCATTACACTTGAGATAAGTGTTCCAAAGGAAACATAAAGTTACGTGTGCATAACAGGGCAACCTACAAAGTGTGGAAATATTAGTTGAACTTTTTAGGGTTCAGTCTCCTCAGCTCCAAAATGGATATAATATTAGTAAAAGGTCCTTATGAAAACTAAATGGCATAATACACACACAATGCACTTAACATGGTGCACGGAAAATGAGGAAAGAGCAATACATGTTCGCTCTTTAACAGAACAGATTGGTTCCTGACCTGATGGAATTCACAGTTTAGCAATCAGCAGTTAAATACTGACTCATTATACTTCAGAAAGCAGGAGGAACAGCTGTCTAAGGAGGAAACTGAGGGGAAAGAGAGGCTGTCCCACTGTCAGTGAGTGTCCTTATCCCCGGAAGGGGTAAAGACGAATTGACGAATGTGAAGAATATCATCTTCAGGCCAGGGGCAATGGCCCACGCCTGTAATCCCAGCACTTTAGGAGGCTGAGATGGGTGGATCACCTGAGGTCAGGAGTCTGAGACCAGCCTGGTCAACATGGTGAAACCCTGTCTCTACTAAAAACACAAAAAATTAGCCAGGCGTCATGGCAGGCACCTGTAATCCCAGCTACTCAGGAGGCTGAGGTAGGAGAATCACTTGAACCCGGGAGGCAGAGGTTGCAGTGAGCTGAGATTGTGCCATTGCACTCCAGCCTGGGTGACAGAGTGAGACTCCATCTAAAAAGAAAAAAACAACAAAAAAGAAAAGAATATCATCTTCAGTGCATTGGAAGATAACTAGGGTGTAACACTAGCATCCTGTTCTTCACAGAATCACAAAAACTCAAAGACACAGCCTCAGTCCCACAGAGCAGCTGATGGCCTCCAGAGTCAGCACAGAGTATAATGAACAGAATATTTCAACCACCTTGACAGTGGTCTCATGGTCATAACTGCAGGGCTGGCTGCTCACACATCTCTTCTTCGACTTTGCTGCATCACTTCCATTTCATTATCAAAATAGCAAATATGTCCAAGCCATAGGTTCGGCTCCAGCCTCAGAGTGCAGAGGCCGGCACATTTAAAACATATCCTCTTCATTTCATTATTTGATTCTGCTAAGAAAAAAAATAATTTGGGTGCAGCCAAAAATGCACCCAAATTATTCCTTTATTACTGGGCCTCCGGTGATGGCTTTTCATCATCTCTTGCCGTCTATCAAACCGAGAGAGCTATTCAATGTGCTGCTGCAAGGAATTCCATCTCCAATATGACTGAAGATCTTAAGTCAAAATTACAGAAGGAATATTAGTGCCAGTTTTCTCCCATATGGCACCCTAACTGAAAACGAGTAGGTGACTTATTTTTTTGGTGCAGCCACAAGTCATGGGAAGGGACAGAGTTTGAAGAGTGGGCTTGATAGTAAACAAGCCAGGGCAAATTAGCAAAAGATAAGTCATACTGAAAGGAAAAATATACATAATCAAGAATAGTAAAAGTTCTCCCTCTAAACCAAGTCCAACAATGTCCCTGTTTCCTGTTATATTCTAAAATAATTGGTTTTTTATTCAATGCTCGGGGTTAATGGAGTAAGCTGCATGATATTTTCTTTGGGGACCATGTGGAGGATTGAAGAGAAGATAGTATTTCTTATGTGCAGCACTTTCAGGGTGAGATAGTGTGCCTCTGGTTATATGACTTACCTGGGGACAGAAAAATGTAAATTCGTATATATAAAAAAAGAAAAGGCTCATTTACTGCCTCTTTCTCAACATGTATCTGCTGTCTTATCTGGAAACCATTGGCAAAACTACTGATAAGTGGAATGAGATTTCCAGACATTTTCCATAATGAATTTGGAGTATATTGATATTTTCACAGGATACTGAGGCTCAGACACACTGAGACTGAGAACCAGGCTCCAGTTCCATTTCAAGGGCATTTTGGCACTGCATTTTGTAGAATTCTTCTTTAGTTCTCCTGTCATGCATTTATTATCGCAGTATTTGGGGGCTGGGAGTAGGGAGGGAAGATCATGAGACTGTAAAGAGGATAAACAAGCTCTGGTGATTTAAATCCGGGTTCTGCTAGTCCTAACTACCCTTCTGACCTCACAGAAAATTACTGAACCCTCTCAAACCTCATCTGCAAGGGGATAACAATCTTTGCTTTGCAGGGCTGTGGTGGAGGCTTTAAAAAGATAACTTCTCCATGGTTCTGATTATAGTCGGTTCTCAAATGTTCATTCCTCCCTAGGGGAGCACTTAGTTATGAGTAAGAGCTCTTGTACCTGATTTGCATTGGTTTTTCTGACTCCAAACGACTGCAATTTTGTGCAATTGACTTGCGCACAGGTTCTCAGTTTTTATAGATTGGTTTCTATTTGATTTGCGTTATAATAGTAGGAAAGGTCATACATCTTTTTACAAATTAAAAAAGGTTTTATTATAGAGAATTTTGGACACGTACGAAAGTAGTCAGTATAATAGAATAAACCTTTTTGCCCATTTCACTACTTCCAGAGCCATCAATCCATGGCCAATTCCATTCTACTTATCAGGTACTTCCACTCTTTAAAATCTTCTTCATCCAAAATGCTACTTTCCCAATCCCTGAAATAGTTAGGGATTTATAAATGATCACTTAAATGTACTAGTTAAGTGACTATCTGAAGGAGCCAAGTTATATAATAGAGAGTCCATTTCCTCCAAACTCCTGTGTTTTGTAGTTGCATTTTGAGCTGAAGATGATGAGAAAATGAGAGTTCTGGATATGGGAAGGGGCTACGCACACTTAGTTAATCCAACACCAAACACTTTTGTTTAATAGCTGCATGACATGAATAAAGGGGGAGACAAGATTTGTCTTGCTCACTGCACCAGAATGCTTCCGGGAGCAACCAAGATAGTCCATAAGAAAGGCATGAGACCTTAATGACTATAAACATTGTCAACAGTCCAAATAAGAAGACAATAATAATAATGCATGCCATAGGTTATTTCAAACACTTCTTTCTGCATCATCTTTTGTTGTCTCAATGGATTCGAAATGAATATTACTCTTCAAGTGAGAATCAAAACATTACCTCATATCCTTTCACGCTGTCCCCCAGAGCTTCAACAATCCCAGAACACTCAAATCCTGGCACCAGGGGAGTCTTGGGAGGGTTGTCAATATTCCCTTGTCGCACCATCAAGTCAATGAAGTTTAATCCACTGTGAAAAGCAAACGTGAAAGGAGAGAAATTCAACATGAGATCCAAAAGAAAGCACCAACCTGGTTTTCTTTTCTTCCTTTTCTTCTCCTCCTTTCCTCCCTCCCTTCACTCCTTCGTCTCTCTTTTTTTTTTTTTTTCTTTTTGGCAAAGTATCACTAAGAGTAATGCCACTTAGCTAGACGTTACCAATAAAACAAAATTCAATTACCTCTATGCAGACAAGTAATACATTTGTGGCAGTGAAAGCAGTAGCTGCAGAGTTTACACTGATTCAAGAGATGGCCCCTTTGTCTTCTCTCAGAACCTGTTTATGCTTACTCTAAAAACATATTGACTAGCCTGGCTATTAGAATTCCTAGTACTTAATCAAAGGTAAAAAATTTACCAGGAAGAGATTATAAACAGACACATGGAAAGCAGCCAGACCCAATGGCAACCAGCCAGTGCCTGAGAAAAAGAAAGAAGACCTAACTAAAAAGGTCTCAAAACAACCAACCATCTCTCCTCAATCATCACGCACACTTACACCAGCACTATGCATAAACAGCTCCCATAATAAAGAATATGAGCCATCAGGAGATAACATTATGTTCCGCTGGAGGAGACGGGACTCAAAGAGAGATCAAAGGAATGCCCCAATAGATATGGAAATACTGGAGTGTTTCAAAAATCTAAGTTATTTCCAGATGAGAGATATTACTGGAAATTTCTGATTAACACATTACTTTTGGAATAAGGAAGTTATTAAAATATATCAAAGTCATCATAATGGAAAACCATACACTTGATTCCAATGATGCTATTAGCAATGCTCCTGGACTCTTTTTATTTTATCAGAACTACTCTTGGGAATTTCATTTAACACCCATTTGCTAATCACATGGGAAAACACATCTCATTAAACATGGATTTTTTCTCAACAGATGTGGTTGTAATGTACTTTTTTTTTTTTTTTTTTTTTTTTTTTTGAGACAGAGTGTTGCTCTTGTTGCCCAGGCTGGAGTGCAATGGCTCAATCTCGGCCCACTGCAACCTCCACCTCCCAGGTTCAAGCAATTCTCCCGCCTCAGCCTCCTGAGTAGCTGGGATTACAGGTGCCTGCCACCATGACCGGCTATTACAGACGGGGTTTCACCATATTGGCCAGGCTGGTCTTGAACTCCTGACCTCAGGTGATCCACCTGCCTCGGCCTCCCAAAGGGCTGGGATTATAGGCGTGAGCTACTGTGCCCAGCCTGTACTTTCTGTTTTTAGAAGCCACCATCTCAGAAAGACTCGTACTATAGAAAGTACACTCTTCAGTGTGACCCAACATCCATTAGCATCCAACCACAGCTTCTTTTCCAGGCTAGATGACTTGAACTAGTTCTTTTTTTTTTTCTTTTTGAGATGGAGTTTCGCTTCGCTCTTGTTGCCCAGGCTGCAGTGCAATGGTGCGATTTTGACTCACTGCAACCTCCGCCTCCTGGGTTCAAGCGATTCTCCTGCCTCAGCCTCCCAAGTAGCTGGGATTACAGGTGCACATCAACATGCCTGGCTAATTTTTGTATTTTTAGTAGAGATGGGGTTTCGCCAAGTTGGCCAGGCTAGTCTTGAACTCCTGACCTCAGGTGATCCGCCCACCTCGGCTTCCCAAAGTGCTGGGATTACAGGCATGATCCACTGTGCCTGGCCCACTTGAACTAGTTCTTAAGCACGTCTTTCCTATTTCTTCCCTGATCTCTTTGGACCCAAGGAAGCATCTAACTCCACCTGTGTCCACTGGTCTCACTTATGAGTCTCATACAAAGGGATTGAATAAAGATGAGTAAAATGATTTCCTTGAAGTGTGGGCTCAAAACTCACCACCTTCTCAAAGTTTTCCCAACCACAAATTAGAGAAGTTTCACATACTGTCCCAGCCGGTGCTTCTCTAAAGTGCGCCCTCCTTGAAGGCAGCCATATGCCTCATATTTCTCTGCTTCCAGTGTGCCTGGCATGCATCGGACCCAAAGAAATATAGTAGGGATTCAAGTAGCGTCTGCTGAATGAAGAAAGAGTCATGGATATTCAAAAATATGTGCTGCCAGTTTGAGTACTAATTCCTTTTAAAAAGCAGTCAAAGAATGTTTGGCGTAATGGATACGTTTCTGAATGATATGTGTAGACTCCCAAAGGTCCTACTTTAACGGTTAGCAGTTATCCAGGTCAGTTATTAACTGAAACGTTACCCAATAACATGGCCAATTCCTTAAGAGCTTGGGGAGCGTGGGGTACAAATCCCAGTTCTACCACTTCTACCTCTATAACCTGGGAAAAGTTACTGAACTTCTCTATGCCTCAGTTTCCACATCTGTAAAGTGGGAGTTAGGATAGTACCTACTTCACGGGGCTGTCATTGAAAATTAATGCACGTAAAGCACTGACATGTGGTGCCAGGTACGTAGTCAGTATTCAACACATGTTAGCCTTGAAATTTGCATCTTCAGTTAAGAAGGCAGAAGTATGTGATATATTTTAGGAAGACACTCATAAAAAAGGTTAAAAACACTTTCAGAACTGACTTGGAAAAACTTCAGCTATCTCTGAACTTCACTTGTATAAAACGGCCGATTTTCTGACACAACCAAATAAATAAAGCATCACTGTATAACAGTAAAGGAAATTTCTACATCCTGAAACAAGCACTCCATCTCATTTAATGTATATTTTAGCTCACTGTGTTTTTCTTTGCGTGAAAACCAATGATTTCCCAAGACCCTGTTGGAAAAATGCTGGAAGAAATTAGTTGCCATTTCTGCAAACATGGCAGCCCCCTGGAGAAGGCCTCATCTTTGACACTTACTACGCTGCTCAACTGGGCTGCCTGCATTCGCCATCCAGCATGAACTGGGCCCAGTGATGGTAAACTGAGAGTCAGCTACTTAAATTCCAGTGAGAAGAGCCTAACACTGACTTTTCAAAAGCCTGTAGCACCCTGTTTCCTCAGTGAGGCATTAGGTGATTCTGTCAGGTCTTGGAGAATGCCCCCTATTTTTAGGATGTGGGTGTATTTTGGAGACAGAGACCAGGACAGGTCAGTATTGTTTATCTCCACACAAAGGGGATGTAAATAATTGTTAATAGAGTACCCCCAAGTGTTGGATCAGACCTGTTTCTCCTGATATGGATATAGCTAACTTTTGCTGAGGGTTTAGTTTGTGTCAAGAACTGTGCTAAGTGCTTGACTTTTGTTATTTAAGACTCATCAATACTCCTCCTATGAGGTATGAACTATCACACTATTTTTTCAGATCAGAAAACTGAGACCCAGAGAGCTTAAGTAACTTGCTTGCCATGACATCTCTTCAAAGTGTCAAAGTCGGGATTTGAATTCATGCAAAGTCTAGAACCTGACCCCTTAGGCAACACGCTCTACCACTTTATGGGGAACTTCTCTATGCCCCGCTCTTGCACATACAAGAGCCATGTTTACAGCTCTTTATATCTTCCCCTTTGCAGAGAGTTGATTGCACCAATGTGGGCCCACTATTGGAGGGTGGCCATTCATAATCTAGATAGGAACCTATTCCTTAAACTGAATAAATGAGCTGGTCCAAGAACTGGGTGTTCTCTGTAAAACTATGAATTGGGAAACACACATCAAGAGAACGACTTAGCAACAGAAAGGATGTCAAAAGACAGAAGTGAGTGAGAGAGACCTAGTCGACCCGAGCTTTGGCGAAGCATACGTGGAAAAGCCAATAGATGGAAGAATTAAAAGAAAAAACATGAAGAGCAACAGAGTCAACCCAACTCCCTGCACCGGGATGAGGCTTTGTAGACTTCCATTGCCGAGTTCCCTATAATGAGCAGAGGTCCAGTCTCTGGGCTTGGGGAGGTCCAGCTCCATTACACCTCCTGCTCTCTGATTTCCATGAGTTCCTTCATTACTTCACACATGTGTTTATAGCAGAAGCTCTTTGTTTGGATTACCTGTGTGGTCCCTGTCACGTGAAACCAAAAGATACAAACTCAAATGAATACCATAATCAATCACTCCCAATCACCCGTTGGGACAGACATTGTTGATTCTATTTTTTTTTCCTCAGACAAAACAAATAACTTTGTTTGTTTAGAGATAATAAGTTATTTGCCCAAGGCCACACAGATAGTAAATAGTGAAATCTATGAACTTAAAAACTTGAGTCTAATCCTTTTCTTTTTCCACCACAACAGAAAAAAAAATAAAAACAAAACAAAAAAACAGGGGCATGTCAATGCCCCTGTTTTGCACAATTACAGTTTCCAGTATTCTCTAAGGTAATATGATTCTTAGTTAGAATGTTTTTGGGGGTGGCAATGACTACACCTGATTACTCAGGCCCACAAAGGGAGTAAAATTTTTATACAGCTCTTAAACATTTGAGATCGTTGCAAAAAAAAAGACATAGTGTTGGAAAGTGCCTGACATAAAGTTCTGCCAGGTAATCCTATTTTTCTCAAAGATTGGTACAATTTTAATAAATAATATAAGACTGTCTCAGTTTTCTTCTTATACTAAATTATTAGTCAGAGGCTAAGTTTAAAGAGTTATTATTGAGACATAGCATCTTGAAGGAATGAAGATAGAGGTTTGAAAAAGAGACCCTGAAAAGCTCAAAACATAGAATGAGGGATCTGAAGACATGTGAGGGAAGATACAGGAAAACTGGGAGACAGATCCTTAAAATAATAACACTTTCTTCTATTTGTATAGTACAGCACAGTTTGTCATGTGCTTTCACACACATCTCATTAAACTTTGTAACAAGCTGAGAAAAGCAAGAAGTGCAGATACCATTAATCCCATTAAATAGATGTGAACATTGAGCCTCAGATAAGAAAACCGACTTGTTAAAGGCAGCACAACAACACTGACAGCACATGACAGAGGCAGAGTTGAGACCTGAGTAAAGGTCTTCCAACTCCTTGTTTTTTGTGTATCCCATAACACCATGAAATCTCAAGTACATCAAATGTTACTAAAATAAAGAATTTTAAGATTGAGGAAAACCGGGGCATGGTGGCTCATGTCTGTAATCCCAGCACTTTGGGAGGCTGAGATGGGTGCATTACCTGAGGTAAGGGGTTCGAGATCAGCCTGGCCAACACGGTGAAACCCCATCTCTACTAAAAATACAAAAATTAGCCAGGTGTGGTGGCGCACGCCTATAGTCCCAGCTACTTAGGAGGCTGAGGCAGGAGAATCGCTTGAACTTGGAAGACAGTGAGCGGAGATCACTCCACTGCACTCCAGCCTGGGCGGCAGAGCGAGACTCCGTAAAAAAAAAAAAAAAAAAAAAAAAAAAAAAAGATTCAGGGACAAGAAGACTGAAGGGAAGCAGTGAAAGGAAACAGATGCAGTTGCTTCGGTTTTAGTCTCCATACTGCCATCAATTAGCGGTGGAGTTTGGCTAAGTCTCTGAAACTTTCCCCAGCTCTCATACTCTGTTTGTTTGATGGTCCTTTATCCTGTGGGCTCTGTTTCAAACATTATCAAAATCAAAGCTTAGGTAGAGAGGGAGAGACACTTGGTGGTCTTGAGAAAAAAGATATTGACTTGTATGCTTAGACTCAGAGATAAAAGCTAGTCTTGGCCTCTACACTTTCTTTTCTGTTATCTAGTAAGTGAGGAATATCACCCTGTCAAGTCTCCTGAGAGACATTTAGCTGCCTTTATTTTTGTCCTACCAAAGTCAACAAACATTGCTCCCGTGATGATACTGCTATGTGTTAGGTATTAAGGGATGGAGTGTTTTAATCTCCATTTGGTGCAAAAGGGAGGTGAGGCCAAGAGAGAATAAAGTAACTTGTCCAAGGTTATATAATTGGTACCAGAACTGGGAATATGAGCCCTTTTTATATGACTGCCAAGCTTGAGTTCTGACCGCCAGGCTGTCATTGTGTGATCTATAAACCATGGTAGGTTTCTGTGTCTTCTTGTCCCCAGAGTTTATCGTTCGGAATATTTTTTGGGATATGCTAACAATATCAAAAGAAGACACATGTGATTTCTTAAAAGACATCACTAAGTGGATGACAAAAGAATCAGCCCAGCTATAGTTTATTAATTTTCCAATTTGAGGTGAAAAGTGACTCAAAAGAAGGAGTTTAGCAAAGAAGATACAGGTAGCATGGAGATGCTCCCTTGTCTTCTACTCTCCTGGTGAAAGGAAGGCAGGGGTTGCTCATGTGAAAAGATCTTAGGCCTCTTGCTATCCCGTTCCTTCCTCAGGTTGTCGGTATCCTCAGCACCAATCATGAAAATCCAAATAGCGTCAGATCAGTAAACAAATCTCCCTCTTCCGAAACCTACTTCTCTATTGATGCAGATTATAGAGCCCCATCCTATATTTTCATATTACACTCAATAGAAATCTCAAGTCTTGCTCTGTCATTAGCTCAATTAAGAGATAGAGTGCCAAAGAATCTTCAGAAACCCACTGTTTTATTAGGTTGGTGCAAAAGTAATTGTGATTTGTGCCATTACTTTTAATACTTACTGTAGGGATTTTGTTAAGTATATAATTTGCTACAATATATATTCACGACTTTATGAAGACAGTATTTTTTCCTCAAATCTCAGCACAAGGATCGGCTTTATGGATCTTATAGGCTCAGTACAGTATATACATTGGTTATGTTTATTTCTTTGCATTGGCTGTTAGGAAGCTCTGAGCCAAATTGATCACATTCATTCTCTATATCATTTTTTGTTGTTGTTGTTTTTGAGACAGAGTCTAGCTCTGTCACCCAGGCTGGAGTGCAGTGGTGCGAACATGGCTCACTGCAGTCTTGACCTCCTGGGCTCAGGTCATCCTCCCATTTTGGCTTCCCAAAGTACTGGGAAGTGTGGGAAGTGCTGGGCCACCATGCCTGGCCTCTATATCATCTTAATACTCAACTTCATCTTAATCTCTGAATACTTTGGAGTTTCTACTTTTTAAATCCTTACACTCCATTACCAGTATTACTAGTATTGTGAATGGTTCTCAAACTTTATTGTTCATCAGAATTTCCAGGAGGGCTGGTTAAAACACAGATTGTTGGACCCCACCTCTGAGTTCTGGACTCAAGTAGGTCTGGGGTGAGGTCTTAAGTTTTTCATTTCTAAGTTTCTAAGTAATGCTGATGCTGCTGATCTGGGAACCACCCTTAGAGAATCACTGATTTTTTTTTTTTAATTTTTCTAAAGCTAATTCAAGGCTTTTTCTAAATGAGACAGAGTAAAAATTAAATGGTTAAATAGAAAGTAAATGAAAGTTCTCATTGTCCTCCAGGGCAGTTGAATTTTTGATCTTAGTCCAGAGGATTATAGTTATCCTTGCTAGATTTGGTGTTATTAGATTAAGTTCATCATTCTCACTTGTCTGTCTCTTTCTTGAATCTTAATTCTTTCATCAAAAAAAAAAAAATTAATTCTTCCTCCTGGATTTGTATCCTGTGAAAATGTGGTTATCATGACACAAACTTCTACATCTAAGTTGCTGATAAAAATATCAGACAGGCTGCCCCGTTCCTGGTTACTAAGGATGTTTGTGAAGACCATGAAGGATGTCATGGAGGAAATTTAAAACACAAGACTAGCTGACACCCTTTCTTCAAATCTGGAGCTCTCATGATTCTATGAAATAGCTCCAAGACACCTTGAAGTCATGTGTGGTAAACTCGATAAAGACTATGAACCCTCTCTCTTTGTGAGTAATGGCAGTAGATCCCCTCCTTCCACCCATAGCTGCAATTGCTGAGAAGAGGGGGTGAGCCTTGAATACAACCACTTTTTTAAATGCAAGTCAGGATCATTTTTTTTTTTTGACATTTATTATTTTCTGAATGTGCACATCCTGGCCCCAGCTCTGAGAGTCTCTTTAGTGAAAGCACATACTCTCATGTGTTGTTAGGGTTGCAAAGGAACACTTGAGTAGCCCAATGTCTGTTGTTCCCATGGAAAAAAAATGATCCAAAAAGGATGGACTCTTTCTGAGAGGACTCTCCTATAGGGCTTTGTGACTGTTGGAGGCATCCCCAAGAAGCTAACAGAAATCTGACCATTCTAATTTCTCTGACGGTGGAGGATGGGAAGGAAAAGAATTGTTTTTTTCTTTTGTGGCTAGTAATTGTAAGAGGAGACTTTCATGGGGTGTTTGCTATGTCAGGCACGGTGTTGAGTGTCATTTCATTTTTTATGACAATGATAAACAATGCTAAGAGATCAACAATATTACCCCCATTTTACAGAGAACAAAACCAAGGCCCATTGAGGTTTACAAAATGTTGGTTTTACCTGGTTTACATTGCTTGCGAAAGCAAGCAATGTAAATCCAGGACCTGTGCTCTTGACTAACGTACTTGGCTCTCCTAGAGAAAGATCATTGCTCAGTTTTCCCAGTTACAAAGACAAGACCTCTCCACTCAACTAGCACATTGAGCACTCACTGTATACTATGCCGTATACTAGGTAGTGGATGCCCAAAGTTAACAAGGGGTTCCAAATTCTCATGGGGAAACAGAATCATAAAAACTGATCATGGCCAGGTGCGGTGGCTCACACCTGTAAGCTCAGCACTTTGGGAGGCTGAGGCGGGTGGATCACCTGAGGTGGGGAGTTCAAGACCAGCCTGACCAACATGGGAAAACACCATCTCTACTGAAAATACAAAATATTAGCCAGGTGTGGTGGCACATGCCTGTAATCCCAGCTACACGAGGAGGCTGAGGCAGGAGAATTGCTTAAACCCGGTGGGTAGAGGTTGCAGTGAGCCAAGATCGCACCATTGCACTCCAGCATGGGCAACAGGAGTGAAACTCTGTCAAAAAAAAAAAAAAAACCTGATCACAATGCGATGAGTGGTCTTCTAGAGCAATGGACCTTTTTGGCACCAGGGACCAGTTTAATGAAGACATTTTTTTCCATGGAACAGGGGTGGAGGGATGGTTTCCGGATGATTCAAGCACATGACATTTACTGTGCATTGTATTTCTATTATTATTACACTGTAATATATAATGAAATAATTATACAACTCAGCATAATGTAGAATCAAGTGGGAGCCCTGAGGTTGTTTTCCTGCAACTTGATGGCCACATCTCGGGGTGACAGGAGATAGTGACAGATCATCGGGCATTAGATTCTTATAAGAAGTGCACAACCAGCTGGGCACAGTGGCTCATGCCTGTAATCCCAGCACTTTGGGAGGCTGAGGCGGGCGGATCACGAGATCAGGAGATTGAGACCATCCTGGCTAACATGGTGAAACCCTGTCTCTACTAAAAACACAAAAAATTAGCCGGGTGTGGTTGTGGGCGCCTGTAGTCCCAGCTACTTGGGAGACTGAGGCAGAAGGATGTGTGAACCTGGGAGGCAGAGTTTGCAGTGAGCTGAGATTGCACCACTGCACTCCAGCCTGGGAGACATCGAGACTCTGTCTCAAAAAAAGCACACAGCTTAGATCCCTCACATGCGCAGCTCACAATAGGGTTCATGCTCCTATGACACCAGTACTGGTCTGTGGCCCAGAGACCCCCTTTCTAGAGTGTAGGCAAAGTGCTCATATAGACCCCAGGGCACATGCTAATATACAATATAACCATGAAGTCAAAACATCAACCTCCAGAAAGTTCTCCCCAAAAGAATTATTCCAAGTAGTCCTCTGCAATCACCAAAGCTAAGTTTAGATCTTTAGTGTTAGCTTTCTGGCTCCTCCTCAAGTGAGTTGTTGAGTTTGGGCCTTAGTTTTTCCATCTCAACAATGGGATAGTAACGTACCCACCCTATGGGCTGTTGTGTGGATTGCATGTGACAGTATATGTAAAACAGAGTACCTCGTACACAGTAAATGCTCAATAAACATGAGCTGCTTTCCGCATCACTGTCATCACTATGACACAAAGAAAATGCCATAGGTCAGGTTCCCTGGGAAACAGACTCCGAGACTGAGATTTGCAGCAAGAGGTCTGATAGGGAGTGTTCTAGAAGAGAACTCCTAGATGGGCAGGAGGGAAGCTGGACTGGGGACGGGGAGAAGTTGAATTCTGATATATCAGTAAAGTGGTCTCAGTTCATCCTTGCAATGTTCCAGACATAGCATGGTTCCTTGGGTAACACTGAATCAAGGCAAGGGAACTGAGCCTTTGCACCCCTGAATCAACCAGTCAGGAATGAGGGCTGCCCCCAGGGAGGGGGTGCAGCCTTGGGGAAAGAGACTTCCTTTGGCTAAGAACAATTCCTCAGGAGAAACCAGCTGTGAGCTGTCGGCTGCCATCACTCCTGGTAGCTGGGGGAGTGAGCACTGAGATTCTAAAAGGATGCTTTTGGGTGGTGCACACCAGCACCCACTACGAGAAGAGTGGTGTGATCTCCCCTTTCAGGGTTTATTCCCTTGTGATCACAGAGCAGCTGTCACTGATGGTGAATTTTTATGAGGCTCCTTTGCACAGCGGTCCCTGAGGAGGAAAGATCTAGTGGTTTCTATAACAAATGGTGCAAAGGCAGGAAAGAAAAAGATCTTTAAATAAAAACCTGAAAGAATGAGAGGAGGGGGAAAGAACCTGCTGGGATCAGGCGCTTCTCACAGAAAGCATCCCTTAGGAGTGGGCATGCCCCTTGCTCCCATTCTCTCAGCCCCTCTCTGGTCCCACCCCGCCTTCCTATGGAAGGGAGAAGACAGCACAGAGTGGCCACGGCTTGATTTCTCCCTGGAGCCACCAAGGACTAGCGTCCCCATGGAGAAACAGTCCATTTTTTGCTATGACGTGACAGCTGTTTCCTAAGGTATGGCTGCTGATAAAAGTAATGTTTAATAAAAACAGTGGCTTCCATAGAAAAAAAGGAAGTGAAGATTAGAAAAATAAAGAGATCAGGCCGGGCACGGTGGCTCACGCCTGTAATCCCAGCACTTTGGGAGGCTGAGGCGGGCAGATCACGAGGTCAGAAGATCGAGACCACCCTGGCTAACACGCTGAAACCCCATCTCTACTGAAAATACAAAAAATTACCCGGGCGCGGTGGCGGGGGCCTGTAGTTCCAGCTACTCGGGAGGCTGAGGCAGGAGAATGGCGTGAACCTGGGAGGTGGAGCTTGCAGTAAGCCGAGATCGTGCCACCGCACTCCAGCCTGGGTGACAGAGCAAGACTCCGCTTCAAAAAAAAAAAAAAAAGAAAAAAAGAAAAAGATAAAGAAAGAGATCAAGGAATTTAAAAAAGGGGCAGAGGCTGGGGCACGGTGACTCACACTTGTAATCCCAGCACTTTGGGAGGCCGAGGTGGCCAAATCACCTGAGGTCAGGAGTTCGAGACCAGCCTGACCAACATGGTGAAATTTCCACTCTACTGAAAATACAAAAATTAGCTAGGTGTGGTGGCTCACGCTTGTAATCCCAGCGACTCAGGAGGCTGAGGCAGGAGAATTGCTTGAACCCGGGAGGCAGAGGATGCAGTGAGCCAAGATCTCTCTATTGCACTCCAGGGCAAGACTCTGTCAAAAAAAAAAAAAAAAAAGGCAGAGACTAAGGAAACAATAACAGAAAAAGGAATAAGCAGATAAATACACGCAGGATTGGTAAACTACTTGGGGAAAATATATGAAAAAATCACACTTCAGGGCTTTCTATGTGTCTGTGGGAAGTCGGAGATAACAACACTGGCAGAGAGGCAGGCATCAGATAAAACACCATCAAATTCTCAACAGGAAGCTTTTACCAGCCCTCTGCCTGGGAACCTTAACCAGCGCTGCATTTGTGGCAGCCTTTGCCAGCTCTGGGCAGAGCCAAGAGGACCTCAAGCGAGGCTTCGTGCCAAGCAGACGCAGCAAGGGAAGGTGCGCTCTTTGCTTATTCTGCCCTCGTCTTGCTGATAATATGTTCATCAAAGCACTTAACATCCAATCCATGCGGGGTCAAAGAAGCAGATGTTTGATTCATTTTCTCATTGCCCCAGAACTGAAGCTTTTGTTTTTGTTTCTTAATCTCAATTGAAAACTTGAAAATGCCTAGGAAAATAGGCATTGATCTCAGAAGATCTTGGGCATAAATCTTTTTTCTTTTTTGATTTGCTCAAGCGCCGGTTTTGTTATCTCAAGACTGTGAGAACAGACTGACACAAATTTGCTGGGGAAGAAAAAGCTCACAGTGACCAAAGCAAGGACACTGTTTATGCACATCTCAGGTGGCAGCTCTAATTTGAGAATAGCCAGAATTGTCTCGGAGAGGTCTTAGGATTCACCTGAAGAATCCACCTGTGTTCAATCAGAGGCTGGAAAGGGTACGTTGGGATGCTCAGACTCCCCTCCCACACTGCTGGCCCGTGGCTCTTGACACCAGTCCTCTTGGTGACCAGTTCCACATAACCCTGTCCACCCTCTCTAACCACTATTTTAAGATAAACAAGCCACTGCAGCCATGGGAGACATACGGAGTTTTCCGACCCATCTGATTTTATTCATAATCTACCACTTTACACTAGTAGTGCTGTCATTGCCCCACTAAGATCCCTTTCTCCATAACATATGCTGGGAGAAAAAAGTTCTCTTTGCACTGGGACTTGCTAAATTTGTACATCGCTGCTGGAGCTGAAGACCACCACCTTTTCCAGCCTCAAGAAGGAAGCTCATTGTAGCAGGAGCACAAGATGCTAACTCATGAGGAGAGAGAGGATAAAAGATGGAAGGGAAACGAGAGGGGAAAGCCCAGAATCCCAGGGACAAACTCAAGACGATGGCCAGCATGGCTGAAATAAGGACAGACAGGAGGGAGGAGGTGACTTGGCAGTGATGATGAGGGTAATATAGGTTGGGGATACAGTTGTACGACTTCTTTGTTTCTACCGTGTCTGAGAAAAGAAATACATTCAGATCATATGTCCAAATTAGTATTCAAAACACACCTCAGTAGTTTTTCCAACGTAGAACAAAACGGCCAAGGAGACACATTGAGAATCTAAATGTCTAGAGCCAGTTTTCAGCAGAAACAGAAAAGCCGGGTCCGAAAGTATCCAAAACAAGCACTCCTGGATGCTGAGACTAACTCTTTTGACTTTGAGACCTGGAGTTATTTACTCTCAGCACCTCCTCAGGACACAGCAGGAGGTATTTATTGCTAAGGTCCCTGTAAAGGTTAACATCTTTATGCTCCACGTTTGATGTTGACCAAGGCATTGACTTCAAACAGGTGCTCTGCAGTGACTGGTTGCATAGAACATTTAATGTCCTTCAATTTAAATTCAACAGACCCCTCTGTGTTTTGGGGCTTGGCTAGGCACTAATGTCACAACAGTGACAATGACATCTCTGCTTTCCAGGACTCAGAGATCAACAAAGGAATGACTATACAGCATGACAGTTCCATAAGAGGAGGCTGTACGAGAGTCACAGCTAGTGCAGAGAGGGTAGTTCTTAAATCACGTGACTGGGATCAGGTTCTTCTCAAAGAAAGTATCACTGAATGAGTGTGCCCCTTGCTCCTGTTCTCTCAGCCTCTCCAGCCCCATCTTACCTCTCCACGGAGGGGAGAAGATAGAGTGGTGATGGCTTGATTTCTCCTCGGAGCCAAAGATGGACAGGGTCCCCATGGAGAAATAGTCCATTTTCGCTACAACATGACAGCTATTTCCTAAGACATTGCTGTTGATAAAAAGAATGTCTAGCCGGGCGTAGTGGCTCACGCCTGTAATTCCAGCACTTTGGGAGGCCGAAGCGGGCAGATCATGAGGTCAGGAGATTGAGCCCATCCTGGCTAACATGGTGAAACCCCGTCTCTACTAAAAATACAAAAATTTAGCCGGGCGTGGGGGCGGGCGCCTGTAGTCCCAGCTACTTGGGAAGCTGAGGCAGGAGAATGGCGTGAACCCAGGAAGCAGAGCTAACAGTGAGCCCAGATCACGCCACTGCGCTGTAGCCTGGGCAACAGAGCGAGACTCTGTCTCAAAAAAAAAAAAAAAAAAAAGAATGTCTAGTAAAATGGTTATTTCAATAGGAACAAAAAGGAGATGAACACTTGAACAGACACGTCCAAGAGAATGCTCTGGAATGATGGAAATGTTCTGTGTCTGCGGCTGTCCAATATGGTTGTCACTTGGCCACGTGGTATTGAACACTTGAAATGTAACTAGTGTGACTAAGGAACTGAACTTTTGGTTAAGTAATATTTAAGTCTAATGGATCCTGAGGAGGAGACAGGAGCAGCATCTCTACCCTATTATCTTCCCTGTAGACTTTGAGCAACTTTAGGGCACAGGGCTTGTCTTAAAATCCACCTTTCAATGTTCAGTGCTTAGCACAGGGCACATTAAAGGCTGGCAAACAATAATTTCTCCACTGAAGGTGTAAGTAGGAAAATACCTAGGAATGATTTGAGCCCTCTTCCTTCTTTTTGCAAAAGAAATAATCTCTTAGCCGTGCTTGGCTGGCGGCCCTGATGCGTCCACTGCTGTGATGGTGAGAAGGAAACTGAGAAGATCAAAGACTTGCTTGATTGATGCGCTTCAAAAAAAAAGCAAGAATTTACTCCTGGAAGATTAAAGACTAGATATGAAAGGTGAATAAAGATTGCCAAGAAATAGCAAGAGCAAGGTTTCAAAATCTGGAAGAGTTTGAAGACAGCAGAGAAGAGTTTGGAGGGAGCAGCGGCACTTGTGGGACGTACACAGAAAAAGAAAATGTTTGAGAAGTCTTGTCCGTGCCGTGAACGGATGCAACTTTAGTGTGTGTGTGTGTGTGTGTGTGTGTGTGTGTGTTTGAGGTGGGGTCTCGCTCTGTTGCCCAGACTGGAGTGCAGTGGCACGATCTTGGCTCACTGCAACCTTTGCCTCCTGGGTTCAAACAATTCCCTGCCTCAGCCTCTCGAGTAGCTGGGATTATAGGCGCCTGCCACCATGCCCGCTTATTTTTGTATTTTTAGTAGAGATGGGATTTTACCATCTTGGCCAGGCTGGTCTTGAACTCCTGACCTCATGCTCCACCCTCAGCCTCTGAAAGTGCTGGGATTACAGGCATGCGCCACTGTGCCCAGGCAACTTTAGTATTTTCTAAGGGACTCAAGACTTTGACAGTGCTTTTCAATTATTTTGGAAGCTGGGTCTCCATTCAAGGGCAAACAGGCCCAGCTATCTTAAGGACACAAATGGAAAAAAGATGACTAGGAAAGAAGCCTGCTAAAAATGCAAAAGGAAGATGTGGAGTCTCCCACATGTGCTGCTGGCTGAGGACAGAGATGCTGAGGCTCAAAGCGGTGGGAGGGTAAAAATTGCCTTTGCCATTCATTTCCTATGTAGTAGTAGTCCCGGAGACACGGACTGTCTGTCTGTCCTCCGGGGTCAGACAGAGAAGGCCTTCAAATCTGAAAGGACTGTTTCAGGAAGGTGGGCGCATTGATGGCTGCATCATGCATCCTTGATTCCGGCTGCAAAACGTTGAGTCAGAGTTTATTACGAGGTCCCCAATCGGAACAATTTTAGTGAGTTTAACTGAGCAGATAAAGGGAAACCAATTAGAAAATCATTCAGACCAATCACAGGTATGGTAGGTTTAATAGCTCCCCATTAGATGATTGAAGTAGGTGTAGCATAGATAAATGAAAAACATTTCTTTCTGATCCTAGATGAGGGATGCTGTTTTTTTTTTTTTTTTTTTTTTTAATGAAAGTGTGTACTTTGATGGACAGTCCACTCAGAGATACAAGTGTGCCTGTGTTGGGAGGAGGGGCAGGAGTACAGAGAGTGCAGTTTGAAAGTCTCATCAGGGCTCCCTTGAATCATACTGCTCCGACTATCTGGGCCAGTGGGGCTGCCCCACAATGTGTCCATTTGCATGAAGAGCAGCTATGTCTTCTGGGAACAATAACAAACCTCATCCTAAGGGAAAAGTGAGTTGGAGAATACAGGTCTGGATGAAGGAAGCAGGGAAACAAACAATGGAGGGCTGGATATTAAATGCTGCCATTCTGCACTATTCAAGGTGGGTTTTTCAGCTCCAGGAGTTCCTTCCTGGGACAGAGCAGTGAAAGGCAGTGACAAGGAGCATGAGAAGTGTGGGTGCTGGAAAAAGACAAACGCTGGTTTGAAACCAACTTCTCTGTGGCTTGTTTGTGTGTTGATTGGCGAGTTTCTTCACCTCCTTGATCCTGCTTGTTCAGGGGTAAGATACTTGGTATCACAGATGTAAACATAAAACATGGCATAGAAGTTGTGGTACATGAAAAGTACCCAAAAGGCTATTATGGGGCCAGGGGCAGTGGTTCACATCTGTAATCCTAGCAATTTGGGAGGTCAAGGCGGGCAGATCACCTGAGGTCAGGAGTTCGAGACCAGCCTGGACAACATGGCAAACCCCATCTCTACTAAAAATACAAAAATTAACCAGGTGTGATGGCACATGCCTATAATTCCAGCTACTCAGTAAAGGCTATTATGGGGCCAGGGGCAGTGGTTCACACCTGTAATCCCAGCAATTTGGGAGGTCAAGGCGAGCAGATCACCTGAGGTCAGGAGTTCAAGACCTGCCTGGACAACATGGCAAACCCCATCTCTACTAAAAATACAAAAATTAGCCAGGTGTGGTGGCACATGCCTGTAATCCCAGCTACTCGGGAGGCTGAGGCAGGAGAATCGCTTGAACCCGGGAGGCGGAAGTTGCAGTGAACCGAGATCGGGCCACTGCGTTCTAGCCTGGGCAACAGAGTGAGACTCTGTCAAAAGAAACCAAAAAGGCTATTATGATAATAGTGAAATATAATTAATGTATCTTTCCTATTAACTCCAAACAGTAGGAGAATTAAATATACAAGGTAGCATGTGCTGCTTGGTAACCTGCATTGGGGGGGAAATGTGCCACAGCCCAAGCAGGGAGCCTGACTTTCTATCTGGAACAGGGAGAAAATGGGGACATATTCTGCATAGCTTTAGTGTATGGCAGTGGGAAAAGAACAAGACCATAGGAAAGGTTCACGATCATTTGGGGAAGCAGGAGAACTGTGTTTCTGAGTACCTACGCAATACCTCTTAGGCAACCCTTGAAACTCTCTGTGGGTTTTGAAAGGTGCAGTTTGGGGGGCCTGATACCTACGGAGGGTAGGGACAGAATTGTAGAAATATGGTTTTATGATTTTAACATCCATGTTGGTCCGCCTTAGAGTCCCCAGGCATACATGATAATCCCATGTATTGCAGGGATGCTTGAGTGATTGCTCATGGAATAACAGTCATTGGGGCTGCATGGCAGGTTCTCTCTAAGAGCTTCGGTCTGCGGCACTCGATGGAGCCAGATGCCAACAAGGAGAAAATTACAGAGCATCTTGAGAAGTCAGAGACCCACATTTCCCAGGCTAGAGAAAGTAGTTATTAGCACAAAAAGTGCATTTTGCTTCCAAGAGAATAGATTGTGTGAAGGAGAAGTGAAACTCCTGAAAACATAGTTCCTTTGGTATTCTTCCAGATTCTCACTCAGAGATCTGCATGAGAGGCCTCAGGAGAGATTTAGGTTCTTGTTGGAGAAAGCTGAGATGAAGAAGGGAAGCTTGAGCCCCACTCACTAGGAATGACCACTGTTTGTATCAGGAAGGTCATGTTTACTAGAAAGTCAGCTATCTATTTACTCATTCTTCAGGTTTATTGAGTGCCTACTGTGAGGCAAGCACCATGCTTGGCATTCAACAGTTAACTGATCACAGAGAAAATTCTTAGAATTTCCAAGGTTACCAAAAAGATTTACAACATGATGGGTCTCAAAGTTGAAAATATATGTTATTTAATGTGACTTAATAACTGTGCTGAGAAAGGTACAATCACAGGAGAGGGAATGAACCTGACTTCTCCAGTTCCCCTCGGATTCTTCACTTTTTACTGGATGAAGAAGAGTCTTACATCCACCCATGATGGCTACCATTTAAATTAGTCCCATGTGCTTCTTATCCCCTACCTTCTGGTAATTACTCTCCAATCCTTTTGGAGTATTTACCCTCTCCTTTTCCCCCAATACACACACACACACACCATGTATTCCAGCGGGGCTGTCAGATATGATGCTCACATTCTTTTAGACCAAGGTAAGACAGCATGAGGCACAGGTGTGGTCAATCACAGCTCCTCATTTTCTTAAGCCAGAGAGAGAAAGAGGAGAGAGAGGGAGACAGTGGAGAGGGGAAGAGATAGAGAAAGTGAAAGGGAGAAAAGGGGAAAGATAGAGGGAGGGAAAAGAAGGGAGGGAGAGAGACAGAGAAAGAGAGGGAGAGAAGAGGGAAGGAGAGACAAGGAGAGGAGGAGCAGGACTGGGAGAGGAAGAGAGGGATAGAAATCTCCAGGGCCTGGTATGTGATTTGCAAAGAACCAATCAAATTCCTTCCTTAATACATGAAAACTGGGAGAGAAAAAAAGTTCTCTTTGCACTGGGGCTTGCTAAATTTTTACACGGCAGCTGCAGCTAAAGGCCACCACCTTTACCAGTCTCGGGAAGGAAGTTCATTGCAGCAGGAGCACATGAAGCTAACTTATGAGGAGAGAGGATAAAAGAAGGGGAAGGAGAGGAGAAAGTGTAGAAACCCAGGAACAAATTCATCGTGATGGCCAGCAGGGCTGAAATAAAGAGAGGGGAGGCCTTCCTGCCCTCGGAAGATCTCTAAGCTTGGTCCAGTTTCTAGCACACAGTAGGAGCACAGTATATTTTGATTCCATTTCCTCTCTTGTCCCTTCAGGAATTAATCTTGACCTTCTTGTATATGTCATGACACAGTGGCACATCCTGCTTGAGCTACTATTGATGTCAGGGCTTTGTACTCTTGGGGGGATACAGGTGGAGTCTGAATGAGGGACTCTATTCAGAAAACTTTATGAAGCATGGAGGGACTTTTTAATATCCTATTTCTTTGTACCTCCTCCCCACCATTAATATCTATCAAACACATACGACACACATACTTCATTTATTCATTCATTGAACAAATATGAAATGTATCAACATCCTTGCTAGGCACTTTAGCTGCATTATTTTTTTCTATCCCCACACAAAAACTTTTACCCCATACATGCTAGTATTATATCCATATTACAGATGAGCAAACTGAGGTTTCAAAAGATTAAATCATTTTTCCAAGGTTATACAGGTAGCTAAAATTGTTAGAGCCAGGATTTGAATCCAGGCTTGTTTTAATTCACACATTAACTAGTTTATAACCAAGAAGCATACTGCTTCTCATCTCGCTTGGGTGTATGGCCAGTGCCAGGTTAAGAAAGGAATCATTGTCATCCCTTGCTCAGAAGATAATTATCCTGCATTAGGCTCTGGGAACCACAGTTATTTAGAGAAGTCAGGAGTGAGAGGACCCAATGCTTTGACTTCGGGTTCTGTTTGGTGAGGCATTGTTTAGCATGTCCCTGGCTCCAGGAAAATTCTGGGGACGAGGCATCAGGGTCATTGACAGGAGACTGAGGACAGACGTTGACTGCGTGTTCTCATCAAGAAAATATGACGTTCAAAGATAAAACAGCTTCTTTCACTGGAACATCTATTTTGTCTCCTGAGCCTTCAGACATAAAACTCATTTTCATACCATGACTCCAACCGATGTTCTGTATGAGATCACACACAGAGGAATCAAACTAATTTGAGATTATATGCTTGCAGCCCTTTCCTGTGAAGAGTCTCTTCTTCCTTCTAATTACACTTTTTCTTCTGTGACAAACGCCAAGATGTCCAAAAGGCTCTCTCTTAGGAAGAGGAAGTCCCAGGAGCTTGGGGGTCATTGGGGCACTATTTCTTCATGCCTGGGTGAGCTCTGCTGTCAGTGTTGAGTGTCAGTGATGGGTCCAAAGTGTGGGATTTGACTCCTTTGAATGAGAGTGAACCAAGCTTCAGAGGCTGGATTGTCTATATACATCTAGCTAGGAAAGAAATCCCTGCAGCAACCCATGGGTGGGGAAGCAGGGGGCTGGTGGGAGGGCAGCAATAGACCAGTCCAAATCTATTTTCAACCCTGGAAGTTGGGTAGCTTTGAAAGCCAGCATCCAAAAAAAAAAAAAAAAAAAAAAAAAGAAAGAAAGAAAAGAAAAGGAAAAAGAAAAATTGCTGGGCATAGTGGCTTAAGCCTGTAATCCCAACACTGTGGGAGGCTGAGGCAGGCGGATCACCTGAGGTCAGGAGTTTGAGACCAACCTGGCCAACATGGTGAAATCTGTCACTGCTAAAAATACAAAAAGTAGCCGGGTGGTGCATGCCTGTAATCCCAGCTACTCAGGAGGCTGAGGCAGGAGAATCACTTGAACCTGGGAGGCGCAGGTTGCAGTGAGGTGAGATGGTGCCATTGTACTCCAGCCTGGGTGACAGAGCAAGACTCCATCTCAAAATCAAAATAGATTTAAGGGGTACAAGTGCAGTTTTGTTGCATGGATATACTGTGTAATGGTCAAATCCGGGCCTTTAGTGCACCCACTGCACCAGTAGTGACCACTGTACCATTAGGCAATTTTCAACCCTCATCTTCCTCCCACCCTCATACCTTTTAGAGCCTCCAATGTCTATTATTCTACTCAGTGTGTACCATGCCCATGGGTACCCACTTCTAAGTGAGAAGGTGCCAGGTTGGACTTTCTGTTTCTGAGTTACTTCTCTTGGGATAACAGCCTTCATCGTCATTTATGTTGCTGCAAAGGACATTATTTCATTCCATTTTATGGAAAAGCCAGCATCCTACTCCCTGCTGGCAATGTAGTTTGGTGTGAGAACCACTAGGCAAGAAACCAGGAGATGGCAATTCATGTCCCAGTTCTGTATGTAAAAGACCAAGTCATTTGGGAAGACACAGCATGTATTGAGTACCCACCATGTGCAAGCCACCATCAAGACTTCTACAGACACTCAGCTAGTCTTTGTAACAATACGTAAAAGTGCGTGTCATTAACAAAGTGAGGAAGTAGACAAGTTGAAAGTGCTATTTGCTTAAGATCACACAGCCACAGTGAGGTAGAGTTAGGATCTGAACGCAAATCGATTGTAGCTTCTCACTATTTCCATTCTATCCCTGAGTCCCAGCTTCCTCTCCTAGAAAACATGGATGATAATTTTGGTGACACCTACCCCATGGGGTGGTGAGGATCAGATGAAATGCTGAGGTACATAGTAGGTTTTGTCACTGCAAAGATGCTGTACATAGATGGTAGGGTGGGTGCAATGATCAGTCGCCATTCCCTTTGCCCATCATCAGCCACCTGCCATTGGTTTCTCACTAGTCCCTGTACAGTTGAGATCTGGCTGCTGTTCATAGAAACCTAGTATACATCGGATGTTCTATAAGGTTGTATCTCCATTTTATAAGTAAAGCAAATAACACTTAGAGAGCTAAGCAACTGGCTGGGCGTGGAGCCTCATGCCTGTAATCCCAGCACTTTGGGAGGCTGAGGCGGGCAGATCACCTGAGGTCAGGAATTCGAGACCAGCCTGGCCAATATGGTGAAACCCTGTCTCTACTAAAAATATAAAAATTAGTTGGGCATGGTGGCAGGTGCCTGTAATCCCAGCTACTTGGGAGGCTGAGGCAGAAGAATCTCTTGAACTCGGTAGGCAGAGGTTGCGGTGAGCTGAAATTGCACCACTGCACTCCAGCCTGGGCAACAGGGCAAAACTCTAGGTGGGAACTGAACAATGAGAACACTTGGACTCAGGAAGGGGAACATCACACACCGGGGCCTATCATGGGG
>NW_012103920.1:5748352-5751418 GCF_000951045.1 Mandrillus leucophaeus
ATACCTGATGTAAATGATGAGTTGATGGGTGCAGCACACCAACATGGCACAAGTATACATATGTAACAAACCTGCACATTATGCACATGTACCCTACAACTAAAAGTATAATAATAATAAATAAATTTTAAAAAATAAAAAATAAATAAATAAAGGGGGGAAAAAGGGAGCTAAGCGATTTGCTCAAACACAAATGGTTAATAAAGGGCAAAGCAAAATTTTAACCCATGTCTGCCTGAAACCAGAGCCCCAGCACTTTCCAAAGAATAAGCAGCTTCCTCCCCATCTGCACTGAGTCCCTACCAATGCTAGTTGACCAACTAGGTGGAATGAATAATTCTTTTCTGAGTGGACCCATCCGCCTTCATTCCTGCTCTTCCTTCAGGCTCTTCCTTTTGATTCCAGGTTATTTTTAATTCCATACTTTCAACCCCCCAAAAGGTTTAATCCTGAGGAAATACCTACCACAAACAAGTCATCAGAATTATGACAACAGTGTTGATTTTTAGCAAATTAAAACGTTCTAAATGGCACAGTTTAGCTATTTGTTGTTAAGCTGTTAATAAGCTGTTAAGCTATTTGCCATTTACTTCACTTTTATTTTCTGAAATTATTTCTACTTGGATGAATCCTATTTCATGTAAAATATTATTATAACAAATCTCAGTTTCTCAATCTTTTTCCCACTCCACTGTAAATTCTACCAATTATTGCTCTATTATTGAGGTTATTCTTTGGTGGCTATTTTTTTTTAGCAGCAGAATGGAAAAATTGGAAGACAGGAAAATGTGAAGATACAGATTGAGGGAGAGGGGACATAAAACGGAGAGAAAAGACAAAGGCTTCTCTATTGATAGTGAGATCAAAATATTCTCAGGGGGCAAGATGGCTAAGTATAAACAGTGGGTTCAAATGATGGGGTCAAAACATATTTCCTCGTTCTCATAAGCTAGAAGAATCACTGATTCTAGGTTTCCTTTCGTCTTCAAATCGCCAGAAAAGCAAGAAGTCCATTTCATTATTAGATAAAGAGCGGATATTGTCACCATCCCCAATCATCATCAGCAAGGACTCAGTTGATGACAGAATGCAAATTTCATTAAATAAAAATGACCCCTGAGCTAGCACTTCCACGTTCTCATCATCAAATGAGGCTTAAATATGACTCAGCATGGAGTCATCCTTTACTGTCAAATCCTGACGCTTCCATCCAATACAGAGTGATTCAGAACACATTATTTCAATCTCCATGTCAGAGTGGCTCCTGACTTGGCATTAGAAACCCTCTGAGCAATTTCTTAGTTTTACAAACATCTGTGTCACTTAACCTCATGGACGCCACTTGTTTATTTGAATAAACACAGGGAATATCATGTTGGCCACGTTTCATTGCATCAACCTTACTCGTGACAGTTTAACGCTCTGTTGTTTGGGGATAACTTATACTCAGTTTGCCAATGTAGCAATGGCCTGATCAACGTAAAGGAGGCAGAGGGAGGAACTCCAATATTTTGAGTGGTTCAAGGAGTGGTGATTGTGATTGTGTTTAATCAGCATGGGTGTTCTGGGTCAACAGTCATAGTAACTCCATCTAGATGGATCCCCCAAAGCATCCCACATACTATATCTCACAAGTGTAGACAAAATGGATGTAGTTCAGAAACATAATGGCTGTTTTGGGGTGGGAGGCAGGATACTGCTGTGCAATTTTGAGTCTTAGCAGTTGTACTTCAAATCAGTCAAATACATTCATGGCTCTTTCTCTGTATATTCCTGTCTCTGTGCCTGTCTGCCTCTCTGTGTCTCTTGGTCTGTCATGATTTGTGTGTGTCTCTCTCTGTCTCGTTCTCTTTTATGTCTTTGTCACTGTGTCTCTTTGATTCTCTGTCTGTCTCTCTCTGTCTCTTTCTCTTTTATGTCTTTGTCACTGTGTCTCTCTGATTCTCCAAAATGTAAAGAGCCATATGGGTTTTAGGCACACTTGAGTTTTCACACGGCTCTTCCACGTAGCAGTCTGTGATCCTGATGTGTCTGTGAATGTCAGTTTCCTCATCTTTAATTGGTGATGGCGATACTGATTTTGTTGAGTTGTCATTAGGATGAAATGAAACAGAGTGTATCGCAGGCAACTCAGTTCCTGCCTCATAACAACTGGTCAATATACGTTTGTTCCTTCCCCCATCTCCAATTTACTATACCCTCGTGACATATTAGAATCCCACCAATCTGGTAGCTTTCTTCTGATGTGGCCTGCCCTCAGCCCATTTTCAGATCAGCCAATGGAACCATGACTGGCTGGAACCATTTTTCATCCAATTGGTCTCTTTCCAGCAGTTTCATGTAGCCTCTTGCTGTAAATCACTCTGGGAAAATAAATGTCCCTAATCCATTAGTGCCCTTCTACTGCAAGCCAATTGGAGCCACAAACCAGACAAGGTTTGTTAATGGCCACTTAAATACATTCCTGCAGCCCAACATGGAGACCCTCTGCCAGCCTAAAATCCTGGCAGCCCCTGTCTCAGAGACACTCAACTGTGACAAGACTGATAGCAGCAAAGGCACAGTTCTGACTCGTATCAGTTAGGGGAGAACCATACACCTTGGTTTGCTTAAGACAGTTCCAGTTTATGACTGTAGCTTCTCCTATGTAGGAGTAATTATAAACAGTGCCCCTTTTGCTTTTAGAAGAGGTTCAGTTTGTTTGAGACCAGCCTGAGCAACACAGTAAGACTCTGTCTCTATAAAAAATAAATTTTTAAAAAAATTAGCTGGGCACGGTGGCACATGCCTGTGGTCCCAGCTACGCAGGAAGCCAAGGCAGGAGGATCACTTGAGCTAGGGAGATCAAGGTGGCAGTGAACCATGATCACACCACTGCACTTCAGCTTGGGTGACAGAGCAAGACCCTGTCTCAAAATGTAAGAGCTCCAGTTTGAATAATAAACGATGTAAGTATCTACAGCAACCAAACGTAAAAGTTTAGATAATAATGGTTATCATTTTTTGACTACTTGTATGCCTGTCTCAAAATATAAGAGTTCCAGTTTGAATAATAAACTATATAAA
>NW_012103920.1:5751573-5757906 GCF_000951045.1 Mandrillus leucophaeus
AGTTCCAGTTTGAATAATAAACTATATAAAGTATCTATGGCAACGAAAAGTAAAAGTTTAGATAATAATGGTTATCATTTTTTGACTACTTGCTAAGCACCAGGCATCCTTATAAAGGTCTTTGTATATGGCATGTCATTGAAGCTTTATTACAACACCATGAAGGGAGATGCTATTATGAAATGGATGCTCTGTTTTATAGCCCAGGAAACAGAAGCTTGTTAACATGTTCTTAACAACAACATGGCCAAGGCCAACCAGAAGGCAGGGTTTGTACCTCACCCAGATCCCATCTATGGGCAGCACGCCCATCCCCAAACTGCTGGAAGTGTTGGCTGCTCAAGCCTCAGTCATCCCTTTCCCTAGAGAATTTTGCTCAAATAGAAGCCACTTCTGCTTGAGAGGCTTGATGTCCCCACTTAGGAAGCAGCCCACAGCCAATGACACACAAGGCTCCGTCTGTTCCTTGCTTCAAGGTAGGACTGACTCTGCAGTGGGATCCAGCTAAGACCACATCCTTGCTTAACACCTTCCTCTTCCCTAGCCTGCTTCCCTTGTTCCCATAGGTCTAAAAGCATGCTTTCAATAAACCACCTGGAAAAGGATACCTGTGTCAGGGTCTGCCTCCAAGGAGCCAGACCTAAGACGTCCAGTTAGCAAGTATCAGAGCTGGGACTCATGTCTAGGAAGCTCTCTTAATCACTAAGCAAATGTGACATGATATTGCCTACATTACATATATGACTAAAATGATGGCCTCCAAGTTGTCAGGTCACCAAGCAGCATATATCACACTGGTCTAGATATGGCAACAACAGCAGTCACAACGAATCCTACTTATTGAATGCTGACAACAGCCAGTGTCTTTCTTGCATCGGATCCTCTCAACAGTACCATGAGGTTCATTTTATCATCCCCACTTTGCAGATAATGTATGGGAAGTTTGGAGACATTGAGACACATCCCCCAAGGGCATATGGATAGGAAGAGAAGAGACTTAAGCTTATATCCAAGTCCATCTTTCTTCAAGGACCACATGCTTTTTCCACATGATCACTTAAACCTCTTGTTGCATAAAGAATTCCATGAATAATTGGTGAAATCCATCTGCCATCAAAACTAACATTTTAAAAAACAATTTAGACAGAAGACTCTGCTATCCCTCCAACCTTGACCCCAGCAACAGTTCTTTTTGAGCTGCATTTGACTAAAATGTCTCTACTTTCTGGAGAAAGCCATACTACTTTGGGAATAGCTAGAGAATATTCTCTTAAGCCAGACATAAAAAGAGCAAAGGAAACATCTTCAGTGGAGAAAAGAAAGTGAGACTTCATGCTAAGGGGGGAATCACATGTCCTATGGCTTTTCCACCAAGGGAGACAAAATGGAATAAAAGGAAAACAGCAAAAATTCAAGGAGAAGCAGATTCAAATCCTAACTCTATTATTGTGTGATGTATTTGGCAAATGACTCAATGTTTCCAAGCCTCAATTTGCTCTTCTGTTCTACAGGAAAAATACTCATGCCATTGACCCATGAATGAAAGAGGGTAAATGATATAAAATAGATATTCCTTCCTGCCTCATCTCTTCCATTTTCATAAAATGTACAGCAAACTTGGAACGTCATTCCAGGTCTAACTAATACTGGTTCAAATGGACTATGCTTTATTCCAAGCAAAAAGCATATCCTATTATGACAAAAAGGTTTCTATTAAAAATAGAGAGCAGATAAAAGGGAGACCTTCATCCAGGAAGCCATTGGCTGATTCATAAAAATACAGAATGAGTCATCCTGGATCCCAAGGCTAAAACTTATAATCAATGGGCATGTCTGGCCAGCCAATCCCAGCCCACTGGAGAAGGAGCTGCCCAGTGGGCCATCTTTACAAGCCTATTACAATCCTTGTAAAACCATTAACTCTGTTTCCAGCTTGGTGAAAGGAAAATCAATCTGGGCTGTTAGCAACACTGTATCCTAAATGCACCTGCAGCCTGGTTGGCTTTCTGAACAACTGGGGTAGGGGAAGTGCAGTGATTCCTGTGTGTGTGTATTGCGCGTGTGTGTTGAGCTCCACTGAAGAACAGGCTTGCACATCTGGCTTTGAAAATCAATGTCTTGGCCTTCATCTTGACATTTATTATTTCAAAATGCTTCAGTTCCTATTAGCAATTATGCAGTTAGCATAAGACTGGAAAACACAGAACTATGTGTACTGCAGATGATGCTCTTTCCTTTAAAAAGTAGTTTTATCATTTTCAGTCTCTGAATATATACCCTGACGTAGAATCCTAGAATCCCATCCTCAATTTGGATGAAGGGTCATAAATTACATACACATACATATGCAACTGTATATATAATTGTATATATGTATATAAACATATATGTATACGTGTGTGTATGCAGGTAATATTTTTTGATGAAGTGGTTAAGGAAGGAGAGTTCTAAATGCATGGTTTTAATTGTACTAAGCAAAAGCTCTTCCACTAGCAAGTAAAGAAAAATAATGACACAACAATCCTCCTCCGAGCTCTTTCCTCAATCCATTCATTCAGCGATAAGTTATTTAGGGTGTGCAGTGTGGCAAACAGTGTGCTAGGCATTGTGGGGTGGGGGAGTGGGCTGGTCTTTGGGGATTTAGCTGCGACAGGGCAGGTATAAGCTCTCCTTCTGGGATCAAACAATTTGATTCAATAAGAGTTCATTGTACAGGATCTCCCGGTTTGCAAAAACCTCTTCCCTTACCCTAAATTCCCCACCAGAGGCCCACGAGTACTGTTCAGAGTCAAACCTGACCAGCTGCATATATGAGCAGCAAGGCAGGGATCAGCGCCTGCTTCTCCCACTAGCTGCCTTCTAATCTGGCAGATGAAACCTGCGTCTGCTCTCAAGGTGGTGAAGGGGAGGGGACGTTCCTTTGCATTTCTCTTGACTCCAGATCAGGTCCAGATCTTGGGTTTCTGATCTAACCTAGGAGCTTGTGAGCTGGCTGTTGCTTTGGAGAGCAGTATGTACTGGGAGGCTCTACAAAACAGATGGGAAGGAATAGGCTCGTCTCACCGTGATAACAGCAAGTTCCCCTTACAAGTTTAACATGCAAACCTAGTGTTGGGTCCAGTCCGCCTCTGCCGGATGAGCCCTTCCCAGAACTTCAGGGAAATGATCTTACAGTGCCCGCACAAAGAGAGGCTTAAACTCTCCCAGGGAACCTCAGCTGAGCCTGAGGGCCTGGAGAAGTTCCCCCAGGGGGAATGGGGAATAGAGGGCAGCTTAGAGAGCTGAGCTCCTTCTGAGATGGGAGCAGGAATTCCGGGGAGACTGATCAGCGTTTTTTCCCCTCTCGGAGAAACATTGGATGGAGAGGGGGATGGAGGGGGTTGCGCTGCAGGCCTGGCCTCCACCCCCACCAAGCTTGGGTGCAATGTACCGACCCTCTTGCTTCCTAGTTCCTTTCCCCGTCAGGCTACGGGGAAGAAAGTGTGCAGGAGGCGGGACCCAGCCCTGCACCCTGTCCCAGGCCCTTCAGGACAACAGCATAGAGGTGAGAAAAAGATCAGGTATCAAATTCCCGGCCAAGCCACTTAGTGGCAGCTGAGTGATCTTGGGCAAATCACTCATTCTCTCTGAGCGGCGGCTTTCTTATCTGTAAAGGGATCATGATGGCACCTGACTCATGAGGTCCTAGGAAGTATTAAATAGGATCGCACACGTAAAACTACCAACGGCAGCTGGCACACAGTGGGCTTGCGGTTCTTAATACATATATTTTTAATTCGGTTAAGCATTAACCCCCCGTGCAGAAGCTGAGTTTCCTCTCAGACGGAGAACTCCCGTAGCGCAATCTTCCAGACCCTGGGTGCTTGGACGCCAGCATTCTCCCCGCGCTCAGGAGCTCACATTTTCCTCCCGTCACCCCTAGATCTGGCTTGGGGAGGCCACCCCTCTGCATCCTCCCCAGCTTTGGCCCGGGGAGGCTCTGAGACCCGGGTGAGCGCGCGGAGGGGGTGCGCGCGGCGGCTCTACCCGGGCAGCATCCCAGTTGCAGCTTTCCCACCCCCTCCCCAGCGCCCAGCGCGCAAAAAGAGAGAAAGCGAGAAAGGCGCGGATACTGGACCAGGCTTTGACGCGGATCTTGAGCTCGCCGTCCTGAGGCTCGGGCATGGCCTTCCTGGAGAGCCGCAGCTTGTTGAGACCCCCGAAGCCGGCCAGCACCACCGCGCGCATCTCCTGGGCGTCCCCGAGGCGGTGCGAGCCGTCGCCACCGCCGCCCTCCGCAGGCTCCTTGCCTGCCTCCTTCTCGATCATTTGCTCCGTCTCCTCCGCCTTCTCCACTCCTTCCTTGGCCATGGCGCTCGAGGGCGCGGGGCGCACGGGCTGCGGTGTCTGCGCCGCTGGGGGATTGGGGCTCCTCTCCCGCGGGTTCCTCCTGTTGAATGTGGGATGCTCGGCTGTGCAATGGCTGCAGCCTCTGCGAGCGCCGCCGCGGTCCACAGTCTCCGCCGTAATCCTCACAAGAGCCGTGCCCCTAAGCGCTCCAGCCCCGCCCCACCCTTCGTTCCTGTCCAAATGAAGCCTCAATTCCAGTTCCAGAAATAGTCCCAAATTAGGCTCGGGATCGCGACCCCAAACCCAGATTTGCCGAAGATCTGTGACTAAAAAGGGCCTAGAGAGGCCACCTTGTCATCGGCCTACCCGTGGGCCCAGTACTTGGTTATATACGGCACAGGCTCGGGTGCCTTGAAATGGACTGAGACGAATGTCTGGGCCTGGAGGATGCCTTCCCGCTACAAGGTTGCCCTCTCTCCCTCCCATCTGCGAGGCTGGGCGGGATAGTCGGGAAACTGGATCGTTCCTCAAACAGCCAGTGGAAGGGCGGAGAGGTTTGGGAAGCAGGGAACTGGAGATCCCGCTCACTGCCCTGAAGAGTCCAGTCCGGGGTCTTCTCACTCCAGACCTGCAGGGTCAGCCGGGATGCTCTTTTCTGGGTATCACCAGGGGCTTCCTTACGACGGCGAATTCTCACCACTCACACCATTTCGGGCTGTTAAAGAGGCTAGACAAGAATCCTGTACCAGAAAGGATCCTGCTCCTGTTCTGATCCCCGGAAGACCAATGTGTACCCGCTCCCCAACGTGCACGTACATACACAGAATAGTAACTGGCGTTTTGTTTTGTAATAAGGCTCTTTGAGAAAAAGAGCTCATAGAAAAACTTGGATTTTCTTAAATAAAATGATGGGAGAGGAGTTGGTTTTCCTAGGGACAGTTTAAGGAAAGAGATGCAGTTGAGGAATTAGGTCTATATTCTATTATAGTTGCTATGCCGTCGCCAGCCTTGAGATCTTGGGCAACTCATTCAACCTTCCTGAGCCTCAACACCCTCATCTATAAATTGGGTACATTGATTTTGTTTTGTTTTTTTTTCTGTGTTGTGGGAAGTGCTGGGGTGGATATGATTTCAGTGAGACATGGTCCTTATATTGGAAAAGGTCAATTTCAGAGCATAAGGCAGGAAGGGCAGAGTCAACAAATGTGGCACAATGAATGATCTAAGTGCTACCTCTTCTCTCCCCCCAGTCTTCCTGCGCCTCACTGCTTTAAATGCCCTGGTCTTCTATTCCTTAAAAAAAAAAAAAAAAAAAAAGATTATTTTCCCTCCTTCCACAGGGTTCTGCACCTGCTGTCCCCTTGGCCTGGGGTACGTGTTCCATCTCCTTTATCTGGTGTTGACTCCTATTCATTCTCACCTCAAGGGTCCATTCCTTTTGGGAGGCACTGCAACCTCCAGTTTGGTAACCTCCATGACTAGAGACACTTATGTCCCTTTGTAGCTAACTTTTATATGTTTACCTGATAATACCTGTTTCCTTTATCCAACTGTGAAATTCATGTGAGTAGTAGCTATTTCTACTTTTATCCAGCGTGATTTTCCCAGGGCTTAATACGTGATTGGTACATAGTAGAATACGCACAGAAAACTGGTCCAGAGAGTTGGACCAGTCCAGAGAGTTGGAGAAGTTCTCATGGAGAAGGGAACATTTGAGCTAGACCTTGAAGGATGAGGCAGGTTCTTCTGGCAGAAAAGGTCACAGGCTCGTTCAAATACACCAAAAGGTAACAGGTAAAAGGACTTTTGAGATGCTGGTTTGTTCTATGTAGGCAGAACATTGGCTGTATTTATCAATCATTGGAGATGAGTTTGAAGGGTTGATTGGGACCAGCTTTTGAAAGTTCTCACATACCAGGTTACAAAATTTAAGACATAATCACAGAGGCAACTGGCGCCATAAAGGCTTAAAAAACAAAAACATGGGAAGAGCATTACCAGAAC
>NW_012103920.1:5758226-5761858 GCF_000951045.1 Mandrillus leucophaeus
AGGAAAGTGAGAGAGAAAATTGATGGTACCCAATATGGGATGTATTAATAAGCAGTTTACCGCAGTGGACAATTGGAGCTCAAACCCGCAGGGGACATTTGAGAGACAGTGTAGAACAAGTCTCAGAGTTGTCTCACCCAAGGAGTGAGGACATAGGTATTTATTCACTAAAGTCTATGCTTGATTGGCCAATAACTGTTCCTGGAATTGTTAACTCCTTGACATTTCTATCCTGTCCCATGTACTTGGGCTGAGAGAATCCCCAGGCAGGGAATTGTGTATGCTCTTTGCAGGAAGCTATCATTTTATACATGGAATGATGAATTCCAACGAGACATAGCTTTGACACCAATAATATCTGCAATACATGTTATTGTTTTAGAGGTGTCTACTGTTCTAGACACTTTAGGTATATTTCTTAATTTGATTCTGAAAATAATCTCATGAGATAAGAATTCCTATTCCCACTTTATGGAAGAGGAAAATGAAAATGAATCTTAACATGATGAGTTATTGTGCTCAAGGGAACATGCTAGTTATAATAAGATAGAAGACCAACTCCAAATCCATGCTCTTAATATCTCGCGATGCGTGTTTATACAGACAGGCCAAACCAGTTCTCCCCTGATTGACAATACTCCATGGCATTTTTTAATGTTCCCTGCTCTTTTTTTCGCTGCCTACTATCTCTGTACCACCGAGGTCCCTTGCCTTGGTTCTGAGTGTTTTCCTTTGGCATTAGTAAAGTAAATCTACTTTGTAGTCAGCACACAGCATGTTTAAGAGAAAGTATTTGTCTTACAGTGTGTTAAAGGGAATATAATTACTCCCTCCAAGGAAATCTTCTGGCTGTTTACAAACCCCAGATTATAATTGGTAGGCAGCTGATTATCACAACTACCCAGAAAGAACCCACCACAGTCTGTGTTGCTGGTGGGGGGAGATACCCTCCTCTGAGTCCTGTATACCACAATTGTTAAGTATTGACAACTCTGATCCTGCCTGGTGGAACGTGGAAAGAGCCAAAGTGCATGGCATATCTCCAAATAAACATAATAAATCAATTTTTAATTTGTAAAATTGATTCTTTGGACTTTCACTCAGAGCCTCAGTTGTGAGATTTCTTACATGATTGTAGAACAATGTCAAACAGTGGCCACTGATGGTAAAACATAGTATTACAGCTCAGCTCTGTTAATTTGCAATTGGCCTGGGGCAGGGTATGTGCACATGGTGGAGGTGGGGCGTGGGCCGGCGGGGAGGGGAGTGGGATGTAGAAGGCCAGATATAGGAACCCGTAATAGAGGTAAAGTCTTTGAGTAAGAAAATATGGGAAACAATCTTAGTATGATTTTAGAAATGGTTTTCTAAATAATTTGGAATGGTTCAGTAACTTCCCAGAGAAATGTTATTTGAGGAAGATGGTCAATGTCTTCAACCATATGCTTGAATAATAATACTTGTTGCATTGTATTCTCTTCAATACAATTAGAATTGTATAGAATATAATGTGTTGTACATACATTATATTATTTCATCTTTAAAATAATCCTATGCTGTAGCACTATTATCCCTATTTTACCGAGGAGAAAATTTAATATAAATTGAGTAACTTTCCCAGGATTGCCTACTAAACAAATTGCAGAGTTGAGATTTGAAACAGGAGCTAGTTGACTTTGAAATGCTTGAAATGCATGTTCTTAACCACCACACTTCAATGCTTATGGTTTTATTTGTTGCTCTATCTTTTACTCACAAAAAAATGCCATCAAATAGGTCAAGATAAAGGAGACGAATTTAGGAGGTCAATAATGGAGAGCGGTAGAAGATTCTGGCCATTGAAATATCCTAACAAAATCCAGGGACTTCTATTAGAGGATATGTGCCATCATTTCTTATAGTTTTTCTTTATGCCATTTAAAAAATAATGAAACATAATTGCCAATGAGCACAACATTATTTTTCAGAGACACGCTATAGAAGTGTGCAGCTCACCCTGATGGTGGCAGGATAACCTTTTAGGACCAGTCTTACGTGGTAAACTCTAGTTGTGTCAGAGGGGAAAAAAAAGTGCACTGATATTTACTTGCCACTTTTTGAGTGGTTGCCTTGAGCTATTGCTAAATGCTGGCGGTAAAATGGTGAATAAGGTGAATAAAACAAATATATTCTCAGTCCTAAAGGAGTTATCAGTCCTGTTGAGGAGGTATATATTGGTTTAGATTGGGTTGCCCAGAAGCAAACCTTTCTTAATTTGAAGATTTTCATACAAATGGCTTCAGAAGTGATCCCAGGAAGCACTGGAAGACGTCTGTGAAAGTGATACAGGGTAGGAAAAGAAGCCAATATAAGGTGTATTACCTAGCAGGTTATCACTGCTATAACTCAGATTAAATCCTGCTGGGGAACTCTAGGAGACAGTGTAGAGCACACCTCAGAGGTATCCCCATCAAGAGGCAAAGAAAATGGAGAATCCACCAACTCCTGTTAGTCCTTAGTTGAGGACTGTTTCTGTGGGACACTAACCATCTGCCACTTGTAGCCTGCCATGCACGTGGACTGTTTGGGAATAGGCAGCTAGACAAAGCTGTCCTGAAAGAGTTGTAGGTGTTTGTACTTGGAAGCCATCGGATCATTGTGCATGGCAATGGTGAGCTCCGAGAGGGTGTAGGTTGGGCACTGACCATCTCTGCTACATATATTAAACCAAAAAATAATTTATGTAAATAATTAGTCATTTACCAGTCAATAAGTGCTATAAAGGAGAAATACAAGGGGCTATCTGCACGGTCCAGAAAAGCTTCTCTATGAAAGCGATGGTAATGTATTAGGTTCAGCTACAGACACAAAATATAATAATAAAATAAAAATTGGCTTAAAGAATATGAAATACATTCGGGTGGGATGGAGGCTGTACATTATCATCAAGGATCAATGTTCCTTCCTGCTCTGTACTCCAAGTCATGAATCATTGGCCTCCATTCTCATAGTTTAAGATATAGCCATCTCATTTATGTGCTGGGTGGCAGAACAGAGATGTGTGAGAGGGGAAGAAAGACCCACATCTTTCATCTTAGGCACACTTCAGGACTCCTCCATAATACAGGTACTTACCTCATATTAGCCAGAGCCTAGTCACATGGCCACACCCCACTGCAAAGGATGCTGGGAAAGCTAGTTTTTTTCTTAGCTAAGTAATAATGTCCAAGTAAAAGTTGAGGTTCCACAATTAATGAGGAAAGGGACAAATAATATTAGGAGGTGTAGCAGTATCTTCCACAGATGCCACTGAAGGGCTTTAAATAAACGAATGATAGACTGTGTGGAGTATTAAGAAAAGTCCCCATGGCCTCTCTACAACACAACATTACGCAAGGATCCCAGTCCCTGGGATTCAGTGCTGCCCTCTCGCAACTCCTTTGCAAGATATGTTTTCACCCTATTGGAGTTTTCTCTCCATAGGGATCCAGCTGCAGGTTTATAATGGATGTTAACAGGAAAACCCTAACCAAAGTGCTACTCACAAGACCCTGAACACCATTTTAGCTCTCTATTAATCTGCTCATGTATGAATAGAATTAGAAACATTTCACCTGCTCTTACTCGTCTCCATAAGTAGCTGCTATCCATGT
>NW_012103920.1:5761908-5764841 GCF_000951045.1 Mandrillus leucophaeus
AGAGCACACCTCAGAGGTATCCCCATCAAGAGGCAAAGAAAATGGAGAATCCACCAACTCCTGTTAGTCCTTAGTTGAGGACTGTTTCTGTGGGACACTAACCATCTGCCACTTGTAGCCTGCCATGCACGTGGACTGTTTGGGAACAGGCAGCTAGACAAAGCTGTCCTGAAAGAGTTGTAGGTGTTTGTACTTGGAAGCCATCGGATCATTGTGCATGGCAATGGTGAGCTCCGAGAGGGTGTAGGTTGGGCACTGACCATCTCTGCTACATATATTAAACCAAAAAATAATTTATGTAAATAATTAGTCATTTACCAGTCAATAAGTGCTATAAAGGAGAAATACAAGGGGCTATCTGCACGGTCCAGAAAAGCTTCTCTATGAAAGCGATGGTAATGTATTAGGTTCAGCTACAGACACAAAATATAATAATAAAATAAAAATTGGCTTAAAGAATATGAAATACATTCGGGTGGGATGGAGGCTGTACATTATCATCAAGGATCAATGTTCCTTCCTGCTCTGTACTCCAAGTCATGAATCATTGGCCTCCATTCTCATAGTTTAAGATATAGCCATCTCATTTATGTGCTGGGTGGCAGAACAGAGATGTGTGAGAGGGGAAGAAAGACCCACATCTTTCATCTTAGGCACACTTCAGGACTCCTCCATAATACAGGTACTTACCTCATATTAGCCAGAGCCTAGTCACATGGCCACACCCCACTGCAAAGGATGCTGGGAAAGCTAGTTTTTTTCTTAGCTAAGTAATAATGTCCAAGTAAAAGTTGAGGTTCCACAATTAATGAGGAAAGGGACAAATAATATTAGGAGGTGTAGCAGTATCTTCCATAGATGCCACTGAAGGGCTTTAAATAAACGAATGATAGACTGTGGAGTACTAAGAAGAGTCCCCATGGCCTCTCTACAACACAACATTACGCAAGGATCCCAGTCCCTGGGATTCGGTGCTGCCCTCTCACAACTCCTTTGTAAGATATGTTTTCACCCTATTGGAGTTTTCTCTCCATAGGGATCCAGCTGCAGGTTTATAATGGATGTTAACAGGAAAACCCTAACCAAAGTGCTACTCACAAGACCCTGAACACCATTTTAGCTCTCTATTAATCTGCTCATGTATGAATAGAATTAGAAACATTTCACCTGCTCTTACTCGTCTCCATAAGTAGCTGCTATCCATGTGGAGATGATCTTATCAATTGTTTAGTATCACTTGGTAAACATGGTCAAGCAAAGAAAAAAAAAAACAAAAAACAAAGGACTGGAAAAGCAAAAAAAGAAAAAAAAAGAACAAAACAAGGAAGTTTTGGTTTTGAAAACCCAATCAAGCCGAAAAAAAAACTGCGGCATGACTTCTACCACCCCCCCCCAAGAATATCAACGAGCCTCCCCCCACTAGGATGATGCAAGATGATTTTCTCCTCTTCTTCTTCTTCGTTTCTTCCTCTTCCATTTCTTCTTCTCCTCCCCCTCCCCTGTCCCTCTTCTTCAGATGGAGTCTGGCTCTGTCACCCCAGGCTGCAGTGCAGTGGCAGAATCTCAACTCACTGCAGCCTCCATTTCCCAGGTTCAAGTGATTCTCCTAAATTAGCCTCCTGAGTAGCTGGGACTACAGGCGTGCACCACAACACCTGGCTAATTTTTGTATTTTTAGTGGAAACATGGTTTCACCATGTTGGCCAGGCTCATCTCGAACTCCTGACTTCAGGTGATCCGCCCACCTTGGCCTCCCAAAGTGCTGGGATTACACGCGTGAGCCACTGCGTCCAGCCCCTGTATGATTTCTTGTATGAATCACCACACAATAATGCTTCCTGCTTCTTCCAAGCACTGCAGAGAGCTGTGTTTTCCCTGAAGTACTTTGCTATAGATCGTGGTGAGTAATGGTAATGGGATGGGGATGTAAAATTCAGGTTCAGAAGTAAACAAAGCATTTACTCCTCAAATAGGGTCCAACAGAAACCAGAAAGGGGGCGAATTCCTCCCCTGCACTGTTTTTCCCACCTTACAAGCTGAGATCATCATACTATAAATCAGGATGAACTAGCCCTCCAGCTGATTCACTCTCTTGTTTCCCTGATGTCTCTGGTTGAGGTTAAGAGCTGACGTCCCTGAAAGTTTTGTTGCTTTTATTGTTGGATTGGCCCATATCCAGTTGGTTGGGGCTTCCTTGGAGGAATGACTGTGTGAAGCTACAAGACCTCAATGTAACTGAAAATGCACGCTATGAAAAGTGCACATTTTGCCTTTCCTGTTCTGAGGTTAGCAGGCTTAAATCCCAGGAAATGGGGAAATGTTATTCAGAAATCCTGTCCTATTCCCTTTAGTATGCACCTCCTCTTTACAGAGCCTAAAGGGGTGCTTTCCACAAAGCAAATGAGAAGAAGTCCATCCATTACCCAATCATCCAATCATCCATCTGTCCACTCATTCATCCAATTTTACATTCTTTGTTGTTGTTGTTGTTTTGTTTTGTTTTTTCTTTGTTTGTTTTGTGAGACAGAGTCTTGCTCTGTCACCCAGGCTGGAGTCCAGTGGCACGATCTCGGCTCACTGCAACCTCTGCCTCCGAGGTTCAAGTGATTCTCCTGCCTTGGCCTGTCGAGTAGCTGGGATTACTGGCAGCTGCCACCACGCCCAACTGATTTTTGTATTTTTAGTGGAGACAATGTTTCCTCATGTTGGTCAGGCTGGTATGGAACTCCTAACTTCAGGTGATCTGCCCACCGTGGCCTCCCAAAGTGCTGGGATTACAGGCTTGAGCCACCATGTCTGGCCCAATTCTACATTCTTGATATGCACTAAGGAAGGTAGAAGGAATACATACCTTGTTTCCAGGACTTGTTCAGAACCCAGTTTTCCCATTTTCCACCTATGTGAATTTTAGGCTCTGAAAGGTTAAGAGAATT
>NW_012103920.1:5767221-5768245 GCF_000951045.1 Mandrillus leucophaeus
ACGGGGATTTCACCATGTTAGCCAGGCCAGTTTCAAACTCCTGACCTCAAATGATCCACCCACCTCAGCCTCCCAAAGAGCTGGGATTACAGGCATGAGCCACTGCCCCAGGACTGAACCACTCTGTTCTAAGCCATGGATGGATCTTTGACTTCTGGGAGCAAGGTAGCCTGTGGTTTTGACTTGCTGCCTGTGTGACTTTGGAAATGTCCTTGTTTTGGTTGGTAAAAGAAGGTCCTTGGACTAATTGATGCTCAAGGGACTTTCCAGCCCAGAGGCTGAGGTCACATTAGTCCTCTCTATTGGCAGTGGCCTGGCACACAAGGGCTGTCTTTGCAGAAACGACATTGATTGGAAATGATAGCTATTGATGTGACAACACACACCAGGAGAATGTTCCCAACCTGGAATACTGTTTGTCCTTTGGACGAGCTCAGAGGCCTGTTTCATGCAGATCTCATTGCAGACACTTGAATACATTTGAAGCTGATGTTAGAAGGTTACTAAATCATTCTGGGCAGTTTTGTTTTAGAGACTGCCATATTTTTTTGAGGGAAAAATCAAAGGACACACTTTAATTTAATATACCTCTCCTTTTCCAAATAGAGACAGTCTCCCAGATATTGATTTTGAGTTTTGGCATTGCATGTGCCTGTTTATCTAGTTGGTCATCGTGAGCAAAGTTTATTTTTTATCTTAAGGATTTAACTCAATCATTTCCACAGTAGAACTGAGCAGGCAGGAAGATGAGGTGCATGGGGAGATGTGGTGATACTTGGATCAGGAGAATCAGGGATTGGGGGGACACAGACTACCTGTACATGCAGGTACTAAAGACTGGAGTCTCCAATACATACACCCAGGACATTACTGCTAATGCCCATCCCCAGGCAGTGTGAGTCACCCAGGCTGTTCTCTCACTCTGTGTGGGCTGCTATCACAAAACACCATGAACAGAGTGGCTTATAAACAACAGAGATTTATTTCTCACAGTTCTGGAGGCTGAAGTCCAAGATCCAGGTAC
>NW_012103920.1:5773140-5775042 GCF_000951045.1 Mandrillus leucophaeus
TCGTGATCCACCCTCCTCAGCGCCACAAAGTGTTGGGATTACAGGTGTGAGCCACCGTGCCCGGCCTGTTGCTTCATTTTCTAATCTGTGAGGTGTAAACATCGATCACATTGCCTTCACAAATGTGTGGAGAAATTTAAAAGAGCTGATTGAAATAAAAGTCTAGGCTTAGGAAAAAACTCTTTACATGTTAGTACTTTGTAACTGCCTTTGTCATATCACTTAATATTAAACACCTGTGTCTAAAATTAAACACCTGTGTCAAATTTGAAATGGTCAGAGTTCTAGTTCAGTGTTTTCCACAGTCTATTCGACGGAACAGTGGTTTCCTAAATGTTGATGGATGCCAGGGTAAAAGGAAGGTCTGTGGTCAAATTAGCCTGGGACGCTCTGGGTCAAATACAGTTAAGCAGCTTTCTTTAATGTAGATTTAGAGTCGTAGCATAACTCTTCCATCTCTACACAGGGATACAGAATACAGCTTTACCCAAACTTCCTTGACTTCCAGCCCTTTGCCCTTGAAGTTAACAAGATTAGCATTCTGCAGGATATCTTTTGGGGAAAACTGCTGTAGATAAATGGATAACTATTTTTAAGTGTCTGCTCAAGGTTAGGCACTATAGAAGGAGCAAAAGGAAAAAATAACATGACTCTGACCTCAAGGAACTGAGGAGCTTACCTAAGAAAAGATATACCACAAATTGTTTTAAGAAAACTTAAACTCTAAATCCAGGCCCAAGAACATCATGAATTACATGAAGTGGGCCTGTTGTGGGGCATGATAGAGAGTGGTGGGGACTGTGACAAACCAGAGTGCAGATGGCATTCTAAAAGGGACAGTGACTGGGCACGGTGGCTTAAGCCTGTAATCCCAGCACTTTGGAAGGCCAAGACAGGTGGATCACTTGAGCCCAGATGTTTGAAACCAGCCTGGGCAACACAGTGAGACCCCGTCTCTGCAAGAAAATACAAACATTAGCTGGGCACATGCTACTCAGGAGGGGAGGCTGCAGCAGCAGAACTGCTTGAGGCTGGGAGGTTGAGGCTGCAGTGAACCATGACCACACCATCATACTTGAGCCTGGGCGACAAAGCAAGACTCTGTCTCAAAAAACAAACAAACAAAAAACTCAACTTTGATCCGTCATTGTAATGTGAAAATGTGAGCTCAGAATTGCTGGGGCTTCCAGGTGTTTCTGATAAGCCAAAGGTCTGAATTTTTATGTGAAATATATCAAATTTATAAAATTTTGATTAAACATTAGATAGGGTAAACGAAACATGCCTGTGAGCCAAATTTAGCCCATATGGCTCAAATTTGCAATCTTTTCTCTAAGTCAGAGGTGATTTTACCCCTTGGGGGACATCGGCAGTGTCTGGGGACATTTTTGGTTGTTACCAGTAGTGCTACAGGCATCTAATGGGTACAGGCCAGGGATGCTGTTAAACATCCTGCAAGGCACAGGACAGCCTTACAACAAAGAAAGATCCAGCCTAAAATGCTAAAATGTTAATCGTGCCAAAGTTGAACCACCCTGGTTTTTTTTGTTTGTTTGTTTGTTTTTTGACAGACTCTCACACTGTCACCCAGGCTGGTGTGCAGTGGCACGATCTCGGCTTGCTGCAACCTCTGCCTCCCAGGTTCAAGCGATTCTCCTGCCTCTGCCTCCTGAGTAGCTGGGACTACAGGTGCGGTAGAGACGGGGTTTCACCATATTGGCGAGGCTGGTTTCGAACTCCTGACCTCGTTATCTGCCCACCTCGGCCTCCCAAAGTGCTGGGATTACAGGCATGAGCCACTGTGCCTGGCCTTTTTTTTTTTTTTGAGATGGAGTCTTGCTCTGTTGCCCAAGCTGGAGTGCAGTGGCACAATCTCTGCTCATTGCAACCTCCACCTTCTGG
>NW_012103920.1:5779987-5784914 GCF_000951045.1 Mandrillus leucophaeus
CTGAGTAGCTGGGATTACAGGCACATGCCACCACGCCCAGCTAATTTTTGTATTTTTAGTAGAGATGGGTTTTCACCATGTTGGCCAGGCTGGTCTCGAACTCCCGACCTCAGATGATCTGTCTGTTTTGGCCTCCCAGAGTGCTGATATTACAGGCATGAGCCACCACGCCCGGCCTTCAGGTCTCTTTTATAAGGGCACTAATCCCACTCAGGAGAGCTCTGCCCTCTTGACCTAATCATCTCCCAAAGGCCCCACCTCCTGATACCGTCACCTTGGGAATGAAGATTTCAACATATAGATTTGGAGAGGGGGACACATTTAATCTATTGCACTTCCCTCTCGTGGTATCATTGCTTCTTTCTTCAACACACTGCAGAGCTACTCAAGCAGGTGCATTTCTGGGGTGAAGGGGCTTGCTTTCTGTGATCCTGGAGAGGCAGAGACAGAAGTGTTGTTTAGTGATTTTTGGGTGCTGACCCTATCCCCCAAGCCTCTCAGAGAGAAGGTTTGGCCTTTAATGATGCTGCATTTCATTCAAGAACCACAAAACAAGGGGCTTGCAACATTTACTTTAATAGCAGCATGTCAGTTGCTAGGGTAAGTTCTTCTGGGATGGTGATACAAGCTTGAGGCTATAACAGCTGCAGCAAAATGAAACCCTATGTGGAGATTGCCATCTACATCTGTCCTCCTGTTAGGGGCTTTGGGGCCCAGAGGAACTGCACCAAACCATGCTATATCCACCCCTTTTTTGGGTAGCAATTGCTCTTCTAATAGGTTCTTATACCCTTCGTTTATTAGGCTGGGAAATCAATTCACTTGCATGGTAGGTATAAGAGCAAATTCAGGCAAATCTGCCAATCCCCTAATACACTTGAAATGCAACTTGTAAAGATTCACTTTACCAGTGAATGTGCAATGATGCCTGATGTGCAGCTGTCTCCGTTTATGATAAACTAAGTTTAGGAACCCGCAACTCGAATTTGAGGCCAAGCAGGAGAGGATCCCAGGAAGCACTGGTAGTGGAGTAAAAAAGTTAGACAAGGAATGAAAAGAAACAGGAAAGGGGTGCATTTTCAAGCAAGTAGGCATCTGGGGCTCATCCCCACTGGGAAATTCTGGAAGATGGTGTGAAAATGTGTATTTTGAGTTATTCTAAATAGCCACTGGTGAAGTTGGGATATTTATGCACCAATAATTCCCCTTCTATCATGGGTTGAGGGCTGCTTTCAGGGGAATTAACTTTTCAGAACCTCTGGCTTGCTCTACTTTCAGTCCAACCAGGCTCTCATAGCAAAAGCCCTCAGGCAAGAAGTAGCAGATATTCACAGTGAGCATCTTTAGCAGTACAGAGTCGAGAGACGGGGCTATGGGTGGAGAAGTGATGGCACCTGCTGTTTGTAGCACATTGATTTAAATTGTAATTATCATCATACAACTTGTATGAGTGTAAGCTAGCTGTAATATCCTCATGCTTATGACTCTTATAAATAACTCTAAAAAGCAAGGCTTGCTTACACACTACATTTGTAAAGCAGTAAAAAGCAATACAGGTGAAAATAACAACAATAACGCAATGTGAGGCACGGTGGTGTTTGGTCAAACAAAATCAAGGTTTGCAACACAAATACGGTCAGGAGATCAAGACCATCCTGGCTAACATGGTGAAACCCTGTCTCTACTGAAAATACAAAAAAAAAAAAAAAAAATTAGCCAGGCATGGTGGTGGGTGCCTGTAGTCCCAGCTGCTTAGGAGGCTGAGGCAGGAGAATGGCGTGAACCCGGGAGGCGGAGCTTGTAGTGAGCCAAGATTGCCCTAGTGTACTCCAGCCTGGACAACAGAGCAAGACTCCCTCTCAAAAAAAAAAAAAAAAAAAGTAGGGACAGTGTCTCATTATGTCACCTAGGCTGGTCTCAAGCAATCCTACCTCTTTGGCCTCTCAAAGTGCTGAGATTACAGGCGTGAGCACCTTGCCCAGCCTATGCCTACTCATTTCTTAATGGATAAGAATAGGTATCGAATGTGTATGTGTAAAGAAGGGGAATGAGCTGGCAAGAAAGGGAAGAAAACAGTTTATATTGAGCCTTCAACTCCGAAAACGTGAATAGATTGGGGGCATTGAGTTAACAGGAACCAGAAGGTAATTTCTGGAATAGAACAGAAAATAATTCTACTTGGTAGGAGAAAGGAAATCAGTAAAAGGTATATTGAAGCCCTCGGAACTTCTGCTATGAAGAAAGAACACATGGGTATAAAACTAAGAAAGACCAAGGTATTTAAAAGAATACCAAAGATTCTACAGAAAAAAGGTACTAAAGGAATATTCAAGGACAATCTGGCTTTCTACAACCCTTGCTCTGGAAATAAAACTCAAAGGAAGTTAACCACGACCTCCTGAGCAGAGGCTCTTCCTGACCTTGGTTGACACACTAGAACTTCTTGCGGGGAGATGCAGATTTTATTGTTTTTAATAAAAAATTATGGGGTTCCAGGTAGATTTATCTTACCAACTTTTCTCTAATTATACAAAAAAAAAAATTATTCCCATAATAAGAATACTGGAACAGATGGGCTGCATAATCTATTTGAAATTTTTTCCCACCTGTATTTTTGGGCATCTGGGTATTAACCTGGGATTTCACGGGAAGGCATATGCTCAGAAGTGAAAGTCATTTAGAGACAGACACAGCTCAGTTGAGAAGACCATCATCATTCCTAGAAAAGGCCCAAGACACGGCAGCAATTTAAGAGTGTTCCAGTTGGTGAGCAAGAAGTGTCTGAAAAAATAATCTTTAATAAATGAAAGTTTAAGTGCTGACCTTTCTGCTGTAGCCAGCAGATTGCAAAATTGTGTGAGAGTGTGTCTGTGTGTCTTTGAATGCTACAATGCAGTTTGGTTCTACCTATGGGGTAAAGGACCTGCGTGGAGTATTTTTGGAAGTGTACAGTGGTACAAACATGTGAGAGAGTGATTTCGGTATATGAGACAAAACCCTTAACAAGATAAAACTTTGAACCCATTTAATAAGGCTATTCTTAGTAAACAATTAAATACATGTGCAAATATTTTAGTTCTAAGTACTTCCATTGCAGCATTAATTAAAATACTCCAAACCTGGAAATCTAAACTTCTGATAGTGGGAGTCAAGATAACAGATTTATTTTTTGTATCCATACAATTGAAAACTGTGGGATCTTTGAAAATATTACGCATGGAAGACTATTTTGATCAGGTTTAAAAAACACCCCAAATAATATGATAAAAAAAATAAGTAAAATAATGTATCTTTTTTGAGGTATGTACATATGCACATGTACTGAGTATTAAGATTTGGAAAGATCAGCGTCTTCATGGTGATTATCTCTGGTGGATGTTTTTATGCGTGTCCTGAAATTTTTATTTTTTTTTGCATTTCTACAGTTTTTCTGCAATTAACATACATTGCTTTTATAATTAGACATTTTTTAATGATCATGTTTTAAGGGGAAAAAAATCCAGCATGGTTCTTCCTTTCCAGCTTTATCGATGAGAGAAGCAAGATATAATTTTTAATAAGTGAATAGCTGTGTGGTTTGTGATGTTTAATATACATCTCATGAATGGACATAATATCCTGTGAAGTATAAAATCCTTTTGTCTTAATTTTGCCCTTATTTATAAGAAGCTGAGAGGTAAAGGGATTATATACTGCTTGAGAACAGAAAAGCTGAATTCAACCCAGGTGGGCTGGTACCAAAACCCATATTATTTCCACCACACCTGCTGTCACCCAGTTCCCAAATGATCTTCCGGAGAACCCCCTTACCCCTGCTTTTGATTTCCCGGAGTTCTTGCCTCAAATTGGCTTTGAGAAGCCAAGACTGCCTTTTAGGGGGAAAAAAACTCACAAGAGTTTATAGTCTATCTGATTTTAAATACCCAACAAATATTAACCCTTGAAAAAGGATTATTTCTGCCCTTGCTCCCCTTTCTGGGACAGAGAGTACACTGAACCTAGGACAATAGTATCTAGTAATAGGACACAGGCTGAAGAAAGAGGCAGGCTCTTCTGGGACAGCACAGAGGGAGCATTAGACTTGGTGCTGTAGAATCCGGTAGCCTTGTAAATGCTTCACTGGCAGGGTCCAAGGTGAACCTGTATCCCCATTCCCAGTGGCCCACCCAAAAGAAATTCAATGAATTAACAAATAAATGAGAAGTGGGTGAACCTTCCTCCAAGAGTGGGGTAATCTAAAGCATTAAAGCTACCAAGGGCAGTGGAGGAGGGAGTAGAGAGAATGTCCAAAGGGAGAAAATAGCTTTTACTTTCTACCTGCAAAATAGGCAATGGTAAGGCATAACATTAAACACTTAGACGAAAGGTCCTATCTCTATTCACTTGCTGGGAGAGTTGATGCTAAACTAAAGACATAGGGGAGCCACTGGCCCTGAGCTTGGTCTGAGTTGGAATGTACAACTCAAACCCGAAGTATAGGATTGTTTGACACATGTCAAGTCTTGTTTCACACTGATCCCTAGTGTGTAAGTGACTGACAGATGCTAAGTTACCAACAGATTTTACCACTCGTCTCTTCTCGCCCTGGTTGATTTTATTTTATTTTCTGAACGGATGGAGCATTAACATGTTTCTAGAAGTCAAAACTATATAAAAGATATACTCCGAGAAGTATTCCTCCCTTCTGTACCCACTCCATCTTGTTCCTCCTAGCCAGCTCTTGAAGGTAAACAATTTCATAGCTTTCTAGCTTTTCCTTTGTGTTTCTGTTTGGAAAGATGAGTGCATGTATATGCATTTCATCTTTTTTTCCTCTTCTAACACAAAAGGTAGCATTCTATATATTCCTTTTTGCACCTTGCTTTATTTTTAACCTGACACTATCTCCTAGAAATCACTCTATAATCATTTTATACAAATCTTCCTT
>NW_012103920.1:5787714-5799100 GCF_000951045.1 Mandrillus leucophaeus
CCTAGGACAATAGTATCTAGTAATAGGACACAGGCTGAAGAAAGAGGCAGGCTCTTCTGGGACAGCACAGAGGGAGCATTAGACTTGGTGCTGTAGAATCCGGTAGCCTTGTAAATGCTTCACTGGCAGGGTCCAAGGTGAACCTGTATCCCCATTCCCAGTGGCCCACCCAAAAGAAATTCAATGAATTAACAAATAAATGAGAAGTGGGTGAACCTTCCTCCAAGAGTGGGGTAATCTAAAGCATTAAAGCTACCAAGGGCAGTGGAGGAGGGAGTAGAGAGAATGTCCAAAGGGAGAAAATAGCTTTTACTTTCTACCTGCAAAATAGGCAATGGTAAGGCATAACATTAAACACTTAGACGAAAGGTCCTATCTCTATTCACTTGCTGGGAGAGTTGATGCTAAACTAAAGACATAGGGGAGCCACTGGCCCTGAGCTTGGTCTGAGTTGGAATGTACAACTCAAACCCAAAGTATAGGATTGTTTGACACATGTCAAGTCTTGTTTCACACTGATCCCTAGTGTGTAAGTGACTGACAGATGCTAAGTTACCAACAGATTTTACCACTCGTCTCTTCTCGCCCTGGTTGATTTTATTTTATTTTCTGAACGGATGGAGCATTAACATGTTTCTAGAAGTCAAAACTATATAAAAGATATACTCCGAGAAGTATTCCTCCCTTCTGTACCCACTCCATCTTGTTCCTCCTAGCCAGCTCTTGAAGGTAAACAATTTCATAGCTTTCTAGCTTTTCCTTTGTGTTTCTGTTTGGAAAGATGAGTGCATGTATATGCATTTCATCTTTTTTTCCTCTTCTAACACAAAAGGTAGCATTCTATATATTCCTTTTTGCACCTTGCTTTATTTTTAACCTGACACTATCTCCTAGAAATCACTCTATAATCATTTTATACAAATCTTCCTTCTTTCTTTCTTTTTTCCTTTTTCTTTTTCTTTCTTTCTTTCTTTTTTTTTTTCTAGACAGAGTCTTGCCTTATCACCCAGGCTGGAGTGCAATAGTGCGATTTTGGCTCACTCCAACCTCCGCCTTCTGGGTTCAAGTGATTCTCCTGCCTCAGCTTCCCAAGTTGCTGGGATAACAGGCACCCGCCACCATGCCCAGTTGATTTTTGTATTTTTGTTAGAGACAGAGTTTCACCACGTTGGCCAGGCCTGGTCTCGAACTCCTGACCTCGGGTGATCTGCCCGCCTCGGCCTCTCAAAGTGCTGGGACTACAGGCGTGAACCACTGCACCTGGTCAAATCTTCCTTATTTCTTTTACAGCTGCCTAGTAATGCACTGTGTATGTACTCAAGGTTATTTCCACCCAGTTTTTAACTCTTGATAACTATTAAAAATTCTTTTTTTTTTTTCTGAAGTAGAATAAAACACATCAGTGGCCTGTGAGATCGTCATCGCCAGCCTGCACATTTGCATAGAGTTGAACATGTCCCCAAGGGAAGGAGAGGGCTCTGGGGTTGGGATATTGGGATGCAGAAGCAACCAGTTCATGGTTGGGTGTTGAGAATGATTCCCAAGACTGAGAAAGGGTCACGAGTACATGAATGGTTGGGACACACCTCCCACTCGTTCATAGTGCACCAGGGAGGAGACAGATATCAGAGGAAAGTGGCTGTGGGGAGGACGCTCATAAGGAGGCAGAGCCCCAGGTACCAGGACCCTCAGCCTCACAAAGCACCTGCACTCAAGCTATGCATGGAAGCAGCAGAGAAATCCTCCTTCAAGGAGCACATCAGTAAGAACCAGGAGCCTCCTGAACAAAAGTTCTGCTCTTGGGAAGACCTCTAGTGCCTTCACAAGTTGGAGGGAGATCCATTATTGTATTTTCTGCCATCCCAATGGAATTGGGAAGATCAACATAGGCTATTCCTTTATGTATTTGTTTATAGCTGAGATGCAGAAGGCTGTTAGTATATTAAATTTTATTCAGGGAAACAAATGCAACATTTCTTGTATCCTGTGTATTGAAGTTAGATTCATTCCTCTTTCCTATGTACTATCTTATTTGATTCTTACAAAACTACTGCTGAGAATATATTACTCCAACTTTATAAGTTTTGAGTCTAAGATCCTGAGAGACTAAGCTTCTTGTCCAAGACCACACAGCATATAAGTGGCAGCACTGGAGTTTGTACCCTATGTCTGACTCCAAACTCCTCAATTCATCTTTTCCAAAGAGTAGCACTTCCCAAAGTAATGGAACCCATAATGAGTTCATTGTCACAGAAATCACACTCCTTCAGAGTGTTAAAAAATATACTCTGGTGTATTTTGTTCCTTCCATTCAAACTCAGGAAACTCAGGAAGTACACAGAAGTACAAAGTATTATGTGTTTGAAGTCTATGTAAGGAAATCTGTAAGTGTCCAGGAGTATTTTTGAACAATCGGATGAAGCAGTCATGGACATTTATTTGTCGTGTTTTGTGAGTGACACAATTCATTTTCACTTTTTGCTTGGGAGAGGGGGAAGTTTACTCCAAATAGGAGAAGCAGCAATGAGAACTTCAAGAAGAGATATAAAGGTAAATCAATTCAATTGACTATCAAAGTAGCTTTCTCTTTCTTTCTTTTCTTTTCTTTCTTTCTTTCTTTCTTTCTTTCTTTCTTTCTTTCTTTCTTTCTTTTTCTTCTTTCCTTTCTTTCTTTCTTTTTTTTTTTTTTTTTGAGACGGTCTTTCTCTGTCACTCATGCTGGAGTACAGTGGCAGGATCTCGGCTCACTGCAACCTCCGCCTCCTGGGTTCAAGTAATTCTCTTGCATCAGCCTCCTGAGTAGCTGGGATTACAGGCACCCACCACCACACCTGGCTAATTTTTGTATTTTTGTATTTTTAGTAGAGATGGTTTTCTTCAAGTTGGCCAGGCTGGTCTTGAACTCCTGACCCCAAGTATTCTATGTGCCTTCGTTTCCCAAAGTGCTGAGATTACAGGCATGAGTCACTGTGCCTAACCTCTTTTTTATTACTGTCTTTGATTAAAAATAAAAGAAAACCTTTCACAATGAGCTTAAAAGTGAGGTGGTGTTTGGAAGGAAACCAAGGGCAGACAGGAGCGCAGAACAGGGAAGACGTCTGACACCCAGCCTGCCATTTTTTCAGTCTCTCTGGGACAATGTGGTTTTTTGTCTTTGCTTGTCTCTGAAAATTTGCTTTTGTCTTCCCTTTTTTCTTTGCTTCTCTGTGCATATGTTGGAAAAGTATTGTTTTGGCCTCCAGCATGTCTCCTCTTGGCTTCTTTCATGGACAAGAAAGGAAATAAGTCAACTATCGTGAATGAGAGCAAATGAGCTTAGTAGAAAATGCAGAATCTAAAAGAGACTTTCTTCTCCCAAGTTCTAAATGACCTTTCAGTGGGTGCAGACCGGCTCTTCAATGGAGGGAAGTTCAGGAGGCAATGGGGCAGACAGAGGCCTGGAAGTTCAGGGAAGGTACATTTGCAGACTGCCCAAGGTCGTGCTTTTCTAAGAAGCAGACACAGGGTTTGAACCCAGCTGTCTCTGACTTAAAACCATTACACTAGGACTGTACTACAGGAGTTATTTTCCTATTCCTGACTCCCTCATGGGTTGTTGGGAACTTCCAATAAGGTAAACAGCTGGTAATAATATCTTGGGAATTAAGGAGGACCCACCATATGTGACAAGTTTGTTACTGACAAACCCAGCAAGCGCCAGACACACCTACAGCAGCAGAACGCAGAGTCAGAAGACAAATGAGGCTGAGTTATGCAATGCAGGGATGGGGCCTCTCTTGATTGAAAATATTGCTATTTCATTCATCATGGATTTTTTGCATCAATTTCCATTTTTTAGAAATAATGCATTTAGACTATTACTTATCTTGATTACTAAGGTTTTTGATGCCCCCTGAAATTTTGCATCTGAGGTGAGTTCCTCACTCTCCTGACCCTACTTTTGCCCCTTGAGTGGTTTATCTTAGCAGGTTTCCCAAAGTGTGGGACACATACAATTAGCAGCGCATACATAATTTTAGGTGCTACCTTGCCATGATGTTACGTAACACGGGGCATTTTATGAGAAAGTTACTTTTCCTTTTTGTTCCCCCATTCTTTTTCACCTTCTCACCAAGTGGAAAAGTCTCAAGTTGAGTGCTAGCAAGTACTCTGACACCTTTCTGACGTTTGCTCATCTACTCTTTGAACAGTAAGAGATTGGACTTGAGGTTCAACTCCCCAGGAGATGTCCTAGGTATCATTCTGTTTGCCCTCTAGATCCTTGCTCTTCCTTTTTCCATGCCCTCCTCAATGCCCTGGAAAACCTATCCCCATGGAAACCATTGGAGTGGGTCAATAGGCTGATCTGGCCTCTAGTTTCTGGATTGTCCTAATAATCAGACATGCCAGCAGACAATTGGAAGACAGGAAGAGGAGAGCAAGTTCAGAATCCTCATTTCTCCAGCTCATGCCTTCTCCCATTTGGCTTTGTTCCTGTAAGACAGGCTGTAACTCCAACTAGGCTGCCCTTCCTTTCCAAATATCCCCGACCCTGTGTGTTCCAATAACCACCCTCCTTCCTACACTCTCATGCCTAGTGTTGCCAGAAAAATACAGAACATCCGGTTAAATTTGAATTTTAAATCAATGACAAATCACTTTTAGTATAAATAGGTACCATACATTGCAAGAGACATAATTATACTAAAAAAATTATTTATTATTTTCTGAAATTCAAATGTCACTGGACATCCTGTGTCTTTATTTACTAAATCTGGCAAACCTGGCCTTGTGGATAATTGCCCTCTACTGTTGCCAGCTCTTTTTTGTGATTTTCCTTAACTTTGCCCACATCATTGTTAATAGTCTCTCCATTAAACTCTCCTCCAATTCCCCATTTGACAACGTCATCTATTTTCTGATGTGCGCCAGACTCGTCACACTTGTATTAGTAGGCATCAATACTGTATTTGGCTAGAATTTTCTGACATTGTTTTGTTTCTCATTTTTAGTTTACCTTCTCTTTATAGCAAGTGATGTTTGTTTTCCTTTCATGGTAGTGAAATATATTTTCTTTTAAAAATAATTGACTGGATGTGGTGGCTCATGCTTATAATCCCAGCACTTTGGGAGGCTGAGGCAGGTGGATCACTTGAGACCAGGAGTTTGAGACCAGCCTGGTCAACATGGTGGAACCCTGTCTCTGCTAAAAATACAGAAAAAAAAAATTAGCTGGGCATGGTGGTGCGCACCTGTAATCCCAGCTACTCAGGAGGCTGAGGCAGGAGAATTGCTTGAGCCCAGGAGGCAGAGGTTGCAGTGAGCAGAGATTGTAACACTGCACTTCAGCCTGGATGACAGAGCAATACTCCCTCTTAAAAAAGAAAAGTTTGAAAATAACGTAGAGATAGAACATAACTATGGCAAAATTCATAGAGAAGGTTTACACTTGGACTTGCTTTTGAGAAATACTCAGAGACAAAACCCATGGCCTCTGGAGGCAGACTAACACTGGTTCAAATCCCAGCTCCATTACATAGGGCTGTTGCAAAGATGGAAGGAGATCCTGAATGCAAGGCCCTCAATACGGTGTTGGGACTGGGATCATAGCAGGGCTATATTTAAGTAAATACTCACACACACAGTCACACACACACACACACCATCACCCATCCCAAACAATAGTGTTTCATCCAAGGACACACAGCAAATGTGAGGACTGAGGCTGGAGTTCAGGAACATGGCCCTGAGCCCAATGTTTTTCTATAAGACCACAGGCCCCGTTGCCTGGTGTGCCAGGGAACTTCCACATCAGCTGGCCCTGCTCCTTGCCCTGCAGCCTGTCTGGAGAGAGTGGTCAGTCCCCACGATGTAGTGTTTTGGGAGGCTAGAGTCAAGGCGTTTGAGTCATGCCAAGTTGGTGTTTCAGAGGGAGTTTTTAAAGACAACAATTTTTCACTGGGCTTAGTAAGCTCAGAGAAGAAAAGAAGAGGTCTTGCTTTACTAGTGAATGAATGAATGAATGAATGAATGGATAAATAAATAAATTCAGGGAGGTGTGAGGTGAATCTCAACCTGCCAAACCCTGGCTGCAGGGCCCTATCCCCATGCCTCCTATAAACTCCCTACCAGGTGCAAGTTGACTTCGTGGGGCATCTTCTCCCCTTCTGGGACCCACTTCAGGAAATTAGGTCTGGCCTGGGCTCTTCAGCTCCCTGGAATGTTGGTTAACCTGCTTCTGAAGTAGTGTTCTGATGTGATCTAACTAAAAATCTACTATGTGCAGAGCACAGAGATGGTGCCCAAGAATGAGCAAGAAGGACTGAGGATCCATAAATGTGATCTCTAGTCAAGGAGAGGAATCACATTTATGGAGCCACTCATGCTGCCATGGACAGTCCTAGAAACCTCACACACAGCCTTTCCCTCAGTCCTCAGGACAGTCCTGAGATAGGGAAACTGCACCTCTGATACCAGTGGTGTTACCATCCAGTGTGCCCATCCTGTTAACTCACTGATCCTTACAGCTGCTCCCAAAATAAGACACTGTTATTGCCTCAACTTACAGGTATGGATGTGGAGGCTTAGAGAGGTTAGTGACTTGTCCAGAATCACACAGATGCTACATGTTAGAGCCAGGATTAAAACCCACCACTGCAGCCCCAAATCTCAGCCTCTTCATGTCAGATTCTGCATGGCATGTGGTAAAGGAATTTGCTCACACAGCTGGTGAGAAGCAAAGCAGGATATGAGTCCATGCACTTTCCTCTATATAATTATGCATCTGAAGGGATTTATTGTGTTGTAATCTTGGAATCCACATTTCTATTGAATTCGGTTGAAGTACCATAAAAGTGCCGTGAGACCAAAATTGGGGTGGGAGAGGGAAGGAGGAAGGAAAAAGAAAGATGGCAGATTGGTATCGTAGGAGTTTATACAGAAGGCAGCATTGAAGGATGGCCTGGATTTGATGAGAAGGTCATATGGACTGGACATTAACTGGGAAGGGACAGTGTGAATAGAGATTGGAGGTAAGGACAATGTGGGGACACAGCTGAAGAATAGTCTAGATTGTCTGCATCTTCGGTACGTGCCCATATTGGCTGTCTCTGTAGGCAAAGTTTCTGAGGCGTGTTCGTTGGGGTCCATTCCGTAGAGGTCTTCCTTCTGATACTGGACTCCAGATTTCTCACTCATAGGCACCAACCACATGAATCTTCTGCCATTTTGTCCTTAACGTTTTCATGAGCCAAGGGTTTGCCAGGAAAGCTAAGAGCAGGCAGAACTGGCATGAATAGAGACTCAAACTTTCTCAGCCAAGAGCACTTTCTATCAAACATTGCTATCTTTCCTGGGTAGGTGGTGGTAGGAATGGGCTTCTCAGGCTTGGCACTGATGTCTCAAGTGCCTCTGGAAGGGACAAACCTCTGCTTAAAGGTGCATGTCTCTTAGGTGGCCAGACAGCTTCACACGTTGGCTTCTTTAGAAAGAAATAAGTTTGTTTCTTGGCACAAAGCCTTGTTGTGTCAGGTCCTTTTTTCTGAAGCAAGGAACATGATGACTTTCATATTTGTCTTCTTTGATGAAAGAACAAAGCTGAGAGCTTTACAATGTTCCAACCTCTTCGCAAACTGTGCCTTTCCAGAATTATAAACAATTAAGTTACTGGTATCTGTCCAGTTTACAAAGGGCTTTAGCACTTTTGATCCTTAATATAACTATTAGGAAAAATGGGTGTTAGTGTCCAGAGAGTCATTGATCTCTGCAGACAGTTGACTAAACTGAGGCTGGAACTGGTTTGTAGAAATTAGGGATGAGAGTCCAGAAAAAATGTAAACCTTGCAGTGCTTGGTTCAGTACAAGTGTCATTGCAAGATGGTGTCTCTCAGGTGCTATTTCTCCATCATTTAAATTTGGTAGCACATTACACTTCTGCTTAGCACAATGGCAAATGTAGTAAGGGTTTAAAAAGTGTTAGCTACACAAGACAACAAGTGTTGACAAGGGTATGGAGAAATCGGAGCCCTTGTGCACTATTGGTGGAAATGAAAAATGGTGAAGCCACTGTGGAAAAGAATATGGAGGTTACCCATAAATTTAAAAATAGAACTACCAGGCTGGCCACGGTGGCTCTCGCCTGTAATCCCAGCACTTTGGGAGGCCTAGGCAGGCAGATCATGAGGTCAGGAGTTCGAGACCAGCCTGGCCAACATAGTGAAACCCCATCTCTACTAAAAATACAAAAAAATTAGCTGGGCGTGGTGGCACATGCCTGTAGTCCCAGCTACTCGGGAGGCTGAAGCAAGAGAATCACTTGAACCCGGTAGGTGGAGGTTGCAGTGAGCCAAGATAGCACCATTGCACTCCAGCCTGGGTAACAAGAGTGAAGCTCCATATCAAAAAAAAAATTGAACTATCAAATGATTCAGCAGTTCTACTTTGAGGTATTTACCCAAAAGAATTAGAATCAGGATCTCGAAGAGATATTAGTATCCCCATGTTCATTGCAGCATTATTCACAATGGCTAAGAGGTGAAAATGACCAAGACAACCTAAACCTGAATCTGGGAAACAACAAGCAGGCAGCAGGCTGAGGGTGTCTTGAAGGAATCCAGGTGCCTTTCAGGCATGCTGAACTAAGAGCTCTCTTGCCACTTAATACCTGGTGTCCCCTCTCTAGTTAAGAAGGATTGAAACAGCAACTGGCATGTTGATCACCACTAAACAGCTGTACCCCCAGCTCAGACCAGAGAAGCAACTGCTTGGAACAGAACATTTTGTTATTCTGGATGCCTTTTTCTCCAGTAATTCAAGCATGATGGTGCATATGAGAGATATTGAGCAGATATTTATTCAAACACCTACCATAAACTGAAAAGTTAATTTAATTGCTCTGAGCTTTTGAAATAGCCTCCACACTGTTACCAGAATGACCTTTCTTCAACGTAACTCTGACCTTGTCAATGACCTGATTTTAACCCTTTAATGATAGCCTCCTCTCTACAAGATGAACATTAGTGTCCTTGGTGAGTCATTCAAAGCGTTTCCTAATGTGATTGTTACTGACTTCTTTGCTTCATCTTCTGATCTCCCTGGCTTCATACATACACTCTAGTTTACCTAATCGTTACAGCTCCCTGGATGGGCTTTGCTGTTTCATGTCTTATTTTATGCACTTTCAAATGCTGTTTCTGCTGTTTGGGATGTCTCTCCCTGTCTTGGTCACCTGCTGAATTTCTAATCATTTTTCAGGACTTCGCTCACTACTTTTGTAATGCCTTCAAGGTGAGCTACTTTCTGCCATTGGAAACATATAAACCCAAGGGATACATTCATTCATACTGGATTACCATAGGTTATAGTCAACTTATTTACTTGCCTTTTTCCATGAAGTTATCTCCAGGTGAGCATATACAAATTGCTCTAAATGAAAAAACCACTAAATGAATACAAATTTCAACTTTTATTAAAGACCTACTAAGTGCCAGATTAGAGACCCAGGTATAGTAGGCTGTAAAATAGCCCCCCAAAACACCCACATTCTAACCCCTAGAACCTGTGAATGTTTCCTGAAAAGGAACATTGCAGATGTGATTAAGTTAAGGATCTTCAGATAGGAAGATTATCCTGGAATATGCAGGTGGGCCCTAAGTGTAATCACAACTGTCCTTTTAACGGATGGTAGGAGGAGAGACCACATGGCAGTGTGAATACTGAAGCAAGATGCTGTACTGCTGGCTTGGAGATGGGGAAAGGAGCCATGAGCCAAGAAATGAAGCGCTGGAAGCTGGAAGGCAGAGGAACAAATTCTCCCCCAGAGCCTCCCGAGGGAGCATGGTCCTGCCAACACTTTGGGTTCACTCCAAGAAACTGATTTCAGATTTCTGGCTACCAGAAGTTCAAGAGAGTACATTTGTATTGTTTTAAGCTGCTAAGTTTACAGAAATCTGTTACAGCAGCAATAGGAATCTGATACATCAGATAACAGATATAATAGGACAGGAATGACAGATGGTAATCATACAGGAAGTGTGAAATAGAGCAGTGCTTCTCGAACTTCAGCATGCACAGGAATCACTGGGGATCTGGTGAAAGTGCAGATGCTGAGTCACTAGGTCCAGGGAAGAACCTGAAGCTCCGCATTCCTTGCAAGCTCCCAGGTGAGGACATTGCTACTTGTTCAGGGACAACACTTTGAGTAGCAATAAAATAGCAATGGACAAATGTAGAGGAGACATATCAAAACAAAGAGTTTTGGACAGGCAGCTGTGATACTTGATATAGTTTTTTTTTTTTAAAAAAATTTGTACACACTTGTTTTGTGGCCTAAGATATGGTCTATTCTAGAGAATGTTCCATGTATAGGTGAAAAGAAAGTGTATCCTGCAGCAGTCGAGTAAAATGTTCTGTAAATATCAGTTAGGCCTACTAGATGGAGCGTGTAGTTTAACTCTACTGTTTTCTTTGTTGATTTTCAGTATGCACAGAGTTTTAAAGACACAAATCAGATGGGCATGAGTGATGTGCCCAGGATGGAACTATGTTCATACCATTGATGTCTCAGTGCCCCTCCTGGTCAGGTGTCCAGAGACCTCTCATTTTTATTATGTCCATTATTCCCAGCAACCCTGCAGAGTAAGCATTCTAATGTTTGCTTGACAGATAAGGACATGGCGGCCCAGGGGATTAATGTCTTTGGCCACACCCACATGGGACTAGAATTGTGTAACTCCAACATATGTGGGTTACTTTTTTTTTTTTTTAACTTTATTACCTTTTCTGAATCATGGATAATATACATGTGCCATGGGGCTTTGCAGAAAGATCAGTGATCCCAGCTAAATGGAGATTTTCATCCTCCAATGAAATATGCTCATATTACCAGGGGCAGAAATTGGACTTGCCAAACCTAGGCTGAGAAGGAACCAGAGATTTATCAGGGTATCTTCTTAGGGAAAGTGACAGCCCAAATGCTCAGAAGGCAGAGTGAGCCCTGTGCAGACATGAGGGCTGAGAGGGTGAAGAAGGAAAAGGCCTTGCCTCCTTGTTGGTGGTAGAGAGGATGTAGAGGAAGGTGCATGAGCATGAGTCAGCCCTGTAAGAGGCCCTACGGGGTCAGATCAGAGAAGCTAAGGGCAGTTAGCAAATCCAAGGAGCAAGAAAAGGGCAAAAACAGGAGGAGAAATTAAGACTAGGTCCAAATCTAGGACTAGATCCAAAACCAGAAACTAGATCCAACACCAGGAATAGATTCAAATCCAGAACTAGATCCAGAACCAGGACTAGATCCAGAATAGGGACTAGATCCAGATCCAGAGACTAGATCCAGATCCAGGACTAGCTCCAGATCCAGAGAGTAGATCCAGAACCAGGACTAGCTCCAGATCCAGCACTAGATTCAGAATCA
>NW_012103920.1:5802110-5802464 GCF_000951045.1 Mandrillus leucophaeus
GGTTGAACTAGTTTACAGTCCTACCAACAGTGCAAAAGCGTTCCTGTTTCTCTACATCCTCTCCAGCACCTGTTGTTTCCTGATTTTTTAATGATCGCCATTCTAACTGGTGTGGGATGGTATCTCAATGCGGTTTTGATTTGCATTTCTCCTGATGGCCAGTGATGATGAGCATTTTTTCATGTGTCTGTTGGCGCATAAATGTCTTCTTTTGAGAAGTTTCTGTTCATATCCTTTGTTCACTTTTTGGTGGGGTTGTTTGATTTTTTCTTGTAAATTTGTTTAAGTTCTTTGTAGATTCTGGATATTAGCCCTTTGTCAGATAGGTAGTTTGCAAAAATTTTCTCCTATTCT
>NW_012103920.1:5802514-5803517 GCF_000951045.1 Mandrillus leucophaeus
TTATAGCAGCATGAGGAATCGCCACACTGTCTTCCACAATGGTTGAACTAGTTTACAGTCCTACCAACAGTGCAAAAGCGTTCCTGTTTCTCTACATCCTCTCCAGCACCTGTTGTTTCCTGATTTTTTAATGATTGCCATTCTAACTGGTGTGGGATGGTATCTCAATGCGGTTTTGATTTGCATTTCTCCTGATGGTCAGTGATGATGAGCATTTTTTCATGTGTCTGTTGGTGCATAAATGTCTTCTTTTGAGAAGTTTCTGTTCATATCCTTTGTTGACTTTTTCGTGGGGTTGATTTTTTCTTGTAAATTTGTTTAAGTTCTTTGTAGATTCTGGATATTAGCCCTTTGTCAGATAGGTAGTTTGCAAAAATTTTCTCCTATTCTGTAAGTTGTCTATTCACTCTGATGGTACTTTCTTTTGCTGTGCAGAAGCTCTTTAGTTTAATTAGATCCCATTTGTCAATTTTGGCTTTTGTTGCCATTGCTTTTGGTGTTTTAGTCATGAGATTTAATTTTTATTGATCAACTTTAGGGTAATGGAGGATAACCCAAGAAATTAATAACATATTGCATGGTTCATTTCTCATTAGCTCATCCAAGATTAACTGCAGAGGAAGAGGAGGGAAATTTTAAATGGAACAATTATCTGAAAAATGTGAGTAGCTCAGGATAATCTGATTGTTTACTTTTAGCTAACCCTGAGGTCTGAATACTTAAGCCAAGAGAATTTATCTGATGAGTTTAGTCCAAGAAACACAACTTTATTTTCCCACTACTAGCCGAACATAAGTGCCAATTTAACAGTGCTACATGCCCTACAAACATCGATGGTCTCATGTTACAAACTAAAAAGTCATTAGTGAGCTTCTCTCCTGAACTGGAAGCTGAAATTAATGAATTTTGTCGGATTGCCTCGAGTAGTGATAGGAAATGATAGAATTCTTCAGCAGTCGATTTCTATTCTGTCATCTGCTTAGTTCTTTTTTTTTTTTTTTTT
>NW_012103920.1:5803567-5805312 GCF_000951045.1 Mandrillus leucophaeus
CAGAATCAGGACTAGATCTAGAACCAAGACTAGATCCAGATCCTGAGACTAGATCCAGAACTAGGACTAGATTCAGATCCAGAGACTAGATCCAAAACCAGGACTAGATCTAGATCCAGAGACTAGATACAGATCTATAACTAGAGAGGGACAGCAATGGTATCAAGAGCCAAACATCAGCCATGAAGGGAGCCACACCCTTTATCCATTGCCAGCTCTGCAGTCTTGGCAGGGCTCCTCATCTGCCACCTGGGAATGGTTACACTGATGCTGAGTGGCGGTGAAGAATAAAGCTCCTGTCATTCTAAGCTGTGATGAAAATGACCAATTCTCTTAGAACCACAGTGTCTGCTATTGTTCTTTATGAGTTAGTGGACTTATGGTCCTATATGGAACAAGGTGACCTGACATACAAGTTTGCCACAGAGTTCCTGCAGCTTCTGAATGAAAAAGTCCTGTATTTGCAAGCTTTTTCTTGATATTGTTTGGGTTATAGTTTTATGGCGTAGAAGGTATAGAGAAATCTTTGCATTTTTTTCTAAATTATTAAAGATCATCAGAGGTTAGGAGGAGAAAGGGAAAGTAAACTTTGGGCAGCAAGTTTTAATCTTGTGAGTGATATATGTGACTGCTGGATGGTACTTACATAGTACATGATATAGAAGGGCCTTCCTCCTACTCCTCTTACACCCACCTTCTTAATCCACTTTTTTTTTTTTTTTTTTGAGATAGAGTCTCGATCTGACGCCCAGGTTGGAGTGCAATGACATAATCTCGGCTCACTGCAACCTCCGCCTCCTGGGTTCAAGTGATTCTCCTGCCTCAGTCCCCCAAGAAGCTGGAATTACAGGCACGTGCCACCACTCCCAGCTAATTTTTGTATTTTTAGTAAAGATGGGGTTTCACCATGTTGGTCAGGCTGGTCTTGAACTCCTGGCCTTGTGATCTGCCCGCCTTAGCCTCCTAAAGTGCTGGGATTACAGGCATGAGCCACCGCGCCTGGTCTCAATCCACTCTTTAGAGGCTCCTATCCTAGTCCCCAAAGCTACTTTTCCTTCCTGGGCAGCAGATTTTGTAGAGTTTTAGAGAACACTCATGATAAGGAAGGATAATATTATTGTAGGCAGCATTGCAGATTCATTAAGAATAGAAGTTTTGCAATTAGAGAGAAGTGGACTGAGCCTCAGGTTTACTTGGAGAAGTTACTTAATCCTTTCTGGACATCATTTTACAGATGATGTAACTGAGAAGAATCCAACCTCATGGTCTTTGTGAGGATTTGGAAGAGCATTTAGACCAGGGGTCAGCAAACTTTTCTGTAAAGTGTCAGATAATGAATATTTTTGGCTTTGCAGGTCATAGGTCTCCGTGGCAACTACTCAGTTCTGTCAATGCAGGGCAAAGGCAGTCACAGGCAATACGTAAACAAAGAGTCCAATGAAACTTTATTTACAAAAAACACGATTATGAGCCATAATCTGCCAATCTCTGCTTTAGAACAATACCAGTAAGCCTTCAAAAATAGTGGTAGTAATTATGACTCTATACCATTGTTGTTAGAGCATGGTTATGTTGACCTAATCTTTATTCTCTAACTAGCAGGTTCTCACAAATTGGGGCTGATACCATACATTTTCATTTTTCATCCTCCTTGGAGAATTGTTTCTGTGGAAGTGCTGGTAGGGATGGGATGGATTCTTTCTTTTGTACTTTAAACTTGTGAATAGAATTCTATAATTCTATAA
>NW_012103920.1:5810927-5844646 GCF_000951045.1 Mandrillus leucophaeus
AGACAGGCTTAACAAATCATGTTATCCACACACATAACAGGGAAATTCATTGATGATCAATAGCCAAAGGCAATATGAAAACATGCCGTATAGATGAAAAACACAGCTACCACCAAGCCCTAAAATAACACATATGATTTCTCTTCTTTTGGTCTTTCATGGGAAATGTAACATTGGTGGGGCTGGAATATAGGTTTTGTTATAGCAATCCTCACTTAAGTAGCCTCGTATTCTTGGGCAAGCATTGAAATTCACCAAATCTCCTTTCACTGTACAACAGAGCTTGCCATTCTAGTCTTGCACATAGGATTATAAGGACAACTAAACAAGAAGCCAAGTGACAGAACTCTATGAATATATATAATTGTCCGTTTCATTTGTTCTTTGGCTCCTTTTAGACCCAACTGTTTCTAGCAGGAGTGGGTAGAAGAGGAAGCTATGAAGAAAGAGTTGCCTACTCAATGTGGGCAGAGAATGAAGGTTTTCAAAATCAACAAGTCCCATGAAATGACCCACTCTTAGTGTTGTACTGAAAATCTGCAGAATGAGAGACACATGTCTTCTGCATATGATGGCTCAGACTATTTCTTAATTATGATATTTTTCCCAAATAATTTCTCATATTTGGCCATAATTTAAATCCATATCTTCAGGTCAGGATGCTTGTGATCATATAGTGGACTTGAAATTTTGCACAATGATGAACTATTTTTTTATTTTCCTGTCTTGGTAAGCAAGTCATAAGGGATGGTCTTGGGAGATACATCAAAATTGTTTAATACAAATATGTGGTAAGAACCTCAGAGCCCTACAGAGGCTTCCTACATTTATCTCTATGAAGATGTCTGTTTTCTCACCTGAGGCTGCACATAGGATCTGCTAAAGCAGTACAAGCAATACCAGCCACCGCAGTCTGTCTTATATCATGATTTCCCTTTCAAAAGTCTCAGGTTCTTCTGCCCAGACTCAGCTTGTTATCCCAGGCTTCATTCCTTTCAGGTTGATTTTACCCAAGGGGACTTGTGCTTCTGGCATCTTGTTTATAGTGGGATACCCTACCTAGCTCCAACATGCCTGTGCATTGCTGGACTCCAATGCTGGCAAGTTGCAATGTTCTTCCTGGGACGTGGCTCAGCCCCCACATGAATCAGTTGATGAAAATAGATACCCAAGAGAGGGAGCAGCCATAGCCTCACATATCTTCCTTACATTTAGAAAACTTTCTCAAACTTCTCAGAGTGTTTTATATATGGCCAATTTTTACTGCAGGTGTGAATATAATAAACTGGGGTTAGAGGGGTGATGTTATGGCGCACGTAAGCAATGGACTTGGAGGCAGAACAAAAGGGAAGGAAGATGGTCTTGCAGCCATGAATATTATACGAAAGTGTTGCCTGGGCAGCTAAATTGACGTATGCCAAAGATGTGCCAAGGATGGCCTCCCTCTGATCACCTTAGCTGAATTCGGTCACTGAAAATTCTAGTTTCAGAATTTGAATTTTTACTTTCTAGCTTTTTAAATTTAGGGATTAGGTTTTCTGTTTTGAGGGGATTTTGTGTTTTTAAGTTAAAAAAAAAAAACTCCTCATACTCAGACATTCCAAGTCCTTATATTTTATATCCTTTCAGAACTTCATTTTTAAAATTACTTTTATGGATTATTAAAGCAGTATGTACACATTGTAGAAAAATTAGGAAAAAAGTCCCTGGCCCAAAATAAAAACTACCAAAAAACAAAGAATATAAATGATAATTATAATCCCAACCTCCTCCCTGAGAAGACAATTTTTAACACCTCCGTGAATATCCTTACAAATAGATAAGTATGGATAAAACTGACAAAAATGAAACTATATATATCTTTCTATAATTTACCATAATTTATTTAAACAGTTCACAAGTTGTTTGGTGTCTAGATTGCCTTCAATTTTAGCTAATGTATACAAACATAGAGCTGGACTAATTAGCTGAGAGTAAATTACACAATCTTTAAAATAGAAAAAAAGAATAAATCTAAAATATAATTAAAGATGCATGAATAGTACTATGATATAAATTATCAATATTAAAAAATAATACAAATTAAAGTAGCAGTGCTTGGGAATTTTATTTTTACCTAATCATTGCTGTGATTTCATTCTTGTTTTGACCTACTTCTTGACAATAAAATAACCTTGACCATATAGTTTTCAGCCAAATTAATTCATTCATCCACTCAGTATTTCTTTATTGAATTCTTAATGGAAAATAAAATATAATTAAAGGTCCCCACACTCACAGAGCTTGTGTTCCAGTGTGAGAGGAAAAAAAAAAGTATGTACACAAAAAGTATCAGATATAGAAGTAGAGTAAAATATGGGTGCATAAGAAAGAATGACATCAGGGTTAGACTCTTCCAGGAAAGGACAGGTATACTGAGAATTGATGATAAAACAAGTGCCATGCATGCAAAAACCAGGGTGAAGACAATTGCTAGGAGGGGGGTGTCTAGTACGAGAGCACTATGGTGGGGGCAAGCGTAGCATTTCTAAAAGGAGAAGGAAGCACAGGCGAAGGAAATTCAGTGGCCAAGACCAAGAAGGGTCAGAAGTAGGCAGAGTCCACAACGTGCCAGTTTTGTCAGCCAAAGACAAAGGTTGAACTTTATTACAGGCACAGGTGGGTGGGCGCACTAGCTCACTTCTGCAATCCCAGCACTTTGGGAGCCAGAGGAGAGAGGATCATTTGAGGGCAGCCTGGGCAACAGAGCAAGACCTTGTGTGTAACAAAAAATGAAAAATAAAGAAGAAAAAAATAAAGTCAGGCACAGCTGGATGACACTAGAAGGTTTTAGGCCAAGAAATGGCATGACTTTAATCATGGCTTCAAAAGATCACTCTGGATGTTGGGTGAAGAAGAGCGTGTAAGGAGCAAGAATAGGTGCAGGGGAGGTAAGGGGTTGAGGCTTGGACCAGGTGCCACAGGTGGAAAGGGGGGACAGGATGCATTTGGGGCATGAATCAGAAGCAGAATGAACAAACTTGCTGGTGAAGTGCAGGGAGCAAAGAGGGAGAAAAACAAACTCAAGCATAATGCCTCTGGGACTGCTAAGAAGAATAATTATTTTGTCTGGTGAGTGTTTTTGGACAAATAGGATAATATGTTTGGACACCTATTATGATATAAAGCATAGTATAAAAATTGTTTCTGATAATAATAATTGTACCTTCCATTTATTAAGTATATACTACCTTCTCAATGCTGATCTCTTTTTTTTCTTATTGTATGTAGAGGGGATAAAAATATGTATGTTGAATTAAATACTATTCCTTTCATCTCACTTATTAAATTACCAAATAACCCATGTTTTCCATATGACCTTTGCCCGTTTGAGGATTGCATTGCCAAGGAAACAGATTGTTAAGCACAGGCTCTGCAGCTAAATCCTATTAAATATGTCATAATTCAAACAAACTGCGCAAAGCCAACTAGTACTTGGGTTTGGAATATTAGCTTCCAAATGTCCCCCTCCTAAGGCCTAACTATATACTTAATAAGGTTCAACGTTTAGATGCCTGTCTAATTCTACCCAGCACCCTGGACTTGTACATTCCTGCCCCAAATCCCTGATCTGAAAGTCAGAATTTTTAATTAACCTCCCCAAATGGTATTTTCACATAATAAACTCTACGCATGCTGCTAGCTTCAAACAGTAGACGAAAAGTGATTCTTTTCTTTTCCTCAGTCAGATTTTTCCTTTGTAAAACATTAAGCAGAATGGCTTCAATACCTGGATATACTTAAACAAAGCTGGAGAAAACCGAGAACTGGAGATTCCGAAAGCAAAAGGAATTAGAGATTAACTAGCTCCAATGCGCTTTACACACAAGGAACCTGAGGTTCAGCAAGATTGTGATTTATGTCTGCAAGGTTACAGAGCATATTTATGGACAGTACTAGGGGCAATGCCCACCTCCCCTGGCTGGCGACGTCTTCCTTTGTCTCAGGGTTCTTCCTTTCACCATCTTTCTCCTAAAAGTCATCCTCGCTGTTCCTTCAGTATAAATTCTTCATTTCTTCCTTCCTCACCTACATCCTTTGCTCCCCAGTCTTCCCTTCTGGCCCTCCTGGCCTTAGATCTACCCTTCTTCTGCTCACTTCCTAAATGCAGCTTTTTCCTCCAAGTCCCACTCCTGATCTTATCATTCACCCCCCTCACCACTACTCAGGCTCAGTCTCATCTAGCTCATTACAGGATCAATGAATTCACCCACCAAATGTGTTTTGCACAGCATGTTTTTTTCAATTCAGTGCCCATGGCTTTTGCTAGAAGGCTGTCCTCACTTGACCCTTGTCATTTCATTAAAAAATATCCAGTGAAGTGAGAAAAAGTGTAATTGAAACCAATGTACCACAAATAAACTCTTCTTGTTTAGGAAAATTCACTGCTAAGCTTATTGAATGTGGAAGGTGGGTCCTAGTGGGCATGAGATGCATGGAGCCAAATAGACATCATCCGCTGAAAAGGAAATGAATGTCACTTTAGCGGTGGGAGCAAATAGAAAAGCAAAAGGAAAGAACAAGCATATGGAGGAATACAGCATCAGCCTGATACCCAACTTGGTAGAAAGGGATAGGACTTTTAAAGAACAAGAAAAACATAATATTCAAATTTGTTTGGCTCCCTTATGTTGCAATCAAAGTTTACCTGGGTGATATCCCTATGTCTCCAACTGAAGCCACTCAATGATTTACATACAAGTTACTTTAGGAAAAACAAGGAGAAGCAATCTCTGTCCTGGATTTAGCACTAAGGAAAAAGACCTCAAGATGCAGAATGAAGAACTAACATTCACTGAAGCTGGAAATTGAACCTAAGATGATTAGAAGAAAGGTACTTCCTGAAGGATTTGAATAAATCTTGGGGAGAATATCCAGCTTTGCACTGGAATTACAATGGGGATTTCAGGCAAGTTTTTGTAGATACGAAGGGGCATGGGTCCTAAACACAGGGCAAGCATTGAGGCTAGAAGGGTACAGAGGAGCTAATTCTGCTCCTCTGGTAGCTCATAATACATCAAGACCGCTAGGTATGGAAATAACTAAGTTACAAGTCAAAAACTGATTAAAGTTAGGAGCCACTCACTCATGTCCACTCTTGGTAGAGCACTTTATATACCTTATACAGTAAATGCCGGAGGAGGTGATTTACAACAATGTTAGAACACCTTAGGTTGACCTTTGTCAGATGGTCTGTTGGGAAGAGACTGAATTTTCCTTAGCCCACTGAATTAGCTATTTGAATAGGAAGAGCTACTTCTTATTTAGTTGCACTCTTTTATTTAACAAATATCTATGGAGTATCTACTCTTTACCCAGTGCTGTGCCAAGTGCTAAGAGTATACTCGTGTATGGACCAAAATTGAGACATGACTGTGCCGTTATGGAACTTGAAGTCCAGAGGATGAAGGGACATCAAAGAATCAAAGGGATATCATATTATAACTATGACACGAGTTATGAAGGAGAGGTACATGGCACCAAAAGAGCTTATAACAAGGAGAACTAACCTAGCTGAGGTGTCAGAGAAGGCATCCTTTGACAATAAGTATGAGGTAACCAGGCAAAGGGAAATGGTTGAGGGATCAGCTTGTGTAAGAGTCCTGAGTCACCTATGAACTGAAACTGAGCCCCTACAGGCCAGTGCTGTAGGAGTGGATGGGCAGGGAGGGAGCTCATGGTACTACACACAGCCAGAGAGGTAGACAGGATCCAGGACACAGGCCTTATAAGAGCCATCCTTCTTTTTCATAAAAAACAATGGGAAGCCATTTGAGTGCCTCAAGAAAATATGATGATATTTATGTTGAAAAATAACTCTGGCTATAGAAGAGAGATGGTGCAGGGTAATAGTTACCAGATAGATACAAAAGTTTTCAGACGTTTATGACAGCTTTAACCGAGTTGATGTAGGTAAAGATGAGAAGAACTAGATTTGATAGATATTCAGAAGATAAATTCAGTAGGATTTGGTGAAGGATTAGATATAGGAGTGTCTTAGTTTGGGTTTACCTAGAAACCTAGAGATAAAGATTCAAGTTGTTTATTTAGAATCTACAGGGCACATTGTTATGAGAGTGGAGAAATGAGACAAGGGAAGGCAGCCAATGAAAAGAGGTGTGAAACCTGCCACCACAGTGGGCACCCAGAGCTTAGTTCAGTTTGGGAGCAAGTACAGAACACCTATCTCAGAATTATCCCACCCAAGGGGCAAAGAACCTGAGCTATTGATATGCAAAATCCCATCAGTCATTGGTTGAGGGCTGATGTGGGAGATATTAATTCCCTGGCACTTCCAGCTGGCCTGCTGTGGCTTTGGAAAAAGCCTGCAGGAATAGAGATGCAAATGTAGGTTGTTGGAAGTGATCTGGAGCTCACTGCAATGGTAGGGTCCTAGGGATGTGGGCAGGACACAGACTGTATCTGTACATGGGGTAATCATTACTTCTTCAGTGTCCTAGTGTCCTGGCCACACATGAGTCATCTAGAGCCACTCTGTCCAACAGAATTATACTGCAAGCCATGTATGTAAATTTAAATTTTCTAGTAGCCACATTCAAAAAAGTATTAAGAAACAGGAAAAATTAATTTTCACCCTATATTTAACCCAACATGTCTAAAACATTATCATTTCACCATGTAGCCAATAGTAAGTCTTTGAAATCCAGTGTGTATTTGACTCTTACAGCATCTCAGTTTGGATAAGCCACATTACAGGTGCTCTGTAGGCAGAGATATCTTGTGCCTGCCCTTTTGGAAAGCACAGCTTCACAGTTATCTTGTGGGTTAACCCAGACCCGAAGGCTGCTCCAGAAATGTTGATTCAGACTTTGATACATTTGCTTTAGCTTCTGTTTACTGAACCAGCAAAGAAGTGATGCAAAGGACACATATGTTATCAAAGACATAAGTGAGTTGACATGGGTCTCCATTGTCCCTCTTTGTTCCTTATAGAACCTAAAGGCAGTCTATAGAGGAGTTATGAGGGCAACTGTGGTGGGGGAGAGGTGAGAAGAGCCAAGCAAGCAGGAATCTGTCCCCTTCGCCCCTTAACTGCCAGAGCAGTTTCACTTCTATGTTGGCAGGCAGGCCAGGCGTGGTGGCTTCTGCTTGTAATGCTAGCACTTTGGAAGGCTCAGGTGGGAGGACTGCTTGGAGTCAGGAGTTTGCGACAAGCCTTGGCAACATAGCAGGACCTCGTTTCTATTTATAAAATAAAATATAATAAACATATGTGGCAGACAATGAGTTTCCCGTTATCCTCCTCTTCCTTGTTAGCTGGGTCTGCCTCTCACAGTGGAGGCGAAAATGTCAGATGTCTATTTTCCTAATTTTTCTTGCAATTAGCATATGGACTCAATCTGTTCAATGGGTCTGAGAGCAGACTGGGTTTTCTGTCTTCAATCTTCCCTACCATGTCATATTGCACTTCCAGAAGACTCTACATGTGGATAGGTTCATTCTAAGCGAAGAAAGAATAGAACCAAAGGTCCCCATAGTGTAAAAGGGTGTGAGAAAAGAGAAAAGAGAAGGATATAGAGACGTGTGTCTGTGATATGTTAGGACACTTTCCGGTGAAAGTTACAGAACTCCTAAGCTTCCTCAAGCACATTAGGGAATTTAACTACGAAGGGTGGGAGCATTTCATGGAAACCATGGAAACATCCAGGTCTCAAGAACAAACATCCAGGGATTCTAATGCCTTCACAACACGCGACTGACTTTCATTGCTCTTCCATTCTGGTCATTGACTTTGTTCTCCTCTCTTGTTGCAGATAAGCTTTCTCTGCTTCCCGGGGCAAATGGTGGAACACAAACACCCACATACGCTCTCTTCCAGAGGGCAGGCAGACAGACTCCGGTGTCGCTTGGTACTAATCTCAAGGGAATTACGGAGGGACTAAATCTGATTAACCGAGTTTATCCCGGGAAGTCAACAATGTCCTGTTTCCATGGTAATCCTAAGACAGAGTGGAGAGCTATTTCTCAAAATGAAGGGTTGTTTCAGAAGGGGGCTGTATAGTTTCCTAGGGCTGTCCTAACAATTTGCCACAAAGTTGGTGGCTTAAAACAACAGAAATTTGTTATCTCACAGTTCTGAAGTCCAGAGATCTGAAATCAAGGCATCGGCAGGGTCACCCTCCCTCCAAAGGCTGTGGGGAGGACCCTTCCTTTCCTCTTCCAGCTTCCAGTGGCTCCCGGTGTTCCTTGGCTCATGACAACATAACTCTAATCTCTGCCTCTGTCTTCACATGGCTTCTTCCCCGTGTCTCTTGCAACTGTTTGTCTCAAATTTCCCTCTTCTTTTATTTATAAAGACACCAGTCACTGGATTTAGGGACTACCCTAAATCTAGGATGATCTCATTTCAAGGTCTTTAACCTAACCACCTCCGCAAATATTTTATTTCAAAATAAAGTCACATTCACAGGCATTGGGGTTAGGATTTGGACATATCTTTTTGGGATCACTACTCAATTCACTACAGGAGGCTAAGATGGGTTAATATATATTTATAACAGGTTGAGAGTTCTAGCAAAATGTTTCCACTATCTTCAGCTTATCATTTAGCCTGATGTTAGACCATACAGATTTATAGTTAGAAAAAATAATGTAGGCAAATTTTCAGAATGCTGTTTGGGATCCGTGAAATATAGCTGAAACTCAAGGCTGATGGAAGAAGATGAGATGAGACTAGAGTGAAGAAACACATGAAAAAACTGAGTAGAAGAAAATAATCAGAAGGAAAATTTCAAGTTTCACATGGGTGATAAATGCAAAAGAGAAAAAAATTGACACAGAGATGTCATTGACATCCATGGTGAAGTAGAGAGTAAGGGCTTCATGATTTAAAATGAAAAATCAGGAAAGTTATAGTCGAGGAAACATTAAACCAAGTCTATAAAATGAAAATTTATGGACTTGAGTATGAGACCGTAAAGAAAGATAAATTGCTTCCGGAAATGATTCTTCTTCTTCCACTTGTATCTGTTGGAATCCCTGACATGACAGCTACTGCTTAGAGCAAAGACATATTTCTACCAATTATTGGCCAACCAACCTTTAAACTCTGACTTCTTGGGCTCACTCATCAGTATGTACATGAGCAAAAATATTTCCCAAAGATATGTTATCTTCTGGCATTGTTCAAAGTCTTTGGACAATCGAATGGACTTTAGCACAGGTATTTAAGCAGATCATACAAGTCAAAGGCCATTGAATTAGGGGCCACCAATGGGTTGGCCATTGATGCTTGGTCCATTCATCTGAGGATAGGGGAACTCAGACTGAGGGGTCTTATGGTACGTGGTTCTGTCCCTTCCAGGGTTAGGGCTGGAATAAACACAAAGATACACATGTATTATACAGATATGCAAAGGAATGCAACGAAGTGGTGTCCATGCTAATAATATAAAGTAAGGGGTAGTTGAAGAAGTGTGCATAGAGAAATTGGCTCATAAAGTCTGAGTTGTGTTCAATGTGGCAAGGCCTAGGGAGGTGGCTGAGTGGGGATGAGGGGGCAATAAAAAATTCTTAACTGAGGCCGGGTGCGGTGGCTCACGCCTGTAATACCAGTACTTTGGGAGGCTGAGATGGAGGATCACTTGAGGTCAGGAGTTTGAGACCAGCCTGGCCAACATGGCGAAACCCCGCCTCTAGTAAAAATACAAAAATTAGCCGGGCATCATGGCACACACCTGTAATCCCAGCTACTCAGGAGGCTGAGGCAGGAGAATTGCTTGAACCCAGGAGGTGGAGGTTGCAGTGAGCCAGCAGCAAGCCAGTGCACTCCAGCCTGGGCAACAGAGCAAACTCCATCTCAATAAAATAAATAAATAATAATAAAAAATCTTAATTGAGTATACGCACAGGTCCCATTAGGAACCACACCAAGTATGTCACATCTGAGACAAGTGGACTGGGAGATGATCACTCTAGCAATTTTAACAAAACTTCATGCTATTCTCAAATAAGAAAGCAACTGTTAACAAGAATAAACAGTTGGATAATATCTAATCATCTTGTCGAAGAGGTGGAGGAACGTTTTCTCTTCTCAGTCCTTTAACTGGAAAGCTGGCACCATGAACGAGTTGTTAAATTAGCAAGTATGCCAGCACTTTCATTTATTAATTGGTATGTTCCATTTTATTTAAAACCATCCTGGCTAATTACTCATTTCACTGTGTGCAGCACCAGCTGAATAAGCTGGAGGACATGATGAAGGCAAAAATAAATCCTGCACTCTCTCTAGTTTATTCACTTTGAATTGCTTTCCCTTTCACATGTGGTGACTCAAGGGAGATATAAATTTAACCTATTCTTGCTTCATCTTCAAGTATGTGGTTACAGCAGAAAGAGCATGGGGTATGAAACTCAGGCATGTGGGTCTGGATGTTGGCTTTGCCATTTATGAACTGTGTGACAATGAGCAAATATGTAGCATCCCTGATCTTCAAGGTTTCCTATCTAAAAATAGGAATAACAATAGCATGTACTCACTACAAAGAGTTGATGTGAGGGTTAATGAAATAAAATGAAAGACTGCGTACGTAATAGGTGCTTAATAAATGTCTAACTCTGAACTAGAGAAATCACAATGATTATTGTTGCTGTTATGATATAATGTTATAGTTATAATGGTACCATAATTAGTAGCCAACAGGTAACTGGGCACTTATTTCCCAGGCACTGTTCTGAGCGCTTTGGTATGCTTTAAGTAAAGAGGTCACATGTGTTAACTCATTTAATCCCCTGACACGCCTAAAACAGAATTTATTTCTCGTACATTACAGAAGAGGAAACTGAGATCTACAGAGAAGGAATAACTTGCTCAAGGTCACAGAATAGACTGACACTGGAGATGAGATTCAAAACTAGGCATCCCAATTCCAGACTCAGCACTCTTAACCACTTTTTTTTTTTTGAGACGGAGTCTCACCCTATCACCAGGCTGGGGTGCAGTGGCGTGATCTTGGCTCACTGCAACCTCTGCCTCCCGAGTTCAAGTGATTCTCTTGCCTCAGCCTCCCAAGTAGCTGGGACTACAGGCGTGTGCCACCACGACCGGCTAGATTTTGTATTTTTAGTAGAGATGGGGTTTCACCATGTAGGCCAGGATGGTCTCGATCTCTTGACCTTGTGATCCACCAGCTTTGGCCTCCCAAAGTGCTGGGATTAGGTGTGAGCACCCAGCCATCTCAACCACTTCTTTACCAAGATTTCAGGGTTGCAAAGAAGACAGAGTTGAGCTGTCTGGATGGCAGAATGTAGAGAATTTATAAAATCTAGGGACTGGAGAGATTAGATGTTTTGGGATGTCCATCTAGCCCCCACTTACCCTTGCTTTTGAATATATTTTCGGGTTCCTGGAAACCTTCCAGGTGACCCATGTTAGGCCAGATAGAATTAGGGACTGAAGCACTGAGTGTCTCTTGTTTTTCTATGTCTGTGTCAATCAATTCAAGATGTTTCTTGTTGCAATAATGATACGATATAAAAGAGAAGGTTCACATCCTTCTGGCTTTGAGGTAGTTAGCTGTGTTTGTTCCTTACTGCCTTTTTTTTTTTTTTTTTTTTTGACACAGTCTCACTCTGTCGCCTAGACTGGAGTACAGTGCCACAATCTCGGCTCACTGCAACCTCTACCTCCCAGGTTCAAGCAGTTCTGCCTCAGCCTCCCAAATACCTGGGATTACAGGCATGCACCACCACACCTGGCTAATTTTGTGTTTTTGGTAGAGATGGATTTCACCATTCTGGCCATGCTGGTCTTGAGCTCCTGACCTCAAGTGATCCACCCGCCTCAGCCTCCCCGAATGGTGGGATTACAGGCATGAGCGACTGCGCACCCCTGTCCTTCTTGAAGCTGATTTATTCAGTGGCTTCAGAGATTCCCTGAGATCTGTACCTTGTCAATAACTTATTTTATTCGAGCCAGATATATTTAACTAGGACTCTGAACATGGATACTATAAAATACACCACTAAGAAGGAAGGGGCAATATCTCCTTTGCTAAGCATCCTGCCCCATAAATTGTGTGGCCATGAGTGTGCTCAGATTGACTTCAGCTGGACTGGGCAGGTCTGGGAGAGTTCACATAAACAGACAGTTTGGAAGGGAGGCTTTCTGCACTGTCAGAGAGGTCAACCATCTACCCGGCAATTACATTGCTGTCAGATTGTAAATACACATTTGCAAATGCTTCTGTAATGGTTCGGAAATAGTTCAGGCCTGTTCACGCAGGGCTGGTTACAGAATGTTAATGGGGAAGCGTACCCAACATCTGCTTTCATGGTTGGAGCCAGATTTCTGACGCTTAAACATATATGGGTATAAAGCAGCCAGTCAGGCTTTGCCAACTCAGAAAAGAAAAACTCAGCAGCAATGGATAGCTGCATGGCTGATTGATAGGTTTGGTGTGGGCATCACATTTTCAACTATAACAAAGTCTTATTAAAAATGGTTTGGTTCTCTAGAAAGCTAATAACAATAAGATGTGAAATTGCCGTCACAGAATTGTGGTTATGTTGCTTGACTCACTTGCCTTTCTGGCCTCAAGGATGATTCATATAATTAAACAAAACAACCCAGGCTAACTCTGAAGCATGATATATGGAGATGCCCACATAAGAAGTAGAAGACCTCAAGGTGCATTACAGAATGTCTGTCTTTTTGTCTTCTGATTTGGGGCTGATGCTCTAAATCACTGTTTTTCTGCCCTCATGATCTCTAAACATACATCATTATCCTTCCCAATTGATAGGCATAGAAGCCTCTCATATTCCTCAATTTCAGCTGCCCTGGATGGTGATTGCCGAACCCCACCTCCCACCCAGGGAGGGCATCCTATGTGTTTCCCAGAACCTACATGTAAGGTATCAGATCAGTTGGGCTTGGTGGCTCATGCCTGTAATCCCAGCACTTTGGGAAGCCGAAACAGGTAGATTACCTGAGGTCAAGAGTTCGAGACCAGCCTGACCAACACAGTGAAACCCCATCTTTACTAAAAATAAAACAAAATTAACTGGGTGTGGTGGTGGGCGCTTGTAATCCCAGATACTTGGGAGGCTGAGGCAGGAGAATTTGACAATTGCAGGCGGAGGTTGCGGTGAGCCGAGATCATGCCACTGCACTCCAGCCTGGGTGAAGAAGCAAGAATCCATCACAAAAAAATTTAAAAAAAAAAGTGTCAGATCATCCCCATTTCTAACTGCTCACAATACTTCAAGTTCAGACGAATATTCTAGCTATTTTCAGGTGTTGGAGCATACTGGTTAGCTCTGCTACAGAAAAGTGACTCCAAATTATAGTGGCAGAGAGATGACACCGAATTTTATTCTTTTCTGATGTAACAGTACCAAGGGAAGAGCCCAGGATGGAAGGTTACTTTGTTCCACAGAGTCATTCATTGATTTAAGCTCTGACATCTTTTGGTTCTGCCATTCCCCCAGGAAATGTCCTCATTTGTATGGTCAAGGCTGGGTTGCAGACAAGTCCACGTTGCAGCTCATGGATAAAAGAACTAGAGGGACTCTAGGGAGACTGGCTTATCTCTTAAGTTGGAGATGACCTGGAAAGTCAACTTACACCCATAACTCATTGGCCTAAACTAAGTCCCAGAGTTCACTTGAATGGCAAGGGATCTGGAGTAATGCTGTTTCTACCTGGAGTGCTGTGGACCCAGCTTAAACTCTACCACCATAGGGGACAGGGAAGATAGGTTTTGATGGATGGCCAGAAGTTTCTGTTACATGTAATAACAGATAAAAAAAAAAAATATATATATATAGCCATCCGGATACAGTGGCTCACACCTATAATCCCAGCACTTTCGGAGGCCGAGGTGGGTGGAGCACCTGAGGTCAGGAGTTCGAGAACAGCCTGGCCAACAGGGCGAAACCTTTTCTCTACTAAAAATATAAAAATTAGCCAGGCATAGTGGCAGCTAGTGATCCCAGCTACTTGGGACGCTGAGTCAGAAGAATCACTTGAACCCAGGAATGGGAGGTTGCAGTGAGCCGAGCCAAAATCGTGCCAGTGCACTCCAGCCTGGGTGACAGAGAGAGACTCTGTCTCAAAAAAAAAAAAAAAGAAAAAAAATATATATATATATTTGCCTCCTACAAATAAGGTAAATGCTACATGGTCATATATTCAACAAATCTTTATTAAGGGCCTACTATGTGCCACATATTCTTTCTTATATGTGTAAGAAATATATTATTAACATATTTTGGGTAAAAATATGCAACACTATAAACATATTTTTCATTTTTGAATGGCTTTTACTTTTTCAGACAATAGAAGGCAACTAGAAAAGAGGCAAAGATTCTGACTACATACTGCAGAAAAAATATTCACACCTGTCAAATTCCAACAGCTGGCGTTATTGTTGTTCTATGGATAAGCACACACAGAATCCTCGTGGATAGTTCTTTGTCTCTTGGTCTCGTAAATCATAACTTGCTTGTAACTTTTTTATGAACCTTCAGGAATAACTCTTCAGAGGATGATAATACATCATTAAGATTAAATTGAACCTCAAAGGTGGGTTTTTTTTCCAAAATGATAAAGGCCACCAACACTGCAAGGTTTGCCGTTATTCCCTTGATCTGGTAAGTGACACCATCTTCAGGATTTGTGTACTCAAAGATATGATTAATAAAACGGTGACCGAGACGTGTGACGTAATGCTGGTCATGGACCTGTGGATGCAGGAAATAGGCCAGAGGCACCAGGAATACATCCTTAACTTCAGCAGGATTCGGCTGGGCCTGGAAGTTGTGGTCTATTAAACCCACAAATGGCGTTATCAATGCATCTGTCTAAAAGCAGAAAACAAAACAGAGAAATTAAGAAGTGAAGTGATACTGTTTCAAATACTAAAATCATGCCACTTCTAGGTGAGCTAAGAAAATACACCAAACCTGGGAGAAGGGGAAGAAAGCTTACTCTGGAAGTAAATTTATGTTTCCCCTAAAATGGGAGTCATCCTGCCCTACCTGAAGTGGCATCTATGAGATGACTCTGAAAATGATTTCTCGTATGAACATAACACAGTACAATCTTTTGGAATGGCAATTTGGCAGTATCATAAAAATGTGTTCCCTTTGACCTGGGAATTGCATTTGTGTATCTGTATGATAAATTCCTACTGGTAAGAAAAGACACAAGTATAAACCTGAAGCATTACTTTTGACAACAGCCCAAAATTCTAAAGTTATCACTCTTCATTTTATAGGCATTTAAGTTATATAAATTAGGTTTATATCCATAAAATAGGATACTATGTAGCCTTTAAAAAGAATGGGATAGACACCTTTCCTTCTCAGTAAAGAAAAAAATGTGCTATACTTATGAACAGAAAAGTGATATAGTAGTTATGACATATTCCCGTTTATGGAAAAAATTTATATGTACATATAAATATGTGTCATATATAACTATGAATTATTTTATATAATACACATGTTTATATTACATGGGAGAGGGATTTCTGTTTACAACCACAACTGCTTGCAAATGAACATGAGTGGTCAGGTGTGGTGGCTCACGCCTATAATCCCAGCACTTTGGGAGGTCGAGGTGGGCAGATCACCTGAGGTCAGGAGTTTGAGACCAGCCTGGCCAACATGATGAAACCCCATCTCTACTAAAAATACACAAATTAGCCAGGTGTGGTGGTGCGTGCATGTAATCCCAGCTACTCGGAAGGCTAAGGCAGGAGAATTGCTTGAACTCAGGAGGCGGAGGTTGCAGTGAGCCGAGATCATGCCACTGCACTCCAACCTGGGTGACAGAACGAGGCCCAGTCTCAAAAATAAAAATAGATAAATAAATAAAAACAAAAAAGCAAATGAACATGAGTGCTATCAAATGAAAGTCTGTTTTGTTATACTGGAAACCCTGAGAGGGAGGCCTGGGGCTGAGTGAGGATGTGGGATCTGGTAAGAGCTGCCCGACTTTGTATTAGAAAGTGAGAAGAATTGGAATTCCCAGAGCATCCCAAGAGAAAGTGGGTGGGAAAAGCCAGAGAGGTAGACACACGGTGAGGCTGGGACCTACCCAGCCTGCAGCACGTTCTCAGAGGGACAGCTAAAGACAGGAAAGCAAATTTAGGAACAGAGACAACTCAGACCATTAACCAAAATAATGGTGAAAGTCAACATCGGGACCAGGAGGAGACAAGAGGAACATAGACTTCATATGTCCTTGGGCAGGAAATCTGGGGTCATTAAGTTACCCAAGGGCAGAGGCAACATTCTATCAGCACCTAACACCACACCTGGCAGTGGGGAAAAGGCTTAGTCTCTGAATATGGAGTTTTTCAGGTGGACTCTGAGATAAGGACTCAGATGCAAGTGATGTTTTAAGAAAGTGCTCCCAGGGGAGACAGGTAAGGGGAGGAGGGGAGCAAGACTCATAAGGGAAGAAGGCTGGCAAGGGCACCATGGGCTGTTCTGGAGGGTAAATTAAAATGCAGTTTGTCCCACGTGGAGACAAGGGAGCTGGGATTTCATGCTCCCTAGCCCCAGTCAGTCACTAGTTAAGGACTGCCTGGCCAGAAGTGACTTCACAGGCACTCCCAGCACCCTGTGCAGGACACATGGCAAGGTGGCTCCAGTATCAAGGGTGCCAGCATTCAGAAGAAAGCCGCCAAGTGTTGTCAGAGACGTTGGAACCAGAGCAACTCCGTCTTGAATAGGAGCTGGGTAAGATAAGGCTTGGACCTACTGGGCTGCATTCCCAGGAGGTTAGGGCACGGTTAGTCACCAGACGAGACTGAGATACAGGTCATAAAGACCTTGCAGTAAAGAAGGCCGTCGAAACCCACCAAAACCAAGATGGCAACGAAAGTAACCTCTGATCATCCTCACTGCTCATTATATGCTAATCAGAATACATTAGAATGTTAAAAGACACTCCCACCGGCGCCATGACAGATTACAAATGCCATGGCAATGTCAGGAAGTTACCCTATATGGTCTAAAAAGGTGAGGAACTCCCAGCTCTGGGAATTGCCCACCCCTTTCCTGGAAAACTCATGAATAACCCACCCCTTATTTAGCATATGATCAAGAAATAACCATAATAATGGCCAACCAGCAGCACGTGCTATTGCTCTGTTATAGAATAGCCATTCTTTTGTTTCTTTACTTCTCTAATAAACTTGCTTTCACTTTATGGACTCACCCTGTGAGATCCAAGGACCCTCTCTTTAGGGTCTGGATTGGGACCCCTACCTGGTAACGGTGAGTTATCAGAAGCCTTGCAGTTGTAAGAGGAATACGAAGGGGCCTGGACAGAGCCCTAACAATGCATACTCAGTAAATATTCGTGGTTGCTGCTACCATTAGTGACCGCAACTTATGGGCACCTAGTCTAGTTCCCAACACCCTCTAATTCTTTACAACAATCTGCTCTTGAAGAAGCCTTAACAACTGCAATTAGAGACGTGAAGAAACTTGCCCAAGGGCACATCCTGTAAATACTTGGCAGAAACTGGATTCAACCACAGACATGTTGCTCATACTCCTGGGTATATTTCAGAGACCTTTGCAAAAAGAAGTACAAAAAAGTTTGGCAAAAGGGAAAACTGAGGTGGGGGTTGTGGTGTCACAGCCTGCCTGGAAGGCTTATGTAGCAGGTACATACATAGGTAGCTACTCTGGAGGCTGAGGCAGGAGAACTGCTTGAACTAGGGAGGTGGAGGTTGCTGTGAGCCGAGATCACTGGACTCGAGATTACTTGGGAAAAGCCAACAGCACCCTCCCAGCTATGATCTCCAGACATTACCAAATTCCCCAGGGTGGAAAAATCACTCCAGGTTAAGAGCCACATAGATTAGACAATGCTTGTAATTTTTAATAAATGACAATTTTGTGATACATTTTAAAAATTAGCAGAGGTCAAAAAACAAAGTAACCCTCCCTTGTGCTTCCAAACACAGCAGACCTTTCTTTAAAGCCTTTGTTTAATCTCTCAATCATGCCATTTTAGAAATCTCCTGTTCCAGGAGTATCTGGCCCCCAGGAATCTCCCATAAACACATTTTCCTGTTAACACTGTTGAATTCTATCCACCCACACGCGGAACTCAGTAGCACCTGGGGACTTTGGGAATGGAGTTAGTCTCATTTTGGAAACTTTTAATCAGTATAGCTAAATTTGTTAATTGATTTCTAAAGTAAATCCTCCAAATGTTGGTGGATTTGCAGAAATCAACTGAAAAGAGTTCCCATTAGAAAACAAAATGGAAAAGTAATTGACACATTTCTCGTGTAATTCCATGTCTCTATCCCGGTTTCATACACACACACTTAGAAAACATTTATTTAGTGGTCACTAGCTTCTTGCAAACAAAACCACCCTTGGGAGCTGACCTTTCTATTTTTTAAAAGGACCCAATTAAGACAGACATTATCTCAGCATCACTGATCTTCAAAACACTGTACCACCAAGACTTTAGTCAAATGGCACATAAAGGATGTTCTAACCCACTGGTTTTCTAACTGTTAGGCAACAGTGGGACTGTTCTTTTGAAATAAAAACTTACCCGAAAGCCCAATATATAAAACATTAAGAGTTTATACCTACCCCTGATATCGTGTGATGAGAGCATTTCACCTCTCTGGTGTTCCCAAATTATGACCCCAGCTTAACGATGAGAAAAATACCAGACAAACCAAAATTGGGGAACATTCTACAAAACACCTGGCCACTACATCTCAAAACTGTCAGGGTCATGAGAATAAGAAAGTCTGAGAAAGTATCACAGACCAGAGAACTAAGGAGACATGACTACAAAATACAATATGGTATCTTAGATGAGATCCAGGACAGAAAGGAGGACACTAGTAGAAAAACTAGTAAAAAGCAAACAGAGCATGGAATTCAGTTAATAGTAACATGCTGACATTGGTTTCTTTGTTGTGACAAATGTATGCAGTGACGTAAGATGTCAATGATAGGGGAAACTAGGTCTATGGCATATAAGAACTTTCTGTACTATCTTCACGACTTTTTCATCAGTCTACTGCTATTCTAAAGTTAAAATTAAAGGTTTTATTAAAACATTTATATGGTAAAATCATGCTGTTATCCAAGATCATACTTATTAATACAATATTTACCCCTTCTAAAGTCAATTAGTACAACAATGAGGTTGTTGTGGTGAACCAATAGAAAGTAAGATCTGCAGCTGAGTACAGTGGTTCACACCTGTAATCCCAGCACTTTGGGGGGCTGAGGTGGGAGGATCACTTGAGGACAGGAGCTCGAGACCAGCCTCATCAACAAAGCGAGACCCCCATCTCTATAAAAAATAAAATAAAAAGAAAATAAGATCTGGTTATATCAGCTCCAAAATTCATTTTAAAAAATATTTTAAATATGTTTTGATGTATATTATACTATCAAGGAAATCCTGATCCAACACAAATGCAGTTATGAATAGTAATAGTTTTTAAATAGCTTGCCTAGTGATCTCATGGTTCATTCAATTAATGTGTTACAGAGAGGCTTTATTCTATAGTATGTAGAAAAATGAGTATCTTTATGGCAGAAGTAATGCATTGGTGGTCTCCAAGGGGCTAAAGTTTGGTATCCAGCACATTGGAGTGTGTGTTATTTTTTCAACGGAACTCTCAAAATCAATGTATACTGGAGAAAAATAAATGTGAACTGAATGTTAATAATTCTGAAGCATCTCTCTAGGGTTCTATGGCACCCAGTTTGAAATCCACTGATGGGAGTTCAACCCTTTTATTTCTGGATGGGGTCCAGAGAGGCAAAAGGGGTCGCCCACAGCCACTTGGCTCACGAGGGGCAATGTCCATTGGAGAACCTGGTTTCTTGACTTTATGTACAGTACTCTTTGGGGTTATGTTTGGAAAATGTGGAATCCTGAGAACAGTAGATCCACCTGGGGGTGGGGACGGCGCTCGAGTGTCTGAGGAAACCCTTACATCAATAAGACATGGCACCAGGCAGCAGACAACTTCCACTTGATGAGGACGCAGCCCCACTTCCTCCTGGGCTTCCCGGAGAGCCGTGGCTGCATCATCCATGTCTGTAGGATCACGCTTACCTCCAGGGAAGCAAACTTCTCCAGGGGCCCTTCTTAGCTGGATATAGAAAGAACAGCACTACAATGTGGGATTCTAATTTTGGAACTATTTATTCATTCAACAAATACTTACTGAACTTCGATTTTGTACCAGAGACCATTCCTACCTAGGTGGTGGTATCAAAACCCTCATGGCCCAAAAATGTGTTTTCTTGAATCCTTTTAAAGCAATGAACCTTGAAAATTTTTCTCACTGCTAACTTTTATTCTATTTCTCCGCAAAACATACCACACACTATATTAGTCTGTTCTTGCACTGCTATAAATAAATAGCAGAGACTGAGTAATTTATAAAGAAAACAGGTTTCGTTGGCTCACAGTCCCGCAGGCTGTGCAGGGAGCATGATGCTGGCATCTGCTCGGCTTCTGGGGAGACCTCAGGAAACTTACAATCATGATGGAAGGCAAAGGAGGAACAAGCATTTCACATGGCTGGAGCGGGAGGAAGAGAGCGGGAGCGGAGGTGCCACACACTTTAAACAACCATATCTCGTGAGAACTCACTCACTATTGTGATGACAGTACAATAAAGAAATCCACCAGCATGATCAAATCACACACACACAAACAGACTGACATTGCTAGGGGAAAAAAGCTGAAAGAATAATATAAGGGGCAATATTATCAACAGATAATTTTGTGGAGTCCTTTATTGGGTGCTTATCATATTCTGGGCATGCTGTTTCACAGAGATTTTTTACCCACTGGGTCCTCAGAACCGTTCTATAAGCTACTAATTTTTGAATGAGGTGAAATTCACATAAAAGTAACCATTTTATAGTGAAGAAAATAAGAGACATTTAATACATTTACTGTGTTGTACAATCATCCCCACTATCTCGTTCCAGAATATTTTCATCATTCGAGAAGGAAACCCCATACAACAGTTGATTCTCATTCCCCTCTCCCTCTGTCCCTGCTTCCTGTCTCTGTGGATTTACCTAGTCTCGACTTTTGTGTCTGGCATTTTTCCCTTCACATATGTTTTTGAGGTTCTTCATGTTCTATCGTGTATTGGTACTTCCTTTTTTACGGCTGAATAGTAGTCTATTGTATGTATATATCACAGTTTGTTTATCCTCTCATGCCCTGATGGGCAGGTAAGCTACTCTTTTCTTTCTCCCTCTCTTTTTTTTTTTTTTTTGATACGGAGTCTCGCTCTGTCACCCAGGCTGGAGTGCAGTGGTGCGAACTCGGCTCACTGCAAGCTCCGCCTCCCAGGTTCACGCCATTCTCCTGCTTCAGCCTCCCGAGTAGCTGGGACTACAGGCGCCCACCACCACGCCTGGCTAATTTTTTGTGGTTTTAGTAGAGCTGGGGTTTCACCATGTTAGCCAGGCTGGTCTTGATCTCCTGACCTCGTGATCTGCCCTCCTCGGCCTCCCAAAGTGCTGGGATTACAGGCCTGAGCCACTGCGCCCGGCCATAAGCTACTCTTATACTACTATTATTTCTACTTTCATACAGGGAACTTAGGCTCACAGAGGCTAAATAACCTGATCAAGTTCACTCAGTGAGCTGGAATATAAACCAGTGTTTAATTTACGAGCTTGTGGTTTTAATCAGTACAACATGCATTTATCAAAAGTTTAGTAAGACACAGAAAATATGGGCCCTGGAGCTATTAGCATTGTATTGGCATCTATGTTTATCTTTGCGTGTGTTGGTAAAGGAATAGAGGTCTCCTCTTTCCCTGCATTGCCTTCTTCCTTGATTCCATTCCTTCCTGCCTTTAGGAGAACTGACTGTGTCTCTATTTATAGCATCCTAAAATTACTCCCTTTCTTATCTGTGTCTTTAAAATTATTTCTCTCATATCTTGGGCAGAAGTGGAGAGGCACAAACGCTCCACTGTTCTCTCTTCTGCAGGGCCAAATATCTCAGCAAAGTGACCTCAATTTCTTTTATGCCCACTCGTGCCTAGTACCCACTATCCTTTCTCTCCTGAATTGTCCAGGAGCCCTCAGGCTCAGCAAGAGTCCTGGGTCTGCCTCTTTCCAGCTGTGTGCAATGGGGTAATGACAGTGTGCTCCTCACAGAGCTGTGAAGATTGTTCCATGAGGGTGGAGTGGATGCACAGGAATGGTGCCTGGCCACATTAAATATTTAATAATGAGAACTCGTAAGGTCAGTCCTGGACATTGAGAAGCTCAGTCAAGAGATCATGTTGCCGTTGTTAGCACCTAGGCCAATATATCTATGTAAGGAGAAACTAGATGCCTGCAATGGCCTGGTTGTTTATTCTCCCATGAATCCATATGTTGAAATCCTCACCCCTAAGGTGATGGTATTAGGAGGTGGGGCCCTTGGGAGGTGATTAGATCATGAGGGCAGAGCCCTCATCAGTGAGATTAATGCCCTTATAAAAGAGGCCCGAAACAGACCCTTTGCCCCTTTCTCTGTAAGGGCACTGAAAAGATGACTATCTATGAACTGGAACAGGGCCCTCACCAGACACCAAATCTTCTGGTAGCTTAATCTTGGACTTCGCAGCTTCCAGAACTCTGAGAATTAATATCTGTTGTTTATAAGCCACCCAGTCTAAGGTATTTTGTTCTAGCAGCTTGAGAGGACTAAGACAATGCCATGATACATTTTTGACATTTTATAGTCCATAGCCTCATTTGGGCAAGGCTCAAAAATTTTTTTTTAAGTCCTTCTGTGCTGATAAATCAGTAACACTGCAGAAATTGCTGCCATAGCTGAATACTTAAGACATCTTCACCTCAATTACAGTCGTGAGAACAGGTGAAAAGAAGGTTGATGGACATATTTCTACTGTCTTGAACGAACACTCACCACCCACTGCAAATATGTCTCACCAAATGCATAAGAAATACACCTAATGTTAGAGCAACTCTGAAAAAGTGCTTTATTGTTAGAATGTTCAACTCCAAGGCAGCCAGGGACAGAGGCACCTCCAAGCAGTCATCAGGCTTGACAGAAATACAGACCTGATATGATGCCTGTTTTAAATGTACAGTCAGGGACACATTCTGAAAAATACATTAGGCGATTTCATCATTGCACAAACAACACAGGGCGCACCTGCACAAACCTGGATCGTATAGACTACTGCAAACCGAGGCTATATGGTGTAGCTACTGCTTCTGGGCTACAACTTGTATACCATTTTACTGTCCTGGATATTGCAGGCAGTAGTAACATAGTGGTAAGTATTTGTGTATATAAACACAGAAAAGGTACAGTAAAAATATGGTATAAAAGATCAAAAATGGTTCACAGTATAGGGCATTTACCATAAATGGAGCTTGCAGGACTGAAAGCTGCTCTGTGTGAGTCAGTGAGTGAGTGGGTGGTGAGTGAATGTGAAGGCCTAGGACATTAAACACTGCTCTAGACTTCATAAACACTAGACACTTAGGCTATAGTATGTTTATAAAAATATTTTTCTTTTCTTTTCTTCTTTTTTTTTTTGAGATGGAGTCTCACTCTGTTGGCCAGGCTGGAGTGCAGTGACGTGATCTCAGCTCACTGCAGCCTCAGCCTCCCAAGTAGGTGGAATTACAGGCAGCTGCCACTATGTTCGGCTAATTTTTGTATTTTTAGTAGAGACGGGGTTTTGCCATGTTGGCCAGGCTGCTCTCGAACTACTGACCTCAGGTGATTCTCTCCACCTTAGCCTCCCAAAATGCTGGGATTACAGGTGTGAGCCACCACCCCTGGCCTTTTTCTTTTTTGAATAATAAATTAACCGTAGATTACTATTACTTCTTACTTTCTAAACTTTTTAATTTTTAATTTTTTGACTCTTGTAAGAACACTTAGCTTAAAACACAAACACATTATACAGCTGTACAAAATATTTTCCTTATACCTTACTCTAGAAGCTTTTTTCTATTTTTAAGGATTTTTGTTTTTCTTTTTAAACTTTCTTGCTAAAAACTAAGATACAACACACAGAATCATCAATGTCACCGTATTCTACCTCTACTTCTTGTCCCACTGGAAGGTCTTCAGGGGCAATAGTAACATACATGGAGCTCTCATCTGCTACAATGACAATGCCTGTGTTTTTTGGAATACCTCCTGAAGGACCTTACTGAAGCTGCTTTATAGTTATTTAAAAAAAATAAGTAGAAGAAGAGCACTCTAAAATAATGATTTCAAAGAATAGTGTAGTAAATTTCATAAACCAGAAGTGTCATTTTTGTCATTATCAAGTATTATATATTGTGCATAATTGTATATGCTATACTTTTAGACCACTGGCAACACAGTAGGTTTGTTTACACCAGCATCACCACAAACATGTGAGTAATGTATTGTGCTATGACATTATGACTGCTGTGATGTCACTTGGTGATAGGAATTTTCAGCTCCATTATAATCTTACAGGACCACCACTGTATATATGGTCCATCATTGATGGAAAAACGCTGTTTTGCAGCACATGACTGTATTTTGAGAGGTTTCAAAACTATCTCATAGCATACCAATTCTACTCAAGTTGCCTTGTACACCTATTCCAATTAATAGGTGATAGGAATTGGAAAAGACCATTCTGGCTTAGTGAGAACACTACTCTCAAGAAAATGTTATCCTTGGTCTAGGCAATGATTTTTAAAATATGACCCCAAAAGCACAGGCAATGAAAGGAAAAATAAAAACATGGGCTTACATCAACTAAAAAGCTTTTGCACAGCTAAGGAAACACTCAACAGACTGAAAAGACAATCTATGGAATGGGAGAAAATATTTGCAAACCATAAAAGGGGCTAGGATCCAAAATATATAAGGAACTCAACTCAATATCAGTAATAAAAAACACCCAATTAAAAAGTGGACAAAGGACCTAAATAGACATTTCTCAAAAGGTATATTTAAAAAATGCTTAACATCACTAATCACCAGGAAAACTCTAAAACCACGGACAGACATTACCTCACACCTTTTAGAATGGCCATTATCTAAAAAGCAAAAGGTAAGCGTTGTTGAGGATATGGAAAAAAGCGAACGATCACACACTGTTGGTGGGAATGTAAATTAGTACAATCATTGTGGAAAACAGTATGGAGGCTTCTCAAAAAGTTAAAAACAGAATTGCCATATGATCCAGCAATCCCACTACTGGTTATATATCCAAAGGAAATCAAATCAGTACATTGAAGAGGTATTTGCACACCCATGTTCACTGCAGCATTGTTCACAACGGCCAAGATATGGAATCAACCTGAATGTCCATCAGCTAGTGAATGAAGAAAATGTACATCCAGAGAGGAATATTATTCAGTCATAAAAAAGAAGGAAATCCTGTCATTTGTGACAACATGGATGAAGCGGGAGGAAAATACGTTAGGTAAAATAAGCCAATCACAGAAAGACAAATGCCACATAATCTCATTCATATGTGGAATATTAAAAAGTCGGTCTCATAGAAGTACAGTAAAATGGTGGTTACCACATGCTGAGGTGGTTTTGGGGGAGGTTGGGGAAATGGCCAAAAGATAAAAAGTTTCAGCCAATCAGGAGGAATAAATTCAAGAGAGGTATTTTATACTATGGTGACTATAGTTAACATACTGTATTCTTGAAAATTGCTGAGTGGATATAAAGTGTTCTTACCACAAAGATGATGACTATGTGAGACTGTTACGTGTGGTGATATGTTACCATATGAGGTACTGTGTGTGTTAATATGTTACTATGAGAGGTAATGTATGTGGTGAGATGTTACCACATGAGGTAGTATGTGTGTTAATATGTACTAAGAGAGGTAATGTGTGTGGTGATATGTTACTATGTGAGGTAGTATGTCTGGTGATATGTTACTATATGACGTAATATGTATAGTAATATGTTACTATGTGAGTTAGTACATTGATTAGCTAGATTTAGTCATTCCACAGCGAATAGATACTTCAAAACATCATGTCATACAGGATAAATCTATACAATTTTATCTATTGATTTAAATTTTATTTATTTATTTGTTTATTTATTGAGATAGAGTCTCGCTCTGTCACCCAGGCTGGAGTGCAGTGGCATAGCCTCAGTTCACTGCAACCTCTGCCTCCTAGGTTCAAGCAATTCTCCTGCCTCAGCCTCCCGAGTAGCTGGGACTACAGGCATGCACCACCACACCCAGCTAATTTTGCATTTTTAGTAGAGATGGGGTTTCACCATGTTGGCCAGGCTGGTCTGAAACTCCTGACCTCAGGGGATCCTCACACCTCGGCCTCCCAAAATGCTGGGATTACAGGCATGAGCCACCATGCCCAGCCTACCTTTTTTTTTTTTTTTTTAAATGCGATTTTGAAGAAAATATGTGTGATGACATGTTACTATATGATGTATATGGTGATATGTTACTATGTGAGGTAATATGTATAGTAATATGTTACTATGTGAGGTATTGTGTGTGGTGATATGTGACTATGTGAGCAATATGTGAGGTAATATGTTACTATGTGAGGTAGTACACTAATTAGCCAGATTTAGTCATTCCACAGTGAATATATACTTCAAAACATCATGTTGTACAGGATAAATCTCTACAAGTTTATCTGTCTATTTAGTTTTGTTTTTAAAAAAGAAAATATTACACTGTTTTGAAGAAAATAGGCACATTTCTAAAACTGACTAATCAAAAACTATTAGCACTGCAAAGGGCTCTAAGTACAAAAGCTGTCAGTCATTTCTTTGATAAATAGTATACATATTTTTATTCAATAAAACCTTCTGAAGTGCTACTCAGAGGCCAAATAAAGCTGCAGCCTAATTTCCTAAGACTTCAATCTTTGCTTTGTTCTTGAATTTTCTCTTGCCTACTTCCAGTCCCAGAGAATGGGGTGCAGGGAGGAGGTTGGAGGAGGGTAGAAAAGGGGACAGAGGACGGATGAGAGGCCAAGGGTGTGGGGAAGAGGAGGACCGATAGTGCAGGGCAGCTAATTCCTGAAAGCTATAAAGTGGGTGGCTTTGAAGGCTTGAAGGGCTCTGCCCAGGTGTGCAATGGAGAAAGGGGTTTGCCAGCTCTTTGCCGCGCACCAGGGATCTAGGGTTCTGAGAGGAGTTCCTTATCCAAGGTGGGCCCGGACAAGGAGAAAACGAAAACATAGGTAGCAGCCAACAGCATGCAGCACTATGGCATGCCAGCAGCCGTGCCGGGTGTTTTACAGATCTTTTTCAGGCTATAACAACCCTGCACATGAGGTGCTGTTCTCAGGCCCATTTTTAGGGATGAGAAAACTGAGGCGATTAAGAGATTTAAGAACTTTTGCAGGCCAGGCGTGGTGGCTCATGCTTGTCATCCTAGCACTTTGGGAGGCCAAGGCGGGCAGCTCACCTCAGGTCGGGAGTTCAAGATCAGCCTGGTCAACCAACATGGTGAAACTCCGTCTCTACCAAAAATACAAAAATTAGCCAGGCGTGGTGGTGCACACCAGTAATCCCACCTAATTGGGAGGCTGAGGCGGAAGAATTGCTTGAACCCAGGAGGCAGAGGTTGCAGTGAGCTGAGATGGTGCCACTGCACTCCAGCCTGGGTGACAGAGCAAGACTCCTTCTCAAAAAAAAAAAAAGAAAGAAAAAGAAACTTGTTCAAGGTTCCAGAGCTAGTGGGAGAGCGCACATTTGAGAAGGGTTAACCCACTTCTTGCCCTGCCCTCCCCATCCATTGGGGGGAAATCTCCTACCACTCCCCTGCTTGTGTGAGGGGCAGAGCGCCAGAGGGAATTTCTCACCCCCACAGCCAGATAGTGTTTACAATCAGATTGAATTAAATTTAAATAGTTTTTTAAAAGTGACCTTAATAATAGACGGGCAAAAGTGGCTCTGGGTGAAACAAAAGAAACTAGAGACCCTCTTGGTTGAGTTTGTAGTATTGTCTAGATTTCTTATATTATTGTTTGTCTGATCATTCTATTTTATTTATTTATTTATTTATTCATTATCGAGATGCAGTCTTGCTCTGTTGCCCAGGCTGGAGTGCAGTGGCACGATCTCGGCTTAATGCAACCTCCACCTCCCAGGTTCAAGCAATTCTCCCTGCCTCAGTCTCCCCAGTAGCTGGGATTACAGGCGCCCACCACCACGGCTGGCTAATTTTTTCTATTTTTAGTAGAGACAGGGTTTCGCCATATTGGCCAGACTGGTCTCGAACTCCTGACCTCAGGTGATCCACCCACCTCAGCCTCCCAAAGTGCTGGGATTACAAGCATGAGCCACCGCACACGGCCATATCTGATAATTTTTAAATATATGTAAGTGCTTCTCCTGTGCTTTCTGGCAGAGCTGGGAACAGACTCTGATCCCCTCTTTTCCATTTAAGTATCTCCCCTTGGAACCTGGATTTCTATCATGTCCTGAGTTCACGGCATTTCTGCCTGGCTCAGATCGAACGCAATCCGCACAAGTCTACTTCTACATCCACAAAACTCCGGCTGATTCCTTGGCATTTAAAAAAATAAAATAAAATACTTTTCATTATTCTGCTTAAAAAGCCTATTAACATGGCTTATTTTCTTTTTGTACGTGGATAACCTTAAAATGACTGCTTCACCAGCTTTTCCTTGAAAGTTCCCCATAGCAAGGGAAAGTGATTGTGCTCATGGGTGCGGGGGTGATACAATTTTGATATTTGTTCTTGCCCAAATCTCATGTTGAATTGGAGTCCCCATTGTTGGAGCTGGGGCCTGGTGGGAGGTGACTGGATCATGGGGGCAGATTTCGCATGCATGGTTTAGCACCATCATCTTGGCACTGTCCTCATGATAGTGAGTGAGTTCTCATGAGATCCGCGGCCATTTAAAAGTGTGTGGCATTTCCCTGCTCTCTCTCTTGCTCCTGCTCCCCCTCTGCCCTCTGCCATGATGGTAAACTCCCTAAGGCCTTTCCAGAAACTGAGCAGATGCCTGTGTCATGCTTCCTGTACAGCCTGCAGAAACATGAGCCAATGAAACCTCTTTTCTTTATAAATTACCCAGTTTCAGGTATTTCTTTTTTTTTTTTTTTCTGAGAGGGAGTCTCGCTGTTACCCAGGCTGGAGTGCAGTGGCACAATCTCTGCTCACTACAACCTCCGCCTCCTGGGTTCAAGTGTTTCTCCTGCCTCAGCCTCCTGAGTAGCTGGGATTACAGGTGTGTTCACCACGTCCAGCTAATTCTTTTGTATCTTTAGTAGAGATGGGGCTTCACCATGTTGGTCGGGCTGATCTCAAACTCATGATCCGCCCACCTCAGCCTCTCAAAGTGCTGGGATTACAGGCATGAGCCACTGCGCCCAGCCTCAGGTATTTCTTTATAGCAATGCAAGAATGGACCAATACAAGGGGTAAGCCAGAAACTCCATTCCCAGCCCAATATTTCCTTAAAGTGACATCATTTATCTCAAAACTTCAGCTCATGTCTGCCACTTGACACTAACGATGATAGCCAAAAATTACTGAATTCTTGCTTGCCAAGTACCAGGGTTGTATAGGTGCTTTACATTTGTTACCCTGTGAAATGTTCACAGCAGCTGTATGAAGCAGTAACTAATATTCTGTCCTCATTTTACAAGTGAAAAGACTTAAGTACAGAGAGGGTAAGTAACTAGGCCAAAGTCACAGCTGGCAAGGAGAGAGCCTGGATTCAACATGGATAGCTAGCTTTAGAGCCGAGGCTGTTAACTTCTGTGCTCTAGTATTTTCACATTATACTGGGGGTGGGATAGTTTAAAACAGTGGCCCTTGGTGGGGGCAATTTGGCACCGCCAATCCTGCCAGAACAATAGGCAATTCTGAAGATATTTGTGGTGTGTATGCTACCGGCATACCGGACAAAGGGACAAAGGTGTTTGTGAGCTTGTGTTTCTGTGTGCTACTGGCATCTGGTGGGTAGAGGCCAAAGGATGATGCTAAACACACCACATTATACAGGACAGTCTCCACACCAAAGAATTATTCAGCCCCAAAGGCCAATAGCACCAAGGTTAGGTAACCCTAGTCTGAAAGCATTTTAAACTGCTTGCTAGCTAAATTCCTTCATTTTCTTTGTTAAACCTTCTCCAAGAAACACCATGTTATGCCGTGACTTGTGGTTGTATGCCTCTGGCATCACAATTCTGAAAGCCCTTTTGAGAATTTTGGCATCGAAATGTGTGCAAGTGACAAAATCTCGTGAGGTTTTCTGATGTCCTGAGGTTTAAGGGCAGGAAATTTTTTGTCCACCTACCTTCTCTGACCGGACGGTGAACAACAAATGGAGTTTTCCTTCTTTAACCACCAATGGCAAAAGGATGGAATATTTGTTATATGGCAAGTGAGAATATTTGCCTCCAATATCATACTTTCTTAAGCGGGCCTTAGCATCATCTAGCAAACTGTTTCTAAAATAAAAACAAACCAGACAGACATTTTAGTAAGCAGAGTTACGGTAAAAAGCTTATAGTCCTGCCTCTGTTTCTGCTTTGTTGTGTATTTAGGAGTTTGCCATTTCTGACTCTCTGTGTATTTTTCAATAACACGACAGAAATGATAGTATCTAAAATGCATGGTGTTCACAAGATGAAAGTGACAAAAAAACCTCCTAAACACAGTTTAGTACACAGGTTCTCTTTGAAACATAAAGTATGGTAAAATGTTTTTTCAATAATGCAATAGTTGAATTTTGAAATCCACAATTATATTCAGAGAAGACAGGTTTGATGAAAACGTCATTGTTAAGGTTAGAAGACCACCTTCTGTTAAGCTGGCCCTTATGTTCTCCAACTCCTATGTCTTCAACTGCCTTATAACAGTGGTTCCCAAACTTTAGCAGCAACAGAATCGCCTGGAGGGCTGGCTGTCACATAGACTGCTAGGTTCGGTCCCAGACTGTGACTCAGTAACTCTCATGTAGGGCCTGAGAATTAGCATTTGTATCAAACTCCCACATGACAGTGTTACTGACGCTGTGGACAGGGGAACACATTTTGAGAACAATTTCCCAATAATATGCAAGTATTTGGATTTATAACCACAAATGGTGCCTTCCTATGTGGACTTGTTTTGGTCCTTTTGACAGGTGTGTTTTGCTGCTAGTTTCTATAGTGGGTTGAACAGTATCTCCTCACCCCTGAAATTCATGTCTACCCCAAACTTCAGAGTATGACTTTATTCAGATATAGGATCTTTTTAGATGTAATTAAAGTGAGCTCTAAATCCAATGACTGTTGTCCTTATAAGACCAGAAACAAGCCGAGTACGTTAGCTCACGCTTGTAATCCCAAAACTGGGAGGTTGAGGCGAGAAGATTGTTTGGGCCCAGGAGTTTGAAACAAGCCTGGTCAACACAGCAAGACCCTGTCTCTACAAAAGAAAAAAAAAAAAGCATAAATTAGCTTGGGCATAGGGCATGCAACTCTATTCCCAGCTACTTGGGAGGCGGAGATGGGAGGATCACTTGAGTCCCAGAGTTCAAGGCTGCAGTGAGCCATGATTGCACCACTGCACTCCAGCCTGGGTGACAGAGTGAGACCCGACTCAATAAAAAATAAAATAAAATTAAATTAAAGAAGAAGAAAAAAACACGGAGACATGCACACAGGGAAGAAGACCATGTAAAGATGGCGGCAGAGGTTGAAGTGATGCTGCTGTGAGCCAAGGAATGCCAGAAACCACCAGAAACTGGAAGAGGCAAGGAAAGGTTGCCCCCAGAGCCTTCTAAGGGAGTGTGGCCCTGCTGACACCTTGATTTCAGACTTCCAGCCATGAGAGACCATTTCTATTGTTTTAAACCACCCAGTGTGTGGTACTCTGTTATGGCAGCCCTAGAAAAGGAACAGGTGATTTTACTTTTTCTGTGGGATGGCAGTTTTGCATAGTGGGCAGAATCAGATGTTTAAGATACCCAGAATTGGCTTCAAATGTGTATAGGAGGCCTGGTACAGTGGTTCATGCCTGTAATCCCAGCACTTTGGGAAGCTGAGGCAGGTGGATCACTTGAAGTCATGAGTTTGAGACCAGCCTGGCCAACATGGTAAAACCCCACCTCTACTAAAACTACAAAATTAGCTGGGCATTGTGGCACATGCCTGTAATCCCAACTACTCAGGAGGTTGAGGCAGGAGAATCGCTTGAATTCAGGAGGCAGAGGCTGCAGTGAGCCGAGATTGCCTACTGCACTGTAAGCCTGGGTGGCAGAGTGAGACTCTGTCTCAAAAAAAAAAAAAAAAAAAAGTGTACAGGATTGACTTCTCTGAGTTTCATCTTCATTTGTGTCAGGCTTGAGGATATTTATGCAGATTAAATGATGCAGTTCATATACTGTGGCTGGCACACAGCTGGTGCTCAGTGAATGGTAACCACTGTCATAAATCTCCCCATTATTAGATAAGCAGTTGTTTGCAGGAGGTATTTGCTATTTTTTGCCTCTTTCTAGATGGCAGGGTGCTCACTAGATGTGGGTGGGTAACAGCAGTGGATTTCAACGACCAAATGGCCTGGAAACAATCACTGAATGCTGGCACAGGGGATTGCACAGTACATCTGATGCACGCAGGCCCGCCTCCAGAAAAGGAAACTGTGGGATGGTGGCTTTTAACCACCCAGAAACCGCAGAAGTGACCAGAGAAACCAGCTGAAGTAAAAGGCTGCAAAAACGTATCCGTCCACTTTAGGGACTGGCCGCTGGAATAATCACCAAGATATCAACAGCAGTAGCAGCCACCCCGTTCTGAGCATGGTCTCACTTTCCACGTTTCTCATTTTATCCTCACAACAGCCCGGCAAGTGATCACAGGGTCACCTCCAGGCTCAGAGAGCTTACGTAACTGACAGACCCAAGGTCACAACTGGAAGTAGCCACTGGGTGACTTGAATCCGGGGCTGCCTGGTGCGGGGCTGTGCCACCCTCGGGGATCCTGGGGTCCAACTCTGGAGACGCGGATTGCAGAAGAGCCAAGCCGGCTGGGAAGGGGAGCAGCGTGTATGTAAACCACAGTGGCTAAAGCCGGCTCTGTTACTAGCCAGAGCAGGTGCAAAGGTTCGGGGACCCTGCGGGTTGCTGGAGGCGAATGCTCCCATCCGGGGCTCGCAGGTGGACTGGTGGGAGCTGCAAAACCTTTAGTCCCGGACTAAAGGCCTCAGTGGCTCCGCTGCTATCAAGGCCGGGCCTGGCCAAGCTCGGGGCGCCAGGACCCGGAAAGGCTTTACCTGACTGGCTCCTGAGGAAGACCAGGTGGTGACATTGCCCTGGGGAATATTTGTTTCCGGGCAGACTCCTCGGAGCGGCTCTGCCGGTCGCGCTTGCGCAGAGCAGCTCTGGGCCTGGGCGCGGCCTAAAGCCAGAGAGAGGGGCGGGTCTTAGAACAGGAGGCGGGGCGGGGTCTGGGGCGGAGACAGGGGACGGGGCGGGGCTAGCTCTGGAGTCGGAGGCTGGGATCCGGGCGCGGCCTATGGCCAGAGGCGGGACTAGAGGCGGGGAAGAGGCGAGGGGCGGGGCTTAGGGCCGGGTCTCCCCGGTTGCGCAAAGCAGTTTCTGCCTGGCTCCTTGGGCTTCTATGGAAGCAAGAGGCACAGGAGTTGCGGGATTTAGAGCTGGAAGAGTTAAAAAAAAAAAAAAAAAAAAAAAAA
>NW_012103920.1:5846116-5878076 GCF_000951045.1 Mandrillus leucophaeus
GAGTCAGAAGGAAGGAAGGAAGGAGGGAAGGAAGGAAGGAAAAATGAACTTTGGAGGCCCACGCCACACCTGCTGAATCAGAAGCCAGGAGTCAGGCCCAGTGATCTGTGCTGTAAGAGGATTCTGATGTTCTGTGCGGGATAGTGGAGATAAATGAGGCAAAGGGTGAGGGAGAGTGTTCAAGGAAGAGGGCAAAGTTTGTGCAAAGACAGCAGAAAGGGGCTGGAGGAGAAAAGTGTGTGTGAGCCTGGTGCGAGCTGAGAATCCAGGGGTCAGTGTAGGGCCGACTTCTCCCTTAGAGGCACAGGAGGCACACAGTAATTTTAGGGACCTGTGTAAATGTTTTAATTGTAATTTCTTTTTAAATTAGAAGAAGAAAAGGAATGTAATAAAAGCAATATATAATAATGAATCCAGCTTGGATTACAGTCATCTTTATATGAATGCAGTCATAAAATATTCATTTTTAGATTATTTTATGGAAGAAGGGGAGAACAAAAACAAAGTAGCTAGGGCCCATGAAAGTCACATTGTGGCTGGCCCTGGGTCAGTGGGGCAGTTTGTGATATTAATGAAATATTGCTGTGATATTTACAACATCCAGTGTTTACACACCATGACATCAATGAAATATCGCTGTGATATTTATAATATCCAATGTTTACACACCGTGATATTAATAAAATATCGCTGTGATATTTATACTATCCAGTGTTTACACACTGCGATATCAATGAAATATCTCTGTGATATTTATAATATCAAGTGTTTATACACCATGACATCAATGAAATATCAATGTGATATTTATAATATCCAGTGTTTACACACTGTGATATTTATAAAACATGACTGTGATATTTGTAATATACAGTGTTTACATACCGTGATATTAAGCAAACATCGCTGTGATATTTATAATATCCGGTGCTTATACATCGTGATATAAATGAAATATCGCTGTGATATTTATAATATCCAGTGTTTACAAACTGTCATACTGATGAAATATCGCTGTGATATTTACAATATCCAATGTTTACACAAAGTGTTTATGCACTGTGATGTTAATTAAATATCGCTGTGATTTTTGTAATATCCAGTGTGATATTAATGAAATATCGCTGTGATATTCATAATATCCAGTGTTTCCACACAGTACTTACACACTGTGATATTAATAAAATATCACTATGATCTTCATAATATCCAGTGTACACACAATGCTTACACACTGTAGCATTAATGAAATATCCCTGTGATATTCATAATATCCATTGTTTACACAGTGCTTACACACTGTGACATTAATGAAATATCGCTGTGATTTTCATAATATCCATTGTTTACACACAGTGCTTACACACTGTGACATTAATGAAATATCGCTGTGATATTTACAATATTCAGAGTTTACGCACTGTGATATCAATGAAATATGACTGTGATACCTGCACTGTGATACTGGCAAAATATTGCTATGATATTTATAGTATCCTGTGTTTACACACTGGTTACACACTGTGATATCGGTGAAATATCACTGTGATATTTACAGTTTCCAGTGGTTACACACTGTGATGTTGGTAAAACATCGCTGTGGTATTTCCAATATCCAGTGGTTACACACTGTGATACTGGTGAAACATCACTGTGATATTTACGATACCCAGTGGTTACACACTGTGATATCAGTGAAATATCGCTGTGATATTTATAACAGCCAGTGTTTACACACTGTGATATTAATGAAATATCTCTCTGATATTTATAATATACAGTGATTACACACTATGATGCTAGTGAAATATCACTCTGATATTTATAATATCCGGTGGTTACACACTGTAATACTAGTGAAATATCATTCTGACATTTATAATATCCAGTGTTTACACAAAGTGTTTACACGCTGTGACACTAGTGAAATACCACTCTGATATTTATAGTATACAGTGTTTACACATGGTGATATAGGGAAATTTCAGTCTGATATTTGTAATATCTAGTGTTTACACACTGTGACATTAGTAAAATTTCTCTCTGATATTACTAATGTCCAGTATTTACAAACTGAGACATTCGTGAAATTTCACCCTGATATTTATAATATTCAGTGTTTACATACTGTGACATTAGTGAAATATCGCTCTGGTATTTATAATATCCAGAGTTCACACACAGAGTTTACACACTGTGACACTAGTGAAATATCGGTCTGATATATATAATTTCCAGTGTTTACACAAAGCGTTTACACACTGTGATACTAGGAAAATTTTGTTTTGGTATTTATAGTACCCAGGGTTTACACACTGTGATATTAGGGAAATTTAACTCTAATATTTATAGAATCCAGGGTTTACACTGTGATACCAGGGAATTTTTGCTCTCGTATTTAGAGTATCCAGGATTTATACATTGTGATACTGGGGAAATTTTGCATTGATATTTATAGTATCCAGGGTGTACACACTGTGATGTTAGGGAAATTTTGCTCTGATATTTATAGTATCCAGGGTTTACAAACTGTGATATTAATGAATATCGCTCTGTTGAGGATACTTGTAATATCCAGGATTTACACACTGTGATATTAATGAAATATTGCTCTCCTGATACAAATTGTAATATCCAGTGTTGACACACTGTGCTATTAACAAAATATCACCCTGATGTTACTTGTAATATCCAGTGTTTACACACTGTGATATTAATGAAATATCGCTGTGATGATATTTACAATATCTAGTGTTTACACACTGTGATATTAATGAAATATTGCTCTGATGATATTAATAATATCCAGGGTTTACACAGTGATATTAATGAAATATCTCTCTGATGATGTTTATAATATCCAGTGAGTGAAATATCACTCTGATATTTATAATATCCATTGTTTACACACTGTGATATTGATGAAATATGGCTCTGATATTTATAATATCCAGTGTTTACACATTGTGATATTCATGAAATATTGCTCTAAGATGTATATTATCCAGTATTCACACACTGTGATAGTAATGGAATATGGCTCTGATATTTATAACATCTAGTGTTTACACACTGAGATAGTAATAAAATATTGCCATGATATTTATAATATCCAGCATTTACACATTGTGATATTAATGAAATATAACTCTGATAATTATAACATCCGGTGCTTATACACTAAAATACTACTGAAGTATCGCTCTGATATTTATAATATCCAGTGCTTATACACTAAAATATTAATGAAATATTGCTCTGATATTTATAATATCCAGTGTTTAGACACGGTATTTACACACTGGGATATTAATAACATATTGCTTTAATATTTATAATATCCAGTGTTTAGACAGTGTTTACATACTATGCTATTAATGAAGTATTGCCCTCATATTTATAATATTCAGTGTTTACACACTATGATATTAAAGAAATGTCGCTCTGATATTTATAATATCAGCATTTACACACAGTGTTTAAACACGTTGATAATAATGAAATATGACTGATATTTAAGTATTTACACACTGTAATAGTAATTAAATATTGCTCTCATATTTAAAATATCAGGTGTTTACACACTGTGATATTTACAAAATACAGCTCCGATATTTACAATATCCAGTGTTTGCACACACTGTTTACACAGTGTGATATTAATGAAATATCACTCTAATACTTATAATATCCAGTGTTTACACTCAGTGATTACAAACCATAATATTAATGAAATATCACTCTCATATTTATAGTATATACTGTGTTAACACAATGTTTACACACTGTGATATTAATTAAATATCACTCTGATATTCATAATAGCCAATGTTTATACACAGCTTCCATATTATTATGAATAATATCACAGGGTGTACACTCACTATGATATTAGCCATCATATCGAAAATATTATAAATAATATTACAGCAGAAGTACAAGTGGGGTGTACACCCATTGGGATATCAGCAGTAAAATTGAAAATATTAGGAATAACATCACAGGGTGTACATCAACTGTGATATTGGCAGTACTGTGATATTAGCAGTAATATCAAAGATATTATAAATAACATCACAGGGTATACACTCATTGTGATATTATCAGTAATATCGAAGATATTAATAATATCACAGGGTGTACACTCACTGTGATATTAGCAGTAATATCAAAGATATTATGAATAATATCACAGGGTGTACACCCACTGTGATAGTAGCAGAAAGGTAACGAGGATATCATGCATAATATTGCAGGGTGTACATTTACTGTGATAGTAGCAGAAAGATCACGAGGATATCATGCATAGTAGTGCAAGGTGTGTACCCGGGGTGTACACCCACTGTGATATTAGCAGAAAGGTCGCAAGAATGTCGTGTATAATATCACAGGGTGTAAAGCCACTGTGATATTAGCAGAAAGATCGCGAGGATATCATGCATAATATCGCAGGGTGTACGTTCACTGTGATAGTAGCAGAAAGGTCGCGAGAATATCATGCATAGTATTGGAGGGTGTGCACCTGGGATATACACCCACTGTGATATTAGCGGAAAGGTCGCGACGATGTCATGAATAATATCGTAGTGGGTGCACACACAGTGTACACCCACTGTGATATTAGCAGAAAGGTCGCCAGGATGCCATGGATAATACCACAGGTATACACCTAACTGTGATATTTATTAGCAAAAAGATCTCGAGGACACTGTGGATAAATATCCCGCATAATATCACAGAATACACATGCAGGGTGTACACACAGGTTGTGCAGCCACTGTGATTGATCGATATTAGTAAAAAGATTGCGAGGATATCCTGCGTTAATATCACAGGGTGTACACACAGAAGGTGCAGCCACTGTGACTGACTGATATTAGTGGAAAGATCTCGAGGATATCCTGCATAACATCACAGGCTGTACACTTAGGGTGTAGAGCCACTGTGATTGATTGATACTAGCAGAAAGATCGCGAGAATATCCTGAGTAACATCACAGTGTGTACACACATGATGTGCAGCCACTGTGATTGATATTAGCGGAAAGATCGCAAGCATATCCTGCATAACATCACAAGGTGTACACGCAGGGTTTAAAGCCACTGTGATTGATATTAGCAAAATGATCGCGAGAATATCCTGCATACCATCACAGGGTATACACACAGGGTGTAAAGCGGCTATGATTGATATTAACGGAAAGATCGCGAGGATATCCTACATAACATCACAGGGTGTAAACACATGGGGTACAACGGCTGTGATATCAGCAGGAAAATCTCGAGGATATCACGCATAATATCACAGGGTGTACACCCACTGTGATAATAGCAGAGATATCATGGAAATATCATGTATATAATCACAGAGTGTACACAGAGGGTATACATCCTCTGTGATCGTAGCACAAAGATTGCAAAAATATAATGCATAATGTCACACAGTGTACGTGATAGCAGCAGCAAGATTTTGAGGGTATCAGGCATAATATCACAGGAGGTACACCCACTGTGATAGTAGCAGAAAGATCGGGAGGATTTCATGCATAATATCACAGGGTGTACATCCACTGTGATATTAGCAGAAAGATTACGAGGATATTAGGCATATTATCACAAGGTGTACACACACTGTGATAGTAGCCGAAAGATTGTGAAATTTTCTGGATAACATCACAGAGGGTACCCCAACTGTGATAGTAGCAGAGATATCACAAGGATATCATGCATAATATCACAGTCTGTACACCCACTGTGATATTAGCAGAAAGATAGCGAGGATATCATGCCTAATATTACAGGATGTACACCCATTGTGATAGTAGCAGAAAGATCGTGAAGATACCATACATAATATCACAGGGTGTACACCCACTGTGATAGTAGCAGAAATATTGCAAGAATATCATGAATAATCACAGGGTATATACCTACTGTGATAGCAGCAGAAAGAGTGCAAGGATATCACACATAATATCACAGGGTGTACACCCACTGTGATAGTAGCAGAAAGATCGTGAAGGTATCGTGTGTAATATCAGAGGGTGTACAGCCATTGTGATAGCAGAAAGATTGCGAAGATATCATGTATCATATCACAGGGTGTACACCCACGGTGATAGTAGCAGAAAGATCGTGAAGATATCGTGTGTAATATCAGAGGGTGTACAACCACTGTGATAGCAGAAAGATTGTGAAGATATCATGTATGATATCACAGGGTGTACACCCACGGTGATACTAGCAGAAAGATCACATGTGCTACTGGAAAAACGACACTGATAGACTTGCTTGATGCGGGGTTGCTCGCAAACCTTCAATTTTTAAAAGACCCAATATCTGCAAAGCACAACAAAGTGCAGTGCAATGAAACAAGGCGCGCCTGTATATCCTGCCTATTAAACTATTAAAATATGGTTTAAGGTGATTCAACTGATATTAACACAGAAGCTAAGTGGGGAACATGAACTGTACAAGTGGTGATGGGGGGGAAATTTTACCAGAAGCCAAGGATAAGGTGCTAAGATGTTCAATGCGTTTAAATTTATCTTTGAATTTCCAGGTAGCCAAGGGAAGAAAACAAGAACCCTTCTCTCCTTCTCATTCTGTGTCTATGTCCTGTTACATATTTCTACCTTGTATTTTCCTTGTAGTGTGTCCGTAGATGATCGGCCCGTTTCGCTCCTAGGGAGGACCAGAGTTCTTACCTCTCTCAGTAGGACAGAAGAGAAAGTGAGAGTAGATCAGCATCTAAGTCTTAAACTTGCCCTTACTTCTGGGGGGTGGGGCATCCTCTGTGTGTTTTACTAATGATGTTTTTTGGGAACTGACCTTACAAAGTCCACACTAGTTGCAGTCCTGGACCCAGTCCAGTACACTGGAGAAGGGCCTACAGAGACTGTGGTTCGTCCCTGGTAGAATAGGATTTTAAATAACTACAAAGTCCACAGAAAGGCAATGAGTAACCAAAGAGTTTTGAAGGGGAGGAGCCGGCATCGTTACTGAGGGGTTTCGCATGTGGGTTAAGTCCAAGTACTCCAGAGCCAGATGAAACTGGATTCACATCCTGCCTCAGATCTTGCCTACAGTTTTAAACTGGTAGGTTAGATAATGGGGCCACCCCCTTAGGGCTGTTTTAGCACCGGTGGAAATGATGTACATGAAATAGCATAGTGAGTTCTTGGTACGTAATAAATGCTCCATGAATGGCAATGTCACACATGTTGATTTACAGAGATCTTTTTGAGCTGGTTGTTGATCATCTTTCTACCTGATTATGCTTATAGGCATTCAAGTGTAACATGTTTCAGCTGAGTGTGAAGATAATATGGTTGCTCACTGATTTCTAGTTCTCATTTTCTTCTTGGACGTATAGGAGACTCCTCTTTCCTCACAACTAGGCAGAGTCAAGAGACTTGTTCTGGCCAATGAAATATGAGTGAAAGTAATGTGTGCCCCTTATGGCTAAGAGAGTGAAAAAACCACTGCAGGAGTGTCCCTTTTCTGCCTTGCAACAGTATCCTTGGAGCCACACATTGAGGGAACTGGGTCCCAAGATGCTAGAGCTCTGTGAGCCTAGGTTTTGAGTGATTGGAGGAGGGTGGTACTGCACCCATTCCCCTACTCTTGCCGTTATATACACACATACCATGCTGGACATGTAATGTGAGCGTGGCATGTAACAAAAATAAGCCACTGAAAATTTATGTTTATTTATTTACTGCCTACCCCATTCTACCTTAACTGGTACAGAACTTCAGTCAATGCATTTCCGGTATCCACCAGAGGCAAATTTGATACAGTGGAAACAAACATCTCAATTTTCATTGAATTATAGTTAGGGATCATAAAATTATGCTAATAGCCTTGAATGCACTATTATTGAGAAATTAGAACCTTCCAGCTAACAAACACCGAGATCATGTTAATCAAAGAACGAGGCATTTCTCTGAAATAATACATGTTCGGCGTTTTTATTTCTGTTATGTTGCTGCTGTTATATTTGGATTTCAGAAATGTTCATTGTAGTTAAGTGTATGCCTTACAACAAATCTATGAAGTGGTACAAAGCCTGCGTATGCAAATATGTGTATAGACATACATGTATGTCATATATTAACTATCATGTACAGCACAGACTAAAGGTGAATCTGGGTAAAGATGAGTCTGGAGTCTGACCGGGGGTTTTACCACTTAACTACACACAGTCTGTCATCTTTGAGAAGTTTAGAGAGGCTTTTTAGGAAGAGCTCTGCGTTGGTCTCCCAAGCGGGTAGCAAGTGTATCAGGACTTCCTCCCTCATTTAGAAGTGAATCAGAGCATCTAACAGGAAAAAAAAATTATAAATGAAGGAGAGCAGAGAAGGAGAATACACTGCTGTCTAGAGCAGTGGTTCTCAAACTTCAGTGTGCGTCAGCGTCTCGTGAAGAGTTTGTGAAGGTGCGTAGGTTTCTGGGCTCCATCCTAGAGTTCCTGATTCGCTTGTTCTGGAGTGGGGCCTTAGAATTTGCATTTCTAGCAAGCTTCTGGGTGATTCTGCTGCTGCTGCCTCGTTCTCAAAACTTCACTTTGAGAACCACTGCCCCAGAGCTTTGCTTGTCCAAGCGTATTCTATGGATTAACAGCATTGGCATCAGCTGGGAGCTTGGTAGGCATGCAGAGTCCCAGGTCCCACCCAGACCTGCTGAATTGGAGCCTGAGTTTTACCATGATTCCCAGATGCGCTGTGTTCACGGTGAGGTCTGAGAAACATCACACTGCAAGAAAGAGAAGTGCTTTCCAGCACAATATGAGCTTTTGAGAACCCAGCTGCTACTAGTAATGGTTTAGCTTCCCTAGTGTCTACCAAGTTCTGCCACAGTCCCTTTCTGTCTTGTGATCATATTGAATGGGTTTTCATGCTCCTCTGATCCCCGAGTGGAAGTAAACTTCCCAGATCTGAACGTCCATTGTAAGTTACCGATTTGCACAATACTGCAGTAGGGGCTATGATACCTCCACAGTGTGTTGTACAGTGTGTTGTGTACCAGCTCTGAGTTTCAATCCCAGCTTCACTACTGCACTGCTTTGTGTCTTTGACAAGATTATCTCCCTAAGCCTCCTTGTAAAGGAGCTTAATTGTAGGATCTACCTTATAGGATAGTTGCATATTGTTAATGTGCATAAAGTTCTAGAACAGTGTTGGACATATAGTGTCTCTTAAATGATAGTCATTACTATGTTCTGTCTCCTCTGAAGCTTTTCAAGTCTAAGCTTCTATTATGAGTTCTTATCTACATGCCTAAACACACACTGTGACTGGATGGATGTCTGAGCTTGTAGATAAGTGTTTCATCCATCTCTATATCTTGATAGCACTTAGCACACAGTAAGATGCTCAGTAGATGTTGTCTGAATGAATGAACCTGCAAGTGTGTGTGTGCATTGTGTGTGTTCTCACTGTACCTATTAGGCTGGGAAGTGGGGTTTTCAGGAACACACACAAAAGACAAGACTGAGAAAGGTCCAGTATAATCATGCAGCAACTTGTTTTCCCAGTCTCCCACTCTTGAAGGCTGATTCTTCGTCAGAGAGAGGCAAAATCAAGCCACTGTGAATCTCAGTGGCACAGCAGGGTTAGAAGACATATCCAGGATAGGACAGTCCAGGAGAAAAGGTCAGATACCCAGGGAGGTGGGGAGCTGAGACCAAAACCCAGTCCTGGGCTGGTTGCCTCTTGCTCTCTCCCAGGTGAATGATTTATGCTTAGCAGGTCTTGAAACTCACTTGCCACGCAGGCTGCCACATCTCTTCCCACCCCTTCCCCTCTCCACTACCACCACCTCCACCTTCTGTCATCGTGCTCAAATATTGATATGAGAAAATAAAACCCAAGCAAGGATCACGCCCACAATAAGCTGCCAAGACATCATGGGCTATTAGACTGTCACTTTATCTAACTCTGGGCTCAAGGAACTGGCTGCCTTGTTCACCCTAGTACGTGACAAAGACTCTTCTTGTGTAAACTTTACTGAGGCTCCTCTTCTTGACTAGGCTTTGACTTTGGTTAAAACTAAAGTGCTGTCTTTGGTCTGCTGTCTCAGTTTTAGCTTGAATGTTGCTAAGTCAGTTTAGCAAGAACCTCCATACCCTCGATATCTGATCACCCTCCATACCTGATCAAGTTCCTCCCCCACAACTTTTGGTACATAAGTCCTTGACCTGTCTCCAGTAAGAATCTCCCTATTCTCCATGTAACCTCTTAGCAATTTTCTTTCGATGGACCCCCTCAGTCTGCTCACTGGTGATCAATCCTCAGATGTCTGTGCTATGTTCTAAGTTGAGTCCTATCTCTCCTAAGATGATTATGATAGTCTTACACCTGTTGCGGTAGACCTCAACAAAGTCTTACTAACCATTTCAACATGTGTAAGAGCAATTTTTTCTTTAACCATCCTCAGACCCAAGCACAGTGTGTGACTGTCGTAAATTTGTGTAACACACTTGCTGCCTCAGCAACCACAGATAAGCCTGACACAGGTGGTTTGAAACCCAGTTGTACCCCATCACCTTTGGCCTGGTTAAAAGTTCCCCTCGTCCTGTTGCTGTTTGCAATATAGCCCACTTGTTCCTCATCGCACTGACCCCAAGACCAACACACAATGGCTGCTGATCATGATAAAACACAATGGTCAACACCATTGTAATAAATGGTCAATAAATTTCCCCCTTCTCAAACACGTTTTCCTGAAACTAGCCAATCCATAGGCCCCTGGAAAAACCTAAGGGATAACGTCCCTGGACCTTAATAAAGGCCTGCTCCCCAGGCCCTCCTTCTCTTGCTCTCTGCCCATTGTTTGAGCTCCTTGTGGCCTCCAGACTTCCTGTAGCCTCCTGTTGGCAACTCTGACCTCTCTGGATCTGTAAATAATACATTTCTTGTTTCACGCATCGTGGTTTCCAACCTTCTCATTGTGTCGCACCTGCCCGACACAGCTGAACCTAACTCTCTTCCTGATGAGGGCTCTCCTAGAAAGTGGCTACCTTGGCTTATGGCCACTCTCCAGAGAGAAACCTGAAGGCCAAATTAGGGAATATGACAACAGCAGCCCATGGTAGTGTGACACGTGAGAATGGGGCAATGCAGAATAGTGTGATGTTTGGATTCAGGGAGTTCTTACCCTTTCTAGCTGTGTGACCCTAGGCAGGTCACTTAACCTCTCTGAGTTGCAATTTCCTCATCTGGAAAATGAAGACAGTAGTTATACTACCTATCTCAACGTGTTGTTTTGAGGATTAAATAAAAATAATGCAAGAAATGTATTTAGCACTGGTTCTAACACCAAACAAGTATGTATATTTATGTATATATGTATTCATTTACTTAGAGATGGAGCCTCACTCTGTCACCCAGGCTGGAGTGTAGCGACATGACCATAGCTTGCTGCAGCCTCAAAATCCTGGGCTCAGGTGATTCTCCCGCTGCAGCCTCCCGAGTAGCTGTGACTACGGATGTGCACCACCACGCCCCACTAACTTTTTAAACTTTTTTTGTAGAAACAAGGTCTCACTATGTTGCCCAGGCTGCTCTTGAACACCTGTGCTCAAATGATTCCCCTACCTCGGCCTCCCAAAGTGCTGATAGTATAAGCCAAACAAGTATTCAGAAAATGCTACCAAGGAAAACCACAGGTTTTCATGTTCTACTTGAATTTGAAATTCACCCCACTATGTACTGGCTACATGATCTTGGGCAAATTATGTCACCACCAGTCCATTTCCTTTTTTGTAAAACTGGGTGATGATACCTATGTCAAGGGACTCGAGAGGTGTGCTGGGAAATAATTGGAATCATCCATGAAATGGACATCTCTGTATATTCATCTTCATTCAACAAGCGTGAACAGTGCAAACTGCATGCGGGACACTGGAGATGGAATGATCAAGCAGTCCCGATCTCTTCCACCATGTGGCTTATGTTCTAATGACAGAGACACATAAACTGATAATCAAGGAAATAAGTATATCGCTTTACATTTTAGTAGGGGTTGGGCATGGTAGCTCATGCCTGTAATCCCAGCACGAGGTGGCCAAGGTGGGAGAATCACTGGAGCCCAGGAGTTTGGGGTCAGACTGGGCAACATAGTGAGACCCTCCCGCCTCTCTTTTTTTTTTTTTTCCAAGTCGGAGTCTCACTCTGTCATCCAGGCTGGAATGCAGTGGTGATCTCGGCTCACTGCAACCTCCGCCTCCTGGGTTGAAGCAATTCTCTGCCTCAGCCTCCTGAGTAGCTGGGATTACAGGTGCCTGCCACCACACCCAGTTAGTTTTTGTATTTTTGGTAGAGATGGGGTTTCACCATCTAGGCCAGGTTGGTCTTGAACTCCTGACCTCATGATCCACCCACCTCGGCCTCCCAAAGTGCTGGGATTACAGGCATGAGTAGCTGCACCTGGCCGAGACCCCTCTCTTTACAAAAAAATGCAAAAAAATGTCCTGTAGTCCCAGCTACTCAGGAGGCTGAGGCAAAAGGTTCAGTGGAGCCCTGGAGTTCGAGGCTACAGTGAGCGGTGGTTGTGCCACTGCACTCCAGCCTGAGTGACAGAGCAAAACCCTGAGTCAAAAAAAAAAAAAAAGAAAAAAAAGAAAAGTAAAGTGAAATAAATTTCAGTAGGTATCTAGAAGGGGGAAAAATACAGAAACTTCTAAGAGTATAAAAGGGAGGGGGCTAATTGAGAATGAGTAGATTCTAAGGAAGTAGAATTTTAATGGAATTCTGTTAAATTAAGGAGGGAAGTACACTTGAAGTCCCAAGGTGCAAAGGAGCTCAGAGCATTGGAGGACCCAAAGGAACATCAGGTGGCTGCAGGCAGTGGGGAGGCATTGGGGAATAGAGATGTGGAAAGGGCCAGATCATGCAGGGCCTTTTCAGTCATATTACGAAACAGGGGATTTAAGCCTCCATTGCAATCTAAGCATTACCAGCACTGTAAGCATCCCCTGAAGATTCTCTCCTTAAATTGCCTTCTAGTTGCCATGTTTTTGAAAACTGTTTATGTAACAGCTGTGGCAATGAAGCTTTGTTGTTCTGTGATTACTTGTCTTGCTAACATCTGTCAGTTCCTCCTAGAACTCTGTTTACCTAATTTGGTGAGGCTGGTACCTAGACCAATGGGCTTTGATATGATAAATGGCCCATGAAAGTGAAAGGAGTAGGCATACAATGCTAATTTCCATTCCTTCCAGGAAAAAAAGAAAAAGGTTACCAGCTGTGAAAAACCACCCGACTAGAAGCAGGTTTCTGATTGTCAGCCCGCTGAGAGATAATCTTGTCAGCATGACCTGCAGGAGTGGTAATAATTTGCAATTATGTACCAGCCTTTCTCTTAGGGCACACAAACACTTTCTAAATATTTCCCTAAACTCAGTGAGGCAGAGATGCTGGGATGTTATCATTTTGCAATTAAAAAGTCATCTTAGAAGAAATGCTTTAATAACCTTTCTCATGTTGCATGTTTGGGAAGCTTCTCGAGATCATTTTTTTCAGGAGGGAAATGGCACCTAGTGATATTACCTGAATGTATAAAAGCTTGGTGATTTCCTGCTTGTTTCTACTCTGGCTTATTGCTTAAATTCTGAAGCAGCTCCGTTTTGTTTTCTTTTTGCATTTAAGCTGCACCATCAGATGTATTAGAACAAAAGCCCTTTAACCCAAGCATCCTCCAGTACCAGTAATACCTCGGCGAGCCTTTATAAAGGTCAAAGGAAATAATGGCAATGAGCTCCTTCTTTAAGTTATTCTAACAACTTCCTACGTCCTTGAAGAATGTATCTCACTAATGGGTTGCTGAGAAAACCATTTCCTTTTCCCATTTCAGAAATCCTTCCAGAGCTGAGACCGTGCTTTCCATCACCCATGAGAACCAAGTGTTTGTACAAGAGGTTATGGTGAGGGTCTCTGCTAAGAGTCCTGATAAATGTGGGCTCTAATCTTGGTTTTGGAAGCCACTAACCTTGGATGACTTTGGCAAAACCACTTAACCTGTGAAAATTTTTTTCTGTTTTATTTGAAAAGGCTGCCTTCTTGTGACTGGTGAGAGGTTCTTCTTGCCCACTGTACAGATAAAACCAATTCACTGAGACAGAGGTATTGCAGCAGAGAAAGAGTTTAATTAATGCAGGGCTAGCCACATGGAAGATGGGAGTTTATTACTTAAATCAACCTCCCTGAAAATTCAGAGCCTAGGAATTTTCAAAGATAGTTGGGTGGGCAGAGGGCTAGGGAATGGGGATTGCTGAGTGGGTCCTCCATGCATCAATTTCAGCTGTCTCAGAAGCATCACAAAGCAAAGGAAAAAAATACTCTTTTCTTGAAGCAAAAAGGCAGACAATTTATTTGTTAGCACCAGCGAAGTAAAGAATGATCTCCAGACATCTAGTACAAGTAACTCAACTTCTTATGGGGAAATTGGGACATTGACAATGAAATGGCAACGTGTCCAAGTTCACAAAGTTTAATAGACAGAATTGGGATTGGGACTTGGATCTCCTGTTCCAAGTCTGGAGAGGGAAGTTCGAGCAAATGAGAGTACACTGTTGGGCTTTGAGCTGTTTAAACTTAAGCAATGGAAGTCAATGCAAACACAACTTTCGCAAAACTGAAAAAGAAAGAGAAATCTCATACAATAATAAAAACTGTGTGCTTGATATATGGCTACTATGAATTCAGGCATGCTTTAAATATAAAGTGCATACCAAATTTTAAAGACAGAAATGGTTAATAATTAATTACATGTTAAAATAATACATGAGATGAAACTAAATATATTAAGATTTCTTCTGTTTTTTTTTTTTCTTTTTCTACATGCGGCTACTAGAAAATTTAAAGTCACATATGTGGCCTGCAGTTGTATGGCATATTACATTTAGATTTTTACTGAATAATGCTGATGTAAGGGAATTAGTAAAATGCAGTTTCCAGAACCCTATTCCAGAAGAAGTAAATAGCATCTTTGGTTTTGAAATTTGAGAACCTTAATTTTAGGATTCCCAGGTAATTCTGTTGCAGAGTAAGTGCTGAGACCGGAATGTGGCCCCAGTGAGCTGCAGATGGCTGTGGGCCGCCCCTTTAGTTCACCACAGTCTGCACTATTCCCTGTTGTCCTCTAGATATTGAAGCAGAGCATCCCTTGCCATTGACCCTATGACAAACATCAGCACAGGTGAATGGATACAGATGAGTGTAAAATATTTTTATTTACCCACACCACATCTCAAACTTTCTTGGGGGGAAAAATATAAGTCATCTTTACTTCCACAAATACTCCCTCCCATTTTCTTGAAACACAGAATTCTCTTTAAGTGTATGACAGGCAGTGAATCATGAGGCTGTAAGTCATTCTGCTTCACTAGGATGCAGTCAGGGGTGATCTGCCTGATCCCTCTGGCTAAGGGAGTTATCCAGTTAGCTCATCTAACCAGAGTCCGACAGTTCCCTCTGCTTGTGGCATGTGTGATTCTAGCCCCTTTATGACTGTGAGAATGCCTGAGTAGTTAATTATGCTCTGAATCTTGTCAACTTTTTTCAATAATTTTCTATGTCAGACATGGCTGAAGCCCTCTTAAGTTTGACCAAGATATTCTGCTTCTACCAAGAGTTAAAACTGGCTAATTTAAATTTTTTGGGCCGGGCACGGTGGCTCATGCCTGTAATCCCAGCACTTTGGGAGGCCGAGGTGGGTGGATCACTAGGTCAGGAGTTCGAGACCAGTCTGGCCAAAATGGTGAAACCCCATCTCTACTAAAAATACAAAAATTAGCCGGGTGTGTGGTGGCGCAAGCTTGTGGTCCCAGCTACTAGGGAGGCTGAGGCAAGAGAATCACTTAAAGTTGGGAGGTAGAGTTGCAGTGAGATCACGCCACTGCACTCTAGCCTGGGCGATAGAGCAAGACTGTGTCTCAACATAAATAAGCAAATAAATAAATAAATTTTTTGAAAAACCAGACAATTACTTTGTCTTATACTTACAATCTGGGCTATACATTTGAGTGCCCTCTTAGCAATAAGCTGGGAACAAAACAAATTTCATGTGTTAGATTTAGGAGTGTCTTTGTTCTGAACCATAGACAACATTGATCATTATCATTTTGTAGGGAGTCTCTGGGATAATCCTTTTCTTGGGAAAAGTAGGACTTCTAGAGTAAATCCCACTTGGGAGGAACACTTCCTATGTACTTATTGTCAGTAGAAGATCCTTAGTGTCAAGGGAGCTGGAGATATAAAACTGAAAGATGTGACTTGATTGTAACACAGTAGTGGAATCACAGGTATCAATGTTGTGTTTGAAATGTTAAGAGTGTTCATCTTCTTTTGCTGCATAAAAAATCACCACAAGCTTAGTGGCTTAAAATAACATTTGCTTTTTTGTTTGTTTGTTTGTTTTACTTTGTTTTGTTTTGTTTGAGACAGAGTCTCACTATGTTGTCCAAGTTGGAGTATAATAGGGGAATCTTGGCTCACTGCAACCTCCACCTCCTGGGTTCAAGTGATTCTCCTACCTCAGCCTCCTGAGTAGCTGGGACTACAGGCGTGCACCACCACACCTGGCTAATGTTTGTATTTTTAGTAGAGATGGGGTTTTACCATGTTGGCCAGACTGATCTCGAACTCCTAACCTCAGGTGATCCTCCCGCCTCAGCCTCTGGAGGTGCTGGGATTAGAGGCATGAGCCACTGCTCCTGGCCACGACACTTGTTATTATCTCATAGTTTCTGAAGGTCAGGAGTCTGGGCACGACTTAGTTGGAACACTGCTCAGAGACCCACAGGCTGCAGTCAAGGTGCTGGCAACATTGCTGTTCTCATCTGGAGTTTGGGGTGCTTTTCAAACTCATTCCAGGTGCTGCAGGAATTTAGTTCCTTAGGGTCGAAGGTCCCCATTTTTCCAGGAGCTGTCAACAGGGTTATTCTCAGCTCTTGGAAGCCTCCCTCTCACCACATAGCAGTTTGTTTTCTTCAGGCCAGCAAGATCACATCTCTGATGCTTCACCTTCTTGTAAAGTCTGATTAGGTCAGACATACCTGGGATGATCTCCCTTTTGATGAACTCAAAGTTAACCAGTTGGTAAACTAATCATAAGTGCGATGTCCATGTCCCACACTGAAGGGGAGGGGACATACACTGGCGTGGGGAGAAGGGGCAGACATCTTAGAACCCTATCTGTCATAGTCTGTCTTTTTGCCCCAACAATTACTCCCTTCCAAGGGTGTCATGCCATTATAACACCAACTTGATGTCCAAGATCTCATCATCTAAATCATGTTTATCATGGTATCCCATTGTATTCACTGGTTTCACCCACACTCAGGGGGAGGAGATTACAGAGGTGTATATACAAGGTGGCACTTTTGGGCACTATCATAGAATGCCTTTGGTCACAGAGCATCTACCTATGACTCTTAAAATGAATAAAACATCATTTTTGCTTGCAATGTTCCAGTCATGGCATATTAGGCCGTTTCTGATGTGCTTGGGAAGCCAAACCCTCAACATCTTTATCCTCCATGTGATTGGATTTCCTTTTCCCTGCTTGTTCAGTCACTCCTGAAAGAGTCTGAACTGCACACAACCAGCCTTATCAGAAAGAGGTCCCCAAAGTGGACTTTCTAGGAATGGCAGAAGTAATAGCACATGTACCTGTCCAAGTTGTGGCTGTCAAGCCTGGTGGATCAAAGATAGAAGTCCCTGCCCGCCTCCTAGCAGAGGAGAGAGGATTCTGTTTTTTTGCAGATGTTTGGAAGTTGGAGCAATACCCATAAAACTCAACCCTCTTCCCCATAGCATGTATCCACCTGTAGCTAGAGGAGTAAGAAATAAGAGCTCTTATTTCCCCTTTTTGCAAGGATCTCTCTCTCTTTGCTTCCAGGCTGGATTTCGAGAGAAATGAGACATCTTTAAGGCGTGCTTATGGTTTTTCTCATTATGTTTGAGTCTTTGATTCCACGTAAAGGTCATTTATCTTAGGGAGAAAAGCTGATTTCACACTCTCCTGGAACTAGGAAAATAGCCTTTGATCTTATTAATAAAGTTATAGATTGGACTTAGTAGAAAACAAATACTGTTGCTTTTTCTTAGTCAATATGTCATATGGATTTCTACAGATTTAGAAATCTATAAATAACATTAATATAATTTCTATTTGATTTTCAATAGCATATGTGTAGCTGTAAATGCATAGGTGTGTAGATTTTGAGATTAAACTTTTCAAATTAAAGAAATACTATAAATCTTTCTAGAAGACTTAGAAAACTGAGGATAATTAAAAGAGAGAATTAAAATAATCCTAAATACCATCACACAGAAGTAACTATGGTAGTTACATTTTTCTGTAACTTTAAAATACATATTTCAGCTTGTATACTTAAAAAGGTTTTTTCTTATGAAAAATTGGAGTAGTCTATAATATGAACACAGTTTTGTGTCCTGCTTTTATCACTAAACATTTTATATCATAAACTTTTCTCCAGACCGTTTTTTTCAAAAATTATTTGAAATTTGGTAGTTGAGTTTTGCATTTTTGATGAATTGGTGTTGGTTCTTGTTTTACCAGTGGAGGCTGGAAATATGTCATTAAAATTATTATATCTCTACATGATGATGACAATGATATTAAACATAACATCTGAAGAATTACCTTTTTCTCTTTCAGACACAGAGTAGCAGTCTTTGTAAGGTGAGTATTTGCTCATTTTTCATGTATTTAGTATGAAATATGAGGAGAAGGAGGAAATTTACTCTCACTGATGTTCTCTCTGTGGACCAAGTGCTCCCTCATTCCTTGATTGTCAGGGAGGCAACACAGAACAGGATTTTCCAGCATGGGCTTCAGGGATTTGAATCCCAGCTCCACCATTTGTAGGCTGTGTGACTTTGGGCAAGCTACTTAACCTCTCTGTTCCTTAGTTTTCTCATCTGTAAAATGTGGATAAAACCACTGATTATCTCATAGGGATGTTGTATGGATTAAATGTGACAATAAACATCAAGCAATTTAGATGAATTCTAAAGTAAGAATGGTGAATATTTACAAACGTTAGATATTCTCCTTCTCTTTCTTCTCATTATCATCATCATCATCATTTGCATTATTTACTACTAGCTTTTCTCTCTCTCTTGAGTATGAAAACCCTTCAAGAAGCAAAAGTTTTATTGGGATGTATATCTTGTCTTTTCCTCATCTACCATAGTGTTCTACACTTAAAGTTGCTTCATACATATTTGTTAATTATTTTGTCTTTTTCTTGCTCTACAAATAGATAAGCATTTTTACTCCAAGGACTATGCTCCAGCCATTGCTGTAACAAATAGAACAATTTTGTACACAATAGTTGCACAGTCACACACTTATTTTACAAATTTATTGCTCAATTATACCAACCTATTTTATCACATCATTATGTACATCTATGATGTGCAAGGCCTGAATTGAATGCTTTGTCAGCCACTGCACCATCAAAAAGCCCAAAGTATACTATGTTTTTGTGTTTAGAATGTGCTCAGTATTTTGCTAGTCTTCTGTTTTTAACACAGACATGTCAGAGTTTGCCTACCTGATTAGTTTTATTGTTTTTGGCTGGTAAGGCTCCAGTTTGGAGAACGGTGTTTTTCTGGTTTTACCAGTTTCAGTACTACCTGAATAAAAAGGAAAGTTTACTTGTAAGTGAATTCTGAAATTAAATATTATATACAAATCATGCAGTCCAGGCATGATTGTAAATTTGTTAGCCTAATGGGATTTGCTACAAGCTTCTTCTTTTCTCTTGTGGAAATAAAGGAAAATGAGCACGGAGGTGTCACTGAGTAACAGTGCCATGACCCAATCATGACAAGCAGGTTGGAAAAGTCAGTGCTAACTGAGGCCCAGCAGCGTCTTTCTCATCATTCCCCTCCCTCTCACCTCCAGCCCTTTCTTCTTACTCTCCTTTCTACTCTTCACCTCTTACTAACATAAAGTAATGCTCCATGACCCAATACAAGATTATTCATGGAACCCTTTTTGGTAGAGAAAGAGGAAAGGAGCTGCTTTGGGGCTCATGACAACTCTTATTTGCAGTTCTTATTTATAATAGTCTAGATAATGAAATTTCCATAAACTAGCTAGGATTTCTATCCTATGTAAAGTTGTGATTCCCTGCTTTATTTTTCTTCATAGCCTATGACTACCTGAAATTTCATTATATGTCTTGCATTTATTTGTTCATTGTCTAACCCACTGGAATACAAACACCGTAGGTGGAGGGCTTATACTGAGTTTACTGCTATATTCCCAGTAGCTAAAACAGTGCCTGGCTCTAGTCTCTACTCAATAATACTTGTTGAATGAATGAATACATATGCAAGGGTTGACTGGTGTACAATATAAAGATAGAATCCTGTCTCTTATCTCCCTCTTGCTTAAGAAAAGCATGGCAGTGGCAATGAAGACCAACATAAACCACAGAAAGGTGCTATCCTTACCCTTTGCTTCTCACATGCAGCCTGTCAGCAAGGCTGTAAGTTCTGTTTTGAAACTGTCTTGAACCTGACCATCTCTGTTGCTACCAGCCAAGTCTAAGGCATTGCCATCTCCATATGCAGCAATGCAAAAGGTTGTTTACAGACGTTTCTGCCTCCCTCTATTTCAATCCATCCCCTCACACAGCAGCATAAAAGATCTTAAATTCGAATTGCGTCGTGTCAGTATTCACTAAACATTCTCCACACCCAGAACTCTTAGTGGATAATCCAAACTGGTCTCCAGGACTTTGCAGCCCAGCATGACCAGCTGTTTCCCTGCTCATCCATGTCATCTCATGCTTTTCCACTTGTGGCCTGCCATGCTCCAACCACTTTGGTTTTCCCTCTGTACCTGGCATTTGCCAAGCTCTTTCCCACCTCTAGGCCTTTGCATATGCAGTCCCCTCTATCTGGAATTCTTTTTCCCAAACCCCTTTTCTTCCTTTAGGCTGAGATGTCACCTTTGTAGAGATACCCGCCATCCTCCCCACCTAAATAAATGACTCTCTGTTAGTCTCTGTTAATCCTTCTTTCGTTTATGTTCATTGCCTGTGTTATAGCCTCTGATTATTTGTTTCCTTCTCCTATCTGTATCCCTAGAGTGTAAGCTGCAGGAGGGCAGGGAGAGTGGCTGTCTTTTTCACTATTGTGTTCCCAGTACTGAGCATGAATCTGCTCGTTAAGCACTAAGCAGGTGCTGACACAAGTTTTTCATTACTGCTGCAAGAAATTGCCACAAACTTTGCGGCTTAAAGCAATGCCAGTTCTTTATTTTACAGTTTCGGAGGTCAGAAGCCCAAATGGGGCTTCATTGGGCTGGAATCAAGGTGTTGGCAGGGCTGGAGGCTCTAGATGTTCTAGGCAGGGGCATCTGTTCCCTTGCTCTTTTTGTGTTTTGGAGGCTGCTCTTGCTTCTTGGCTGGTGGCCTCCTTTCTCCGTCTCTGTGCCTTTCTTTCATAGTCCTATATCCCTCGGACTCTTCTGCCTCCAACCTCCACTTTTGGGAGCCTTGTGATTACATTGGGCCCACCTAGATAATCCAGGATAATCATCTTAGTTTAAAACCAGTGGATTAGTGCTCTTAATGCCATCTGTAACCCGAATTCCTCTTTGCTCTGTAATTAAACATGCACAAGTTCTGGGGATTAGGAGATGGACGTCTTGGGGGACATCTTATTCTACCTTACTAAATATTTATAGAATATTTGAATAAATAAATGGCCAAGTAGTTTGGAAGTTCTTTGTGGACCAATGGCTGTATTTATATTTCTTTTGGTTGCCTTTTGTGCTTGCTCAAGCTAAGCCGATATTCAGGCTTTGTAATTACTCTGGGCCCTTCCTGATTCTCATAGAGGTACAGAGGACTCAAGGATACGTTTTTTCCTTTAATTACCAGCCTCAGAAGAGAACCTGGAGACCCTTAAGGTACTAGGTGAAGAGGGATTTCGAGATCTAATTAAATATCTAATATTCTTTGGAAGGCATGAGATTTATAGATGGTGCCACTGTAATTGGCATGGTCTCTCCTGGAGTGACAAATGTAGACATTATAAACGTTTGCATGTAAGGTGATTCTAACCAAGGTGATTAATTTCTGGGAGATAAATATAGGGAAGCTGAAGACCATGTTTTGGAATCAAGTGCAGAGCGTTTGCTTCGATCTGAATTGAATTCCAGCAATGGAGTAGAAAAAATATGGAGGTAGATATTTCATGAGGACCATATGAATGGTGCCACCCTCATCTATAAGTGGGATGAAGTAGTAATGTGTTTACTGAGAAAAGTTGCAGGCATCCAGCATCCCATAATTTTGTTTTCCCCAAGGACAACACAGTAAAGATAGTCAGTTGTACAAGAGGATTTTTTTCTTCCTGGATGAGACCTCATGTTTATCTGTCATCTCTTGGGCTATTTTTAGTGGCTGTGCTTTAAAAACTTAAGGAGCCTATCACCCTGCACCAGGCTCAAGCACAGGGTTGCTATGCAACAGGCTCATCTCCCTGGTGGTTCTCACACTCTTTTCTCTCAGATACTCAGTGAAATGGACCTTGGCTGAAACCAAACAATAGACTGAGGCTGTCTCATGAGAATAAAGAGCAACAGCTTTGGAAGCTTACCTGCCAGAGTCCTCACTTCACCTGCTCCCAGTTGTGTGGCCATGGGAAAATCTCCTTATCTCCTCAGGCCTCAGTTTCCCTTTGTGTAAGATGGGGATGTTACTGGTATTTAACCCATGAGGTTACTGTGTGGAGCAAATGTGATTCTACACTTAAAGCATTGAAAACAAAGAGGTTTCACAGAACAGCGGACCACTTTCAATTTGCAAAAAATAAGTTTTGTAAAATCATGGAAATTGAAGAAATTCTGTCTGTTAACACTTTGCCCCTCTACCTCTTGTGTTTGTTAGACTCTATCATAAGAGGCATGGTGGCTCAAGCCTGTAATCCCAGTACTTTGGGAGGCCGAGGTGGGCAGATCACTTGAGTTCAGGAGTTCGAGACCACTTGGCCAAATTGGTGAAACCCCATCTCTACTAAAAATATAAAAATTAGTTGGGCCAGGTGGTGCATACCTGTAATCCCAGCTACTCAGGAGGCTGAGGCAGGAGGATGGTTTCAACCCGGGAGGTGGAGGTTGCAGTGAGCCAAGATAGCACCACTGCACTCCAGGCTGGATAGCAGCTAGACTCCTTCTCAAAAAAAAAAAAAAAAAAATCTATCATAAGATAGTTCTCTATGAAACTATACATAAAATAACAGCAATGCTAGCAGTTAACATTTGTAAGCATAAAATGAGCGCAAACATTTATAATTAAACACCAGTTCATGGGTTTTTACAAAGAGCTCTGACTCCTTGGCTTTGCTATGTGAGCATGACGGCGATATCTTGAGTTACTCTAAAAGTAAACAAGGTCCAGGTACCTTTGTGTGTGTTTTAGGGCAACTAGGACAGAGGTCTGGGAAATTCCTTACTGAGCTATGGGTGACATCGTTAATTCTCACCTAGAGCTAATAGCCTGTCATGCTTGTCTGCCAATGGGAATGAACTCCCACATCTGTAGATTTCTTCAGTTTACAGCATCCTTTCACAGAGGCAGTAGCGCTTATTGATTGCTTATTATGTGCCTACATAGTGCCATTTGCTTTTTAAAATGTTATAACATTTAGCCTTCACAACAACCTTATGAGAGAGGTACTATTATTATTATTATTACCGAGAGGGCAAGTTACTTACCTGAGGTTACTGAGCTAAGGTGTGCTAGATGTAGACTTTGTAATTGGGTCTGCTTAATTCCAGAGGCCATTTTCTTTACCATGACACTGTGCCCCCTTCCGTTTGATAGTCACAGAAACACTGCCCCATGGGCAGGGAAGTTACATTGTGGTCTGAATGTCGGTATTTCTCCAAAACTCCTATGTTGAAACCTAATCCCCAATGTGATACCAATGAAGAGGTGGGTCCTTAATGAGGTGATGAGGTGATGAGGGTGAAGCTTTCATGAATGGGATGAGTGCCCTTATAAAAGAGGCCCAGGGGAGCAGGGAAGTTTGTTTGCACCCTCTGCCATGTGAAGACACGCAGAAGGTGATGTCTATGAGGAACAGGCTCTCACCAGACACTGAATCCACTCATGTCTTGCTCTTGGACTTCTCAGCCTCCGGAACTGTGAGTGATCAGTTTCTGTCATTTGTTAATTACCCAGTCAAAGGTATTTTGTTACAGCAGCTTGAATGAAGTAAGACAAGTAATATTCTGTTTTGTATCAGAGGAAACTGAGCCTTAGAGAAATAAAGTGATCTGAAGGTAAACAGCCAGGCTGCAATGAAAAGCCAGGTTTTGGATGTTTAGAATAGCAGTCTTTTTGTTCTTTCATAATGCTTCATTAGATATATAGGAGAGGCTGGGTGTGGTGGCTCACACCTGTAATTCCAGCACTTTGGGAGGCTGAGGTGGGTGGATCACGAGGTCAAGAGATCGAGACCATCCTGGCCAACATGGTGAAACCCTGTCTCTACTAAAAATACAAAAATTAGCTGGGCGTGGTGGTGGGCACCTGTAATTCCAGCTACTGGGGAGGCTGAGGCAGGGGAATCACTTGAACCCAGAAGGCAGAGGTTGTAGTGAGCTGAAAACACGCCATTGCACTCCAGTCATGTGACAGAGCGAGACTCTGTCTCAAAACAAAAAAAATGGTAAACTACTGGACACATGCTCTGTTTGCATAAGACAGATTTAGAAATTGTCCTCAATTCCACAAGAACATGTTCTCTTTGCCATTTATTGAATTCTCCTTGTCTCTCTCCTCCTGTACATATGTTCTTTTTTCTATCACTAGTTGGAAAACTCAGTGGTTTTCTACTGTAGGAGAATAACAGAGTAATGTGAATACAAATGAAAAATAACTTCTGCCTCAACATCAGGGACCAATCTGAGGAGTATAGAAATTGTGGCAAATGAGGTTGTTAGGGGCCCTTCTGGATAGCAACTACACAGCGCTAACTGTTGTGTCCTTAGGGGATGCAGCTGTATGTGGCTAAACTTCCCCATTTTTTCAGGAAAAGCTAAAAATCTGGAATTTGACTGGAAATCTCTTGGTTTAAAAATCTTGGCTATGTTGGTTTTTGTTATTTATTTTTCTTTTTTTTAATTACACTTTATGTTCTAGGGTACATGTGCACCACGTGCAGGTTTGTTACATGTGTATACATGTGCTATGCTGGTGTGTGGCACCCATTAACTCATCATTTACATTAGGTATATCTCTTAATGCTATCTCTCCCCCCTTCCCCCACCCCAAGTTATTTTTGAGACGGGGTCTCGCTCTGTCGCCCAGGCTGGAGTGCACTGCACCATCTCGGCTCACTGCAAGCTCCGCCTCCCAGGTTCACGCCATTCTCCTGCCTCAGCCTCCCTAGTAGCTGGGACTACAGGCACCCGCCACCTCGTCCAGCTGATTTATTTTATTTTATTTTATTTTATTTATTTATTTTGTATTTTTATTAGAGACTGAGTTTCACTGTGTTAGCCAGGATGGTCTGGATCTCCTGACCTCATTATCTGCCCGTCTCGGCCTCCCAAAGTGCTGGGATTACAGGCGTGAGCCACCGCGCCCAGCCCAGTTTTTTGTTTTTAATACTGTATGGACCAAAGAAAACACATCTGCAAGCCAGATTCTGCCAGGGGGAGGCCAGCGGTGATTTCTAATCCAGTCCGGCTACCTCATTTTACAGGTCAGGGTGCCAAGGAGCAAACTGACTTCTGTATACTTGGACAGTAAGTGGAAGTCTCCTGACTTCAATTTATATCTACTCCTACTCTGCCATGCTGTTGCATTAATTTCATTATTTCAAGACATTTTGACTTTGCACTGAAAGCAAGCAACACCCTTACATTTAAGTTACATGCAGGGAAATATGAATACTGGAGACATTCTTCAATCAAGTGCCAAAAATTCAAGGGTTTCTTCGGTGATATTTAAGTGCTTAGCAATCATATAATTTCAGGCAACAAGAACACGCACTAAGAATCCTCAACATAACTTTCCCCCATACTCAACCCCACCATATCATTCCCTGCAGATAATTTGTCTTAGAACCTACAATGTTTGAAAAGTCATTAAGCCATAAATCAGTTATTCTTTGGAGCACCCTATACTAGATTTATCCAAGTGAAATAATTTCAGTCGTCTGAAACCAGGTGCTCTTGCAGGCTGCAGAATTTTATTATAGTAGAAAACCTACAAAATAGCTCTTTAGCCTGATAAAATCCATGACAATGCAAGTATTTGTTAGTATTTTGATTTAGGGCTTTAATGTGGTCCAATGAATCGATGGAGAAAGAATAACTCCCTTTGAGGACACTCAGAACAACAATGTATTGATTTTTTTTAAATTTTTTTTTTATTTTTTCATATGCTGCATATCATCTCTGGCCAGGCATTCAGTCCTAGAGGGATAAATGCAAAAATGAAGATTATCAGGAAGAATGGGCAAGAGGAATTCATGCAAGAATTAAGGTAAAGAAGAAGAGGCCCAGTGCTACTGTTCTCAGGAAATAAATGGTGTAACGCTAGTAGGCCCCAAGTGGGAAAATCTTCCCTATTGGATAGTTTAATTGTGAAGATGTTTGGCTCACAATCAGGAAAGACCTTAACTGTAGGGTCTCCAGATCCAGGATAATGTCTAGTTTTGTCACTCATGTAATCCCAACCTTGTCATAGGACCTGGTACTTAGTAGGTAAGTGCTCGATATATATCTCAGGTCTTTTTTATGTTTAACTTATTATGGGATTACTATGTGTTAAGCACATTCTTAAGACTAAGAAAAAGTGCACACGCACATTCACAAGAATTCTGCAAGGTAGATATAATTACCATCTTTATTTTAAAGTCAAGAAGAAGGAGGCTGGGGAGGATAAGAAGGATCACTAAGGTCACACAGCAAGTAGGTAGCAGGACTGAGCGGTCAGCCTCATTCTCAAGTCCATGCTGCTATCACTAACCTAGACTTCCCTGTGTTGAAGATATGTGAGAATGCATAAATGAATGTCTCAGATCAAGACCTCCATAGAACCCAGGTGTGAGTTTCTCATATCTAGTAGCCTGGCAGATGTGAGCTTCTCCAGAGACAATGAAATGCCCCAAAGTTGACATCCACTGCTTGGGAAAGGAAAGGTGGCACCAGATTGTCCAGGACCTCATATGCCCTGCTAATGCATTTGTCTGTAAGAGCTTAGCTTCCTGGCCCTGGAGCTAAGTATAGCCCAGATCTTGCCTAGAATGTTCACTATGTGTCAATTCACTATGTGTCTTCAGAAGGTTACTTAAATGTCCCAGCCCTCAAACTCTTTATCTAAAAAGTGAGACATCGTATATGGTGGTTATGACCATTAAGTGAGATAACATTTGCAAAGTTTTTAGCAGTGTGGCTGATGCTTAGCAAACATGTCTTCTGTTCCTGTGATGGCTCAACATTTACCCAAAGGATGAAGAAGGAGGGAGAAGGAGTGGCCTAGACACAAACTCCTCCCCAGCTTTTAAGGATGATGGGGATGTTGAATGTATTATCAAGTTCCAGCTCTGGAATTTAGGATCTGGCTCCATCTCTTTAGGAGTTTCCTGATGCTCTTGATGAATCCCTGGTTTCTTGACCTGGAAAGTGTGGATTTACAGGAGGATATCCTAAGTGAGTGAGAAATACTGGGGAAATATTCTGATTGCTGACTCTGCAGACTGGAGACAGAAAGCTAAGTCCTCTGTCACTTTCTCCAAACAGCCTGATAGGAGATGGGGCATTTGTCTCATACCCTTTGTATTCTAGATGGGCTATGTATACTCTGGGTCCACTCTTCTACTGTGTCATGTAGCTCTCTACCGCCACGTAGAATGATGTTGTCATAAGGAAACACATCAGTAGGATGTATTCCTATTGTCCGAACCACCAACTGGTTCGGACAATAGGAAGCCCTTATAGGGGATGGTAGGGAAAGGGGAAGGAGTCAAGAGAGAGCAGTGAGGCTGCTTATTTTTAATTGTTAAAATTAATGTATAGCATAAGTGTACTAGCGAATGAATTTTTATAGTGAACACATATGCAACCGGCACTCCAAATCAAGAAATAGAAATTAACAGCACCCCACAACGCCTCCCACGCCCCTTTGTGGTCATCACCCACCTTTAAACATCAGGTTATCTATTTCCTGTCTCCCTCGCTGCAGGGTTACCCTACACCATCACTGACCTTTAACTACAGTCACCATTCCTTTCAAAGTAGCCAATTCTACAGGGCTGTTTTTCCCCGCGGTTCTGGAAACGATTCCCTTTCTCCTGTTCCCTCTGGCTTGGAGCTTGGCTGCTACGAGCTGCAGGTTTTTTCACCACCTTCTGCCCCACACCCACCCACATCTTCGTCGCGTATTTTCTCTAACCATCCTGTCTCAAATGTGCCATCTGTTTGTTGTTGAGACACTAACAGATAAACTAGGCTAGAATCCTTTCTTGGACTGGGTCAGGGCTCTGCCAATGGTCCAACCGGGAAATCCCCTCAGAGAAGGACGTCACAGCTGGGTAAAATAAATACACAATCTTTCAAACATTGTGGGTTTTTTAGAAAATTAAGTTATCATAGCCAATTTTAAATGGTGTCTTCTGAGGAATCAAAATACATGTGGGCTACCCTGGTTGGTGTGAGGGGATGATAGAGAGCCAAGGAGGTGAATGTCATCACCCGAGCTGGAAATCGCTGAAGAAAAATTGGGACTAGGAGGGTGATGTTGGTTAAGGTGGAGATAAATGGGTGGGCTCCAGAGATACTTAGGAGGCAGAATCTACAGCACTCGTGTTGGATAGAAATGGAGAGGAGGAACAAGGAGGAGTGGCTGAGGGGCCTTCCAGGTTTCCAGCTTGTGTAGTAAGCTGGGTGGTGGTGTCATTTGCTAAGACAGGGCACCTTGAGAAGACTGAGTGGTGGGGCAAAGTTTGAGTTCAGTTTTGGATATATTAACTGTGCTATTTAATGGAGAGGCTAAGTTGTCTATCCATATGCAGGGAAGTTATAGAGACAAAAGAAGTCAGGACTAAGAATATAATTCTGGTGTTTTCGGTGTATAGATTGAACTTAAAGCTGTGAGCCTGGATAAGCTCACCTAGCAAGAGGTTATCAACATGGAAGAGATCCGGGTTTGCCGTTCTGGGCTGGGAAATCCCTTTGTCCTGTGCATTACAGGATGTTAGCAGCATCCCTCACCTGTACACACTACATGCCAGTAGTACACCCCAGTTTCATGACAACCAACATGCCTCCAGCTATTTCCAACTGTCCCTTGGAAGGCAAAATTGCCCCCAGCTAAGAATCACTGGCACAGAGTATTGGTTCTGAGATGAGCTCTGTGGTCCTCTGTTACCTAGGTTCTGAGGCTGGCTCTGTCCCTGTCTAGCTGCAAGACCCACGGTGGGTACGTTATTGAGCTTCTCTGTGTCTCGGTTTCCTCCTCTCTGGAAAGAGGCAATAGTAGGGGCTGGCCCTTCATTCCCTTCAATGAGATAAACGAGAAAGCTTGAGAAAATGGCTTAGAGCATCTGGATCGTATTATTTGCAGTTGTTATATTCCCTATGTTACTTATTTTGAGAAGTGGGGAGATGTGGGAGTGAACCTTGGAAAATGCCAACATTTAAGATTAAATAGAAAAGGAGAGGCCGGGCGCGGTGGCTCACGCCTGTAATCCCAGCACTTTGGGAGGCCGAGATGGGTGGATCACGAGGTCAGGAGATCCAGACCATCCTGGCTAACACGGTGAAACCCCGTCTCTACTAAAAATACAAAAAATTAGCCGGGCGTGGTGGTGGGCGCCTGTAGTCCCAGCTACTAGGGAGGCTGAGGCAGGAGAATGGCGTGAACCCGGGAGGCAGAGCTTGCAGTGAGGCACCACTGCACTTCAGCCTGGGTGGCAGAGTGAAACTCTATCTCAAAAGAAAGAAAGAAAGAAAAAAAGAAAGAAAGAAAGAAAGAAAGAAAGGAAGGAAGGAAGGAAGGAGAGAGAGAGAGAAAGAGAGAGAGAGAAAGAAAGAAAGAAAGAAAGAAAGAAAGAAAGAAAGAAAGAAAAGAAAGAAAGAAAGAAAGAAAGAAAGAAAGAAAGAAAGAAAGAAAGAAAGAAAGAAAGAAAGAAAGAAAGAAAGAAAGAAAGAAAGAAAGGCAAAGGAGGGCTGGGTACAGTGGTTCGCACCTGTAATCTCAGCACTTTGGGACGCCGAGGTGGGTGGATCACTTGAGGTCAGTAGTTCAAGACCAACCTGGCCAAAATGGCGAAAACCCGTCTCTACTAAAAATACAAAAATTAGCCAGGCATGGTGGCCCATGCCTGTAGTCCTAGCTACTGGGGAGGATGAGGCAGGAGAGTAACTTGAACCTGGGAGGCGGAGGTTGTACCTAGCCCAGATTGCACCACTGCACTCCATCCAGCCTGGATAACAGAGTGAGACTCCATTCCCCACCCAGCCACCCCCCAGAAAGAAAAGGAGGAGTCAGCAAATGGGATAGCAGAGGAATAAGCAACTGGAGGAAAGCGGAGACAATTGGTCACAGGGGAGAAGGGAGGAGGAGTCAGGGAGGCTGTGCAGTAAGCTCTGACTGGGGAAGGGCAGTTTGAGCTCTGGAGGGCTCTTAACCAACTGTACCCCCGACTTGGGCCTGGCAGGAACCAAATCAGTATTACTATATCGAGACAAAGGGATTTAACATGCCTTTATTAGATGTATTAGAGTTTAGGATCTGTCTAGGAGTGATATTTATATAGTGCTCTTTAATGCCACTCAGAATGTATTTATGACATTTTGGTAAAGAATTCTTTCTTCCTCTCAGACTGATGGTCATTTGAAAACAGTATAATATGGTTGGTGAAGACACGTACACCATTGAGTGGCATGCCCTGAAGGGCCAGTGAACTGTGTGGACAGATACCATTTAACCCCCTTCATTCCTTCCTCATAGGTAAGGCAGTGATGAGGGAAGGGGGTGCGGAATGGGCACTTGGATAAAACAATTTAGAAACACAACCATGTTCACCAGCAGAATTGTTTCATCTGTGTAGGTCAACAACTTTGGTACCAGTGCCCTATGGAAATAAAAAAAGTCTTCCCTACACCTTGTCTTCCTTCTCCAGCCCGACTGATCTTACATATTTTCTGTTCATTCTCAGCTTCCGAAACACATTTCTGCTCTCATAAAATGAATGGATGTAGGTGACAGAAAGCAATGATTCTTGGAAATTACGAGTATGTTCTCTCTCTCTTCATTCCTCTCTTCAAATGCACATTACGTCATTATTGTGTTCCAGATACTGAATTAGATTCCGGGAATAGAGCAGAGAACAAAGAACACAGAGTCTTGACCGAACTGTCCATATTTTTTTTTAAAGGAAGCAAATGCCTCACAAATGACCCCACATAGATACTTATGAAAATGATAAAGAAAATAAGCAGAATGTGGTGATGAGGAAAGGAAGAGGTGCTTGTTTCCTATAGGATGGCCAGAAAAGGATTCTGAGGACATCATATTTAAGCCAGAATCTGAACAACAAGCCTTGAAAGAACTCGGGAAGAAGGCTGTGGGCAGAGGGAGTGCCCAGGTGGGAAGGTGCTAGAACTCAGTAGCAGTGGGGAAGTAGCTTGAGGCATATTGGAGAGGAGGAGAGAACCCCAGGGATCTAATGACTCAGCCCTGAAGACCACCTGTGAAGACTCTGAAGGTGCAGAGGGAGGTGGCAGAGATGAGGTGGGTGGGACAATTGTGAACAGCCACACCTGTTCAGGTAAGAGCCCAGGGTTCCCTGCCCCCGGGGTATGGCTGAGGATTGAAGACAGGAGGGCAGATTTGGGAAACATTTTACTCTGTTCCATCTCCATGTGACTACACTTGCTATAGTGGTATT
>NW_012103920.1:5879186-5881879 GCF_000951045.1 Mandrillus leucophaeus
AGGACCCTGGTGATAAAATCAGCTGAAACCTGTTCCCTGCCAGTCTTCAGGAAACAGTGAGCCTGGGTGGCCTTGCATCAAGACTTTGCCAATGCCTTTTCAACAGGATAATGGAAAGCCAGAATGGGGCTCAAGGCATGTTTGCCTGCCTTGTGAAATATAGGAAAACACCCTACAGGGCATCTCGCTCCAGGGTCAAATAGGCAGATGCTTCCAGAGGCTCAACAGGGGCTTGACATGGATGAAGTGGAATTGGCAAACTAGAACACCTGACCCATTTAATGGGCCAAATAGTGATTCAGCAGCGCCTGCCTCTCTTCCAATGATGTCAAATGAAATGGGCCTGGTGTCTTTACATCTCTCTTTTTCAAGGAAATTGGGATTTTTTTTTTCTTTTTTTGGTGTCATCTTACTAATTTTGTTGATTGTCTCCCTTTTCCTCTCCTCTCTTCTCCAAAAAGGGAAAGCTCTGTGGCCCGACAGAAAAAAACACCTGCAAGCCACAAACAAATGTTTGGGCCATACATCATAACCTCTGAACTAGCTTACCTTCCCGTCTGATTTTGCATTGTTTCTGACAGTTTTTGGTCTCTGCTTGATCACCTCTGAATGCCAAAGGGCTCACTACCTCAGAATCAGCCCTCTGCACTATTAGACAGAAAATGTCTAAGTTCAACAGAAAATTCTTATGGAAAAAAATAAAAAAGCCCAGATGTCTGAGCCTGGAACTCAAAACCAACTTCCCCACCTGATACGGTTTGGATCTGTATCCCCACCAAATCTCATGTTGAATTGCAATCGCCAGTGTAGGAGGTGGGGCTGGTGGGAGGTGACGGATCATCAGGGCAGATTCTCATGAACGGTGTAGCACCATGCCCTCGGCGTTGCCGTAGTGATAGTGAGTGTGTTCTCGTGAGACCTGGTTGTTTAAAAGTGTGTGGCTCCTCACTCTGCTCTCTCTTCCTCCTGCTCCCGCCACGTGAGACTCCTTGCTCCCCCTTGCCTTCTGCCATGATTGGAAGCGTTCTGAGGCCTCCCTAAAGGCAGAAGCCGCTATGTTTCCTGTATAGCCTGCAGAACCGTGAGCCAATGAAGCCTCTTTTCTTTAGGATAAATACCCCGCCTCCGGTATTTCTTTATAGCAATCAGAGAACAGACTAACACAGCACCTCAGCCCAGCACATGCCTTAGGAGCTGTCCTCTGGCTTCCAGATTGGCCTGTCAATGTCTCCTGAATTTACCTTCTACTTCCCCAACATCAAGGTTTTGTTCATATGCTCCCCGTGTCTAGAATCCCCTGGGTTCTACTCTTAGATGTGCTAAGTTTAATCGCTTATTTTTAAAAGCTAGCAAAGTCATGTCTGCAAAAGTAACGCACTTCATGAAGAAAGCAAATTATATTTTTTGAATATAGTTTAAAAACGTCCTCAAGCTGAACCTTCCTATTTAAACACTGCGAGTCAGAAGCGAGTCAGAAGCCTGATAGTTTTACAGGAGGAATACAAAATGACAAAATGAATCTACAAAATGACAAAATGAATGTTGCATGTAGTTTCAGTCCTAAAATATGTACGTATGTATTTCTCTGTAAGAGGATCAAAAATGGGACTAACTGCAAGAAGTGAGAAGGTGGGAAACTTCATAACTGGTTTGGCTACTGGAAAACATTTCCATGAACTACGTGTTGATTTTTCTAGAGTTTTTCCCTGGTTAGGGGTTTCTGAGAGGTATGTTCTGAGTTGGCAGAAATGTAGCACAGACACCATTATCACCAATCCTCCCGAGTCCATCACAAACGCCGCTAATGGAGCACAGTACTTTTTCCAGCAGAATGTAAGCTCTGCAGGGCAGAAACCACGTCTGCCTCATTCACAGGTACTTTTCGTGCATCTGAGACAGTTACTGGCATATAATATTTGTTAATTAAAATGTTTGAATGTCTAACCACTAAGGTCAGACTCACTTTCAGAATCCTCCCCAACAGGTTTCTCTAGGTGCCTCTGATCAATTGAATTGGAATGTGATTGTCAATCCTGACTTGAAGATTTCTTGTAGGCAGCCAAGGCTGTGGTGGTGGGGGAAGATCTCAGTGCTGGGGGCTGTGTTAAAAGCCTCATAGGAGGTGGGGTGAGGTGAAGAGCTTTGCATCTGTAGGAATTGCTCTCATTGCCCTTCCTAGAAAACAATCCTAGAGTGCTAAGGGGGGCTGACATAGAAGCCTCTTATTGGGGAGTTTGAACACTGTGGCCTATGTTCAAATTCTAAGAGACTCTTAAGTCTCTTCACACACACCATCTCCAATTCCCATTTTCCTCAAAGGAACTGGGGAGATGGATATACTGGGAACTATACGGCACCTGGAAGATGAGGTTCCACTACATAGATAGCTGGTGCTCCTCACCATGCACACAGGGTTCCAGAAAAGTAGGCTGGGGATCCCTTTTCTCATCCCATAACCCCAACTTCACGTTTTACCACCAACTGGCTACAGAGCCTGAAGTCTTGAGGTCCACATGGCTAGCAGGTGAGGAGTCTGGGGGAGTTTCAGGGAAGGTTTTAGTGAGGAAGAGCACCTGAGTTGGGCTTTCAACAAGGAGTAGAGATTTGAACAAGCTTGTCCCATGACCTGAAGCAGAACACTAAGGTTGCTAGTGGCAGAAAATAGCAGTAAGTTGGGATCAATGGAGATGGTC
>NW_012103920.1:5882904-5890694 GCF_000951045.1 Mandrillus leucophaeus
TGGAAAAAAATAAAAAAGCCCAGATGTCTGAGCCTGGAACTCAAAACCAACTTCCCCACCTGATACGGTTTGGATCTGTATCCCCACCAAATCTCATGTTGAATTGCAATCGCCAGTGTAGGAGGTGGGGCTGGTGGGAGGTGACGGATCATCAGGGCAGATTCTCATGAACGGTGTAGCACCATGCCCTCGGCGTTGCTGTAGTGATAGTGAGTGTGTTCTCGTGAGACCTGGTTGTTTAAAAGTGTGTGGCTCCTCACTCTGCTCTCTCTTCCTCCTGCTCCCGCCACGTGAGACTCCTTGCTCCCCCTTGCCTTCTGCCATGATTGGAAGCGTTCTGAGGCCTCCCTAAAGGCAGAAGCCGCTATGTTTCCTGTATAGCCTGCAGAACCGTGAGCCAATGAAGCCTCTTTTCTTTAGGATAAATACCCCGCCTCCGGTATTTCTTTATAGCAATCAGAGAACAGACTAACACAGCACCTCAGCCCAGCACATGCCTTAGGAGCTGTCCTCTGGCTTCCAGATTGGCCTGTCAATGTCTCCTGAATTTACCTTCTACTTCCCCAACATCAAGGTTTTGTTCATATGCTCCCCGTGTCTAGAATCCCCTGGGTTCTACTCTTAGATGTGCTAAGTTTAATCGCTTATTTTTAAAAGCTAGCAAAGTCATGTCTGCAAAAGTAACGCACTTCATGAAGAAAGCAAATTATATTTTTTGAATATAGTTTAAAAACGTCCTCAAGCTGAACCTTCCTATTTAAACACTGCGAGTCAGAAGCGAGTCAGAAGCCTGATAGTTTTACAGGAGGAATACAAAATGACAAAATGAATCTACAAAATGACAAAATGAATGTTGCATGTAGTTTCAGTCCTAAAATATGTACGTATGTATTTCTCTGTAAGAGGATCAAAAATGGGACTAACTGCAAGAAGTGAGAAGGTGGGAAACTTCATAACTGGTTTGGCTACTGGAAAACATTTCCATGAACTACGTGTTGATTTTTCTAGAGTTTTTCCCTGGTTAGGGGTTTCTGAGAGGTATGTTCTGAGTTGGCAGAAATGTAGCACAGACACCATTATCACCAATCCTCCCGAGTCCATCACAAACGCCGCTAATGGAGCACAGTACTTTTTCCAGCAGAATGTAAGCTCTGCAGGGCAGAAACCACGTCTGCCTCATTCACAGGTACTTTTCGTGCATCTGAGACAGTTACTGGCATATAATATTTGTTAATTAAAATGTTTGAATGTCTAACCACTAAGGTCAGACTCACTTTCAGAATCCTCCCCAACAGGTTTCTCTAGGTGCCTCTGATCAATTGAATTGGAATGTGATTGTCAATCCTGACTTGAAGATTTCTTGTAGGCAGCCAAGGCTGTGGTGGTGGGGGAAGATCTCAGTGCTGGGGGCTGTGTTAAAAGCCTCATAGGAGGTGGGGTGAGGTGAAGAGCTTTGCATCTGTAGGAATTGCTCTCATTGCCCTTCCTAGAAAACAATCCTAGAGTGCTAAGGGGGGCTGACATAGAAGCCTCTTATTGGGGAGTTTGAACACTGTGGCCTATGTTCAAATTCTAAGAGACTCTTAAGTCTCTTCACACACACCATCTCCAATTCCCATTTTCCTCAAAGGAACTGGGGAGATGGATATACTGGGAACTATACGGCACCTGGAAGATGAGGTTCCACTACATAGATAGCTGGTGCTCCTCACCATGCACACAGGGTTCCAGAAAAGTAGGCTGGGGATCCCTTTTCTCATCCCATAACCCCAACTTCACGTTTTACCACCAACTGGCTACAGAGCCTGAAGTCTTGAGGTCCACATGGCTGGCAGGTGAGGAGTCTGGGGGAGTTTCAGGGAAGGTTTTAGTGAGGAAGAGCATCTGAGTTGGGCTTTCAACAAGGAGTAGAGATTTGAACAAGCTTGTCCCATGACCTGAAGCAGAACACTAAGGTTGCTAGTGGCAGAAAATAGCAGTAAGTTGGGATCAATGGAGATGGTCAAGAGATGCCCATCTTTTCTGAAAATGCTGACAAGATACTTAAGACTGGTCTTTAGATTTGGAGGATTGGGATGAGTTTTACTGGCAAATAAAACTCTGGTTTGATCTTAAGGAGTAGTGGTACCATTAATCAGAAGTGAAGGCCAGGTACAGTGGTTCAGGTCTGTAATCCCATCACTTTGGGAGGTTGAGGTGGGAGGATCACTTGAAGCTTACAGGAGTTTGAGACCAGCCTGGGCAACCCAGGGAGATCCTGTCTTTACAAAAAAAAAATAAATTAAAAATTAGCCAAGTGCAGTGGTGCATATCTGTACTGACAGTTACTTGGGATGCTGAAGTGGGAGGATCACTTGAGCCCAGGTCGAAGCTGCAGCGAGCTCCGATCACTCTAGACTAATAAGAAGGCAAAACTGCACTCCACATGGGTGACAGCGTGAGACCCCATCTAAAAAAAAAAATGTGAAGACCTGCAACATCAGGGATGAAGGACAGTTTAGGTGGCTGGAATTGTGAGGAGTTGATTGTAGACAGGCTTAGTGAGGCATTTCTATCCAGGGGAGATAGGTACTGTGTGCTTATTTGTTTTACAGACATACCATTAACTATTTTAAGGATTAATGGGAACAGATGACAAACATATTTAGTTTGGAACAAACTGGCTGGGTGCTTAAAAACATAGACGGATCAACATTTCTGTGATTTTTTTTTCTTTTTCTTTTTGACCTCCTGGGTCATGTGATGGATCGTACTGCTAACCAGCCAACAGGTAGAATTCGAGGTGCTGAACTTTCTCTCCGCAGCTGGACTTTTCTGCTAGAGACTTTTTCTCCCTGTCACTTGGGGCTTCACCAGTCCCTGCATTATTAGCACAAGCACAGAGGACTGTGTGCTTCCCTTAGCTTGTTTCTGAAGGGATGCAAAGTAGCATTGTGGATGAGATAGGCATTTTCACATTTTTTCAAATAATTTTTTTCCCATCACTGCTTTTGGCAGGCTTTGTAGCCTCCAAGCAAGTAGAGAACCATCTTTTATTTTTCAAACAGCCAGAAGGAGGATTTCATGAAATCGCAATGATTAGCAATTTGTAGTTACTGTAGTTAGGCTTTTGGACATATAATCAGTGGATGATTATACTACTTCCTGAGGGCAGACTGACTTCTGGAAACTTTTAACATGGCCCAATGATTTGGAGGGATTTGGGAGCAATGAGCTCTTTTTTTGTTTGTTTGTTTGGTGGGTTGTTTTTTTTTTTGTTTTTGAGACAGGGTCTGGCCCTGTCACCCAGGCTGGAGTGCAGTGGTGTGATCTTGGCTCACTGCAACCTCCACTTCCTAGGCTCAAGCAATCTTCCCACCTCAGCCTCTCAAGTAGCTGGGACTACAGGCACACACCACCACGCCTGGCTAATTTTTGTATTTTTTGTAGAGATGGGGTTTTGCCATGTTGCCCAAGCTGGTCTCAAACTCCAGAGATCAAAGCAATCTACCCACCCCAGCTTCCCAAAGTGCTGGGATTACAGGTGTGAACCACTGCATCCGGCCGGGATGAGCTCTTTAAGAGTGAAAAGTAAACCTTAGGGAATAGAGGAAAATACATTGGTTGGAGAGACCACGGGAGAGCAACAGACTTAATTTACCCATTGGGATCATTTCCTGTAATTAGTTGAAAATGGATTTAGGCTCTATTAGAGTAGAACTATATGAAAAAATTGACAGACATTTCAAAGCAAATGAAAGAAACGTACTTCAAGGATCTCATTAGAGAGCCAATTATCTTCCATTAGACAAGGTTCAGCTCTAGACAAGACATAGAGGAAGAGGGTATCACCAGTAATCACTGGTTTTGCCACACGTGTTTTCCCCCAGTGGCTTTGTAGACACAAAGACGATGCCAGGGATAGGACCAGAAGCAACTCCACTCTCAGCCCAGTGCTCTCTGCTCCGAGCATCTGTGTACTCCTAGGCAAGATACTGGCCATATATACTATTCTGTTTTCTATCTAAGGACCCAGAGCTCTCCTACTTTGTGATTCTGGGGTCTCTTTGGGGAGATGAACCTGTATGCCAGAAAAGATGATGTGTAACTATATTATATTGCATGTAAGATCCAAACAGGAGGAAGGAGGAAGAAATCAAGTGGGGCTGTGATGACTAGAACTTGAGTCAAGTGTGTTAGAACCTGGAAGGGTATCAGCGAATGGCTCAGAATCTGCAGACAGTCCTGGGCTCAATTCCTGCTATGCCACCATCTGGACAAGTTAATAAGAAATGACCTCTATCTCTGACCCTCAATTTTCATATATGTGAAATGGGATGACGGGGTTAATTGGCAGAGCTAATTGAAATAATGTGTATGTGTAAGAGCTGGGACAGTGACTTAACAGTGTCCCCTAATATCTGTCCTCCCTTCTAAGTTTCCGAACAGAGTTCCAAATTCTCTGCTACTCCTTCCATTGAGAGGTAGAGTCCAATTCCCTTCCCCTTCTGCCTAAGCTGGCTCGAGTGCCTTGCTTGACCAGTAGAATGATGTTCTGGGACTGAAAAGGCTAGATTGTAAGGAGTCTTGCAGCTTCTGCCTTGGGTTTTTGGAAAACTTGCTGTTGAACTCTGAGACTGCCGTGCTGGGGAGACCACGTGTATAAGCAGACAGAGAGGCCCGAGGCTGCATAGGGAGAGATGATGGGCAGCGTTGTGCTGAACCCTGTTAACCTCAGTAGGGAAGGCACCAGGTTCAAGAAACTGAAGAAGTGAGCCAGAAAGCAAGACATGGGGTTTTATTAGGGGCTTACCTATGAGAGGGTCCAGTGGTGGTGGGCTAGACAGGAGAACCGCCTAACCTACCGTCCAGCGGCAGTGAGCTGGACAATATCACTGCATGGCCCAGCAGTGGTGGGCTGGGTGGTTATGCTAAACTGCAACACTTGTAAACAGCATGCAGTTTCTATGTAATAGGATTTTCACTTAATACCCTCCCTTTAATGATCTCTACCTGGCAACCTTCATCCAACCCAAAACCCAGGACCTTAGTCCCCTGTATGGCCTATGTTCCATGGGACGTGACCGCAGGAGGTTAGGGAAGGAGTGTGGGGTGGCCGGGAGAGCTCAGATGTTCCTTATAGAGCCTGCCATACAAGGTCATTCTCAGGGTACGCTTGTTATTGCTGTCAGGGCGTTTACCCTGCAGGTAGTTCCAACCATCCAAACCTCAGCCACTGGGTCAAGGCAGCAGAAGACTCAAACATTGTGTAGCAGACACGAGTGGTCTCCTTTGTACCTCACAGAACCATGAAAGATAATAAGAAATAGGGGTGATTTTAATCCTCCAAGTTTTGGTGTGGTGTGTTAAGCATGAAAAGTAGCGGCCTGGATGTTAGCACTCATGCTGTTGAGTTGTGACTCCTTCCTTCCTGGCAGTCCCCACGTACCTCCTTCATTCTCAAATTTGCTTCAATTCTGAGTTTTGCCTGGCTCTAAACACTTGCCTCCATGTTCTAGTTTCACCTACACCGAAATCACAAAGAGAACATAAAATCGAGAGTGTGTATAAGGAAGTGCCTGGTACTTAGTAAATACCTATTAAAGAGAAAATCAAATACAATTCCTGGAGAATCTGCCAAATAAGTGGCGTCATTCAATTAAACCAGTTTAGTAAAACTGGGTGATCCATTTGGCACAGCTTTTGTCGTGACTTAGAATACGGAGTGTGGGTCAGCTTATATCTTTATTTCAGGCCTCTAACCCAGCACTTCTTCTCTCAAATGAGGGAGAATTCCAAGTACATCTATCAAAATTCACAGTTGGATAAAGAATACCCTGGGGTGGATTCCCTCCTGCAAAATCCTTTCTTTGTTTTGGTAAATCACATATTGTGAGAAAGACTTACTATGCTTCCTTAGAGAAAGATAGAATATTTTTCACTAGTATGCAATTGATCAGTGATCCATTTGTTTTATCTGGTGGCTTTTCAGTTTATAATGAAAGTTAAGGGCCTTCTTTCTACAAAGATGCACATATGCATGCAAACAATATTCTTCATATACCTATGGAAGGAGTGGAGCTTAGTCACAGACCCCAGAAGCCCATGCCTGCATTGAGAATCCCTGACCTAAACAGGATCTTATAATTTAATAATACCTTCTTCCTAGATAGAATGCTCCTAAAATTTTTTTGTTTGTTTGTTTGATTTGCCTGCTTGGGTCATATGGTATAGAAGAATCTTTCCCCTTTTTCCCCTTCTCCAAACCATCAGGGTTTTTAGTAGAGTTAAGGTTGTTGATATGACTTTGCAAAGCTTTTATACCGCTAGGCTATCAGAGGTCATTGGACTGATTCCTTGCCTTCTTCTTTGTTTGATTTTTCTCTTGGATGTTTCTAGATTTTGCTCCATTTATTAAAATCACACTCAATAGACCTACAAAAGCATCCGCTTGTAAGGAGAACTCATATTTAGCTTGAAATCAGCTAAGCAAAGTCTCCTCCAACCACACTGATTGCAGAAAGCAACGCATAATTAAGTGTTTACTGAAAAAGCCAGCAAACAGGGCCTGGGGGAATATGTCAGAGCAGCTCTGGTCTCCATAGCAACATCCAATGAGCCTTCCAGAATAATGAATGTGTTCTCAGGATCACTGATGCAAAATGACAAAACGGCAACTAAGAAGAACAGAAAATCAACTACATCATTATGTTCAGAGAATTAAATATTTAATATCTCCGCTTTCTCTCCAGCATTCAATAATCCTTATTTATTCCTGGTTGTTTCTAAGTTGCTTAAATGGAGGGCAACTGACATCTGTTGAGTACACCCCTAACTGCATGTCTCAATGCTAGTTACACAGCCTTGTAGAACACATTTTAAGCGATTGGGAAGATGTAGTGTCAAAAATCACAACGGAGTTTTTATTAGCCATGATGCCAGACTGTCCTCTCCCACTGATGAGAATATATTCTGCTTTGAAATGAAAGAAAGCACTCCAAACCTCTTTGGGCAATTTTTTTTTCCTCATTGAGAAGTGTGTTCTGAAATTTAGTGGGCTTGGAAGGAGGTGGGTGGGGTTGAGGAGCTGCCAGTTTTCTGAGGGTGTAAGTGTTCAGTGAATGTTTTCCTACATGGAATCTTGGAGCCGCATCCCTGACTTGAACACTTGGGGCTAAGGAAGCCTCAGCAGCCACGGCCCAGACAGCTTTCTCTCCACTTCTTGATCTTCTCATGAGGTAGCCAGGCACCAGTGGGTCAGAGCTGTTTCCTATTCTCAAAAAGGTCATTTACTTTCACTCAGTGACATCACCATCCATGGCAGGCAATCAGAATATACATGTAAAAAACAAAAAACAAAAAAACACTAGCTCAGTGGTTACCAGCCAGTGCTAACAGGAGGACCAATTCAAAAGAAACTATGCAAACTAAATAAAGACGGGGGCCTGAAGGAAAACTTACCTTTGTTTTCCCATCTCTACATTCGGGAGATTTTTCCTTCAGGATACTTATTTACAATATATTGCTGAAAATTGGTTTAGCGTAATGGCATATTTATGTGTGTGTAAGCATGTTCATATATACATTGTAGAATAGTAATACTACTAGTAATCACAGTAATATTATTTATTCAGCAACTATGACTTGTCATGCATTTTGCTGGACAGTTTCACGTTTATTGCATATGATAATCATAATGACCCAGCAATGCATTTTATCCCCATTTCCATATAAAGAAACTGAGATTCAGAAAAGCTAGATAACTTGCCCATGACTAGCAAATGATAGGTGAGAATTCAAATAGAAATTTG
>NW_012103920.1:5890979-5893371 GCF_000951045.1 Mandrillus leucophaeus
ATAGGAATGTGTACGTTTATATATGTACTTGGGGCACACCTCACAGAGCACGGTTAGGTAGTTTAACGAAGCTGGATCAGGAATCACGCTTGTTAATGCAACACCAAGGATGTATTGCAGCCTAACAAGCACGTCATCTTCGAAGTGTGCAACAAGTGGTGGACGCCCTGCACCGTGGCGGTTTCCTTTCTCCATCTGAGGATTCCACAGAGCGCTCCAGTGGAGTTCGTTGCTTCCTCTGAGAAGCACTAAAAAGGAGGTGGGTAGCGTCCAGTCAAACCGCCGGAGACAAGCTGCAGCTCTTGATAATAAATGTATGCGAGCCTGGCTGCGTGGAGTCCGGAGCACCGGCTGACGCCTGTTGTGCTGAAACCAGCCCCCGTTAGGTGAGAATCACTCTGAATGGGAGTTCTGAAATGTCAAGTTTCCACTGGGATATGAATGAAATGGAGGAGTGTGTGTGTGCATTATAAATACAGTCCTCATCATTCTTTTCCTTTGGCTTTTAGGATCTTGTCTCTCACGTAGTCTGTCCATAGATGACTATAATTTGGAGGTTGGTTTGATGACCTGAGACTGTTATGTAGACGAAAGCCAAAAATTGGTAGAACTGTGATATGCATCGTTACTTTTCAGGATTCCCTGTAGCAAAGAATATGGCCTTTTTTTTTTTTTTTTTTTGAGACAGGGTCTCACTCTGTCACCCAGGCTGGTGTTCAGTGGTGTGATCTTGGCTCACTATAGCCTTGAACAGCTGGGCTCAAGCTCCCCTCCTGCTTCAGTCTTTTGAGTAGCTGGGACTCTAGGTGTGCACAGCCATGCCCAGCTAGTTTTTCAGTTTTCTTTAGAGACAGGGTCTCACTGTGTTGCCCAGGCTGGTCTTGAACTCCTGGGCTCTTCCACCTCAGACTCCCAAAGTACTGGCATTACAGGTGTGAGCCACTGTAAGGGCCAGAATATTATAATTATGAGCAAGACATATCAACTTCTGTACTCATAGTCATAAAAATTATAGTAAGTATTCAATAAGTGTTAGAACGATGATGTAATAAAATAATAACCAAGGACTTTCTATGGATTATCTCATTTAATCCTTATAACAATGCTTTTAGGTGAAGAAACTGATGCTTAGCAAAATTACGTAATGAGGCCAAGGCCACAAAGCTGATGAGAGATGGAACCCGCAGCATTTTTGTAGAGCTGACAGCCAATTCTAGGCTCAGTTTCTAGTTATTTTTGTAGAAAATCAGAAATTAACTGGACAAACATTCAAAGCTATCCTTATTTGAAACATATTTCAGTTATGAGATGAAGACCATGATACATTCAATAGATAGGGCTTATTCTGTGTTAATCAATGCATTCATTGGTCCATGCAATATGATTGAGTAGACACAATGAGGCAAAGTCTATACTGAGTACCGAAGAGATAAAAATAAGTAAATATAGTCCCTTGAGAGAGGCTGGAAAATCTTACCGTAAAAGGCATACACAGGGTATTAGGGAAACCGAGAAAAGGAATGCTTCGCTCAGGTTTAGAAGTGGGAGTGGAGTTCAAGGTAGCTGCACAGAGCCAGTAACATAAGCCAGAAAGCTGTTGTAAATGTAAAGAGACACAGGCCAGGGCAAGGCTGGGAAATGTGGAAGGGTAGGGTAGGGTAACAGTCTGAATATATAATTACTGGATTATTTACTAAGAGACCTAGCATTCATTTCCCTTTCAACTTCTCCCCAACCATGGAGCAAGAACTAGGTTTGAGGCAGCTTAAAACCAGAAGGCTTTTTGGATTAAAGATAGTTGAAATTCCCAGCATTTTGAGTTGATAAAACAACTCAGAAAACTCACGCTTCTGCTAACACTCTGTTTTCTACAGCACCTTTGTCGCAAGGGTATTTCCAGGGCATTTTTTTTTTTTCCACACTATAGTTTCTTTTCTTTCTTTCTTTCCTTTTTTTTTTTTTTTTTTTTTAAGAAAATCCTTTGTCTTATTAAAAAAGACCATTATGAGAGGCCAGGCACAGTGGCTCACGTCTGTAATTCCAACACTTTGGAAGGCTGAGGTAGAAGGATTGCTTGAGACCAGGAATTTGAGACCAGCCTGGGCAACATAGCAAGACCCTATCTCTACAAAAAATTACCACTCCCCAGGCCCCCCCCCGAAAAAATGACCAGCATGGGAATGTAAAATAGTGCAGCCACGTTGGAAACCAATTTGGCAGTTTCTTAAAATGTTACACATTTAAACAAGTTCAGACCTGGCACAAAGGCTCACATCTGTAATCCCAATGCTTTGGGAGGCTGAGGCAGGAGTATTGCTTGAGCCCAGGGGTTTGAGACCAGCCTGGGAAACATAAGGAAACCCTATCTCTTAAAAAAAAAAAAAAAAAAAAA
>NW_012103920.1:5893421-5976150 GCF_000951045.1 Mandrillus leucophaeus
AAAAAAAAAAAGAAAGTTGGGCGAGGTGGTGTGCACCTGTAGTCTCAGTTACTCTGGAGGCTGAGGTGGGAGGATCGCTTGAGCCCTGGAAGTTGAGGCTGCAGTGAGCGTGATCATGCTACTGCACTCCAGCCTAGGCAACGAAGTGAGACACTGTCTCAAAAAAAAAAAAAAAAAAAAGAGTTCAAAGTATTAAAAATTAGGCATAAATTTGCTGTATAATCCAGCAATTCTATTACAAGGTATCTATATGAGAGAAATGAGAACACATGTCCACATGAAGACTTGGACATGAATTATCATAGCAGCATTATTTGTAATGGCCGAAAACTGGAAACATCACAAATCCATTGAATGGTAAATGCTTAAACAAAATGAACTGCATCCATAAAAGGAATATTAATCTGGAATAAAAAAAGAAGAAAGCCCTATTACATGCTAAAAGGTAGATGAATCTGTAAAACATATGCTGAGTGAAAGAAGCCAGATGCAAACACAATTTCTATGATGGCATTTATATGAAATGTCATGAAAAGCAGAATTTTAGCAACAGAGGATTAGGGGTTACTGGAGGTGGAAATGAGGCATGTAACCTCAAACTGACACAAGGGACCTCCTTAGGCTAACGGAAATGTTCTAAAACTGGATTATGGTGATAGTTCCATAACTTTGAAAATGTACTAAAAAAAATTGAATTGTACACTTAAATGAATTTTATGGTACTGTAGATAAATTATACCTTTAAAAATATTTTTATAATGATCCATAGCCTCCTAAAATTTTCATTTTGGTTAGATGGCATATCTGAAATGTCATTTTAAACATTAACAACTATAGCAGTCATTTTGGCTTCACACTGTAAAAAATACAACTTTCAGAGCTGTTTTATTCTTTGGCTTAGAAAAGAAAAGAATACAAGACTTTAAGATGGCTCAGGAATTTAGTAAGTCATTGAAGCTGAAACTTCCCACCATGTTCGTTGAAATTAAAAGATTGTGATTTACAGATGTTTTCCAGTGGGTCTGGATTGTTTGTCAGTGTTTCAGATTCTGTAGAATTTTCTGGGCATGCCATGGAGCAATTAGTACGGACAGCCTTTTTCCATAATTGTGCTATATGCAAGGCTAGCCCTGGAAATAAACGGTGGTGCTCAGCTAACAGCTATGAATGAGCCAAGACAAAAGCATGTTACTTTCCTTTGGTTATGTATCAAATTAGCATTTCACAGCATTGCATGTCTTTTTTGAACAGCCATGAAGCAGACATTATGGGAGGCTTTTGAAGGAATCTAATTTGCCTCAATTCTAGTTCTATGTATTAAGCCAACTTTTCTTGGATAAGGACTGAAAAGTAAGTAGAGAAATTTAAGTCTAGGAGAGAGAGTTATAAGATCAGCACAGACCATTCTCAAGAATCCAAGCAGGCATCACATGACGTTTGAGACTTGACCTTTCACCTCCTAGGAGAGCTGGGTCTTCTGCTCTCGGCTTCCATAGTGATTAAGAACAAACAGTCACTGGTCTCAACCAGGCCTACGTTTTGAGTTCTGATTCTACCATCTCTTACCATCCTTTTTCTTTCTTTTTTTTTTTTTGAGACCAAGTCTCGCTCTGTCACCCATGCTGTAGTGCAGTGGTGTGATCTCAACTCACTGCAACCTCTGCCTCTCAAGTTCAAGTGATTCTCCAGCCTCAGCCTCCTGAGTAGCTGGCATTACAGGTGCATGCCACCATGCCCAGCTAATTTTTGTATATTTAGTAGAGACGGGGTTTCCCCATGTCAGCCAGGGGTGGCCTTGAACTCCTGGTCTCAAGTGATCCACCCATCTCCACCTCCCAAAGTATTGAGATTATAGGTGTGAGCCACCGTGCCTGGCCTTTTTTTTTTTTTTTTTTTTTCTTCTGGGATGGGGTCTCACTCCTATCTCCCAGGCTGGAGTGGCAGTGGTACAATCACAGCTTACCACAGCCTTGATATCCCAGGTTCAGGTGATTCTCCCACCTCAGCCTCCCAAGTAGCTATAGGTGCATTGCTAGTGTTTTGTATTTTTAGTAGAGATGGAGTCTCTTTATCTTGCCCAGGCTGGTCTTGAATTCCTGGGTTCAAGCAATCCTTGCCCCTCGACCTCCCAAAGTGCTGGAATCACAGGCATGAGCCACTGTGCCTGGTACTTCCTACTATCATTGGTGAGTGATATGGTTTGGCTGCGTCCCCACCCAAATCTCATAATGAACTGTAATTCCCATAATCCCCACATGTCGTGAGAGAGACCCAATGGGAAGTAATTGAATCATAGGGGCAGTTACCTCCATGCTGTTCTCGTGATACCGAGTGAGTTCTCACAAGATCTGGTGGTTTTCTAAGGGGCTCTCCCCCACTTCTCACCCTGCACTTCTCCTTGCTGCTGCCACGTGAAGAAGGATGTGTTTGCATTCCCTTTCACCATGACTGTGGGTTTCCTGAGGCCTCCCCAGCCATGCTGAACTGTGAGTCAATCAGGCCTCTTTTCTTTATAAATTACCCAGTCTTGGGTATGTCTTTATTAGCAGTGTGAAAATAATCTAATACAATGAGTAACTGACATTTTTCAATCCTCAGATTTTCTGTCAGAAAACATAATAAGAATTATGTCTGTCCCAGAGGGTTTTGTTTTGCTTTTGTTTGTGTGGTTTTGAGACAGAATTTCGTTCTTGAGGTCCAGGTTGGAGTGCAACGGCAGGGTCTCGGCTCACTGCAACCTCCAGCTCACACCATTCTCCTGCCTCAGCCTCCCAAGCAGCTGGGATTGCAGGTGCCCGCCACCTTGCCTGGCTAAGTTTTTTGTTTTTTTAGTAGAGACAGGGTTTCACTGTGTTGGCCAGGTTGGTCTTGAACTCCTAACCTCGGGTGATCTGCCCACCTGAGCCTCCCAAAGTGCTGGGATTACAGTCGTGAGCCACCACACCCAGCCCCAGAGGGTTATTGTAAAGGATTATAAAAATAATTTATATGGAGAGCTTGGCCCAAATTAGGTATCCCCAAACACAGGCTATTAGTAACGGTAGTCATGCTGCCCTGTAGAATCGTCTATCAGAGATAGGAGCACTGTTTTGTAATTATAGATTAGAAACATCTAGAATGTGTTCAGATGTGAACTATTTGAGGAAGGAAATATCCTCTTATGTTCTTGGCGTGAAGCACTGTGCCTGTCACACTGTGTTCCTCTATAAATATTTTTCTACTCATTGAGCTGAATGGTGCCTCATTTTATAGATGACAGAAGTAAGCTCAGAGATGGTGAATGGTTTCCCTAGGTTGCATAATCAGTGCTATGAGGGAATCCAGTATTTCTGGCCCTTTGCCTGGGGCATTTAGCCCAGTTAGCAACACAGAGTGATTTGCTGGGGAAAAGCTAGGAAGTGGGGCAGATTCATAACACAGCCAGGCTGCAGATCAGGAAGGTGCTTGTGTTTGTAGCTGGACCTCATGGTTGGTTGCCTGAACCACTGTCTCCCTAGCACCTTTCAAACCCCGAACCCTATTTTCACTGTGCCTACCCAGGAAAACCTTACCTTTGTATCAGTAGTGAATTTGCCTTTCCTATTCTTACTCCCAGGCTTCTGAACTTTATGGCAGAAACCCATGTAACCAGGCAGATGCTGCATTACACATTTTGGGATTCCAGTGCTTAATGAAGTACCTGAGACATAGTAGGTATGTCTTTGAGAGAGTATGTGAATGAGTGAATAAATGAACATGTCTTAGTTCAAAGTCCGGTAGTTGTCTTTGGTCAGCTCCTCTCCCACCTCCAGAGTCGTTGAAGACAGTAGAAGAGCAGCTGTGAGCCCATTCTCTGGAGTTTAGACCCAGTGGCAGCATTTCCTATCAGCACGCTCTCGGGCAATGCACTTCATCTTTTGTCTTTGTCCTCATCTAACAATAGCGATCTCTTTGTCCTTATTTAAAAACACGGATAGTAAGAGAATTGACTTCATTGGGTGAGAGAGAGGACTGCATGCATTAATGCATGTAAAGCGCTTGGCATATTGCCTGGTACATCAACAAATACTGTCCTATTATTAGTAGTATTATTATTACTCCTATCACCAACACAACCTCTGATTCCCAAACTGGGGAGGAAGATTTTGCTCTTGAGTTGAAGGAGAGACCTGGAGCCTTTAGGTGTGAATGATCTCACATTCTAAGTTCCCACACTCAGATTTTAAACCAGGGAAACACGTGGTCCAATTGGTATTCTAGAAAGACTACAACTTCAGGGGAGTTACTTCAGAATGAGCCAAAATGTAGAATTATAGAAATTTAGAGGAGAAATACGATTTGGGGGTCATTTCTTAAATAAGATTTGAGGGTCACTTATTACATTTGAGGTTTATTTATTAAATAAGCCAAAATGTAGAATTGTAGAAATTTAGAGGAGAAATAAGATTTGAGGGCCATTACTTTTAATGGCAAAAACCCCAATTACTTTTGCAACCTAGTAGCATAAAACTTTCTCCATCCTGTTGGGAAAATTGCGATCCACAGGTGAAGTGCCTACCAGTCAGACTCCAGGGTCCGGGCATATTGAGTCCCAGCTCCAAGTATTTAATATTTCTCATGCTGTCATCTCTTAGCACACAGTCAAAAATGTGTCCTGTGCTTTTTAACCTCCTTCGATGCTGGTGGGTCTGTGCCATCCTCCCTCTCGTTTAGTGCTAGTGGGGAGAATGTGTTGTATAATCCTGCCCTCTGCTGGGTAATATGCATATTGCAGCAAAGGGAAGCGCATGAGAAATCCGCCAATAAAGCCAGCCAGATGTCACACTGAACGAGTTTCCCTGTCAGGAGAAATGGCAATCCTGGGGTTCCTTGGGGTGTGTGTGAGGGATTTCCTGGAATTCTGGTACCAGGATGGAAAGCGTAGTCTTTTATTAAAGGAGCGAGGGCCGAGCAGTGGGGGGTGATAATGTTTCTTTCAAGAGGAATATTGGAAGCAGCCACTCCTTTAGCCACCTGTGTAATCGCCATTCTCTTACTAAGTCTCAAACTCTTGCTGTATTACTAAGAGGTGTTTTGCAGGAGTCATGGTCTATTCTAGTTTGTAAGTCTCTGCACATTTAGAAATTGGTTTATCAAGACCCAGGAGAGTGCATGCAATGAATCTACCCTGTGTACAAAAAAATTTGCTAAGCATAGTCAGTTTATAAAAGATGATCAAATTAAACTGGGACTGAATGTAGCTATGAGTGTAACCATTATTATGTCAAGAGAGTGACAGCTTCACAGCGAAGCCTGCAATTCTCCATCACAGCGTTTATCTTGCTTGTTGAGTTCCTTAGTCTGTCTTACAAGGCTACACACTGCATAAGGACATGGACCATATTCACCTTATTTGGCTGCTGTATCCCCAGAAAGTATTAACAGTGTCATGTACACATGAAATGCTCAGCGATTAGTTCTTGCCTGACCAACTGAAAATCCTGTTGACTGTCTCTAAAGTCATGTTGATAGTTGATAGGTGAAAAGTTCCTTTGTGTTTTTCAATAAATATCTGCAGTGTGGGTCATCGTGTTGCAATTGTTTAGTCTTCAACTGTGACCACAGCCCAAGGAATCCGTAGAACTAAAAGTACATATTTGATCTTAACTTTCTGAGCATTGAGCCTACCAACTCCTTAAAGGGACAACCATGTGAGTAACAAGGCTTAATTTGATTATTTACTGATACAGAATGTGTGCTTTTATTAACTAGGGTTAGAGTTTTGCATTTACTGGCAATGAGAATTTGGGCAACACATTTATTGATGCTAGGTTTCTGTTTCTGTATGTGTCTGCATGGAGATATAAGTGGTATCCATTTCATAGTTTTGTTCTGAAAAATAAACGAGTTAATTTATTTAATTTACTTGGCTCCAAGGCTTATATGTGGAAAATGATCCTTAAATGTTATCAGTAAAAGAAGCAGGAGGAAGATACAGGAAGGAGAAAGAAATAGCTATGGTTGTTTTATCAGATACAATTGATGATTTCATTATCCTTGTTTTATTACCTATTAGGCATAATGGTTGTTAAATCTCATTAATTCAAAAACTTTTTTTTTTTTTTTTATACCAAGTCTCACCATGTTGCCCAGGCTGGAGTGCAGTGGCATGAACTCAGCTCACTGCAACCGCCGCCTCCCGGGTTCAAGTGATTCTCCTCCCTTAGCCTCCTGAGTAGCCGGGACTACAGGCGCCACGCCCAGCTAATATTTGTATTTTTAGTAGTGACAGGGTTTCACCATGTTAGCCAGGCTGGTCTTGAACTCCTGACCTCGTGATCCACCCACCTCGGCCTCCCAAAGTGCTGGAATTACAGGTGAGAGCCACTGCGCCCGGCTTCAAACTGTTTTTATGTAGAGAAACCACATTTTAGGTTTTAAGGTGCTACATTCTCTAGTTGGAGAAATTACTTAAAAATACAAAATTAGCTGAGCATGATGGCGCATGCCTGTAATCCCAGCTACTTGGGAGGCTGAGGCAGGAGGACCACTTGAACCCAGGAGGCAGAAGTCGCAGTGAGCCGAGATGGAGCCACTGCATTCCAGACTGGGTGACAGAGACTCCATTTCAAAAACAAAACAAAACAAACCAAAAGCAGTATTTCATTTTTTCCTTATTTCAAGAAGTCATGCCTTCTCACCATGGGGAAATTTGAAAACATAGAAAAGCACCAAAGGAAAAAAAAAATTACCATTAACCCCACCACTCACAGTTAACTACTCTATAACCTTTATGGCTTTTTACATTTTATGCAACTTTTATTAAAATCATTCTGCTTTGTAACTTTTCTCACTTGTCATGGCTCCTCTCCCACACTATCAGGAATCAAATTTTAGAAGAATATTTAAAGACTGACAGTACCTGCTTGCATGGGTTCACCATAATAGAGGTAACTAGAGCCTTGTTGCAGGATGTTAGATGGTTCCAGGCTCTACTCTATGACAATGACAATGTGTGAAGCCGCCTGATGACCTAAATCCTTGCATGAATTCTTTATACTTGCATTGGAGGTAGCTGTTTTGGCAGTGGAGTTACTGGGTAAAAAGACCCCCGTGAAGATTCTTTTCTCAATTCCACACATGGTTTAATTATTGGAATCAGGTCTCAAATATACATTGAACCTCAAAAATGGTGAGGGATAAAGAAAGATCTTCTGTCTAAACTCCAAATTCTAGCAGGGCGCAATGGCTCATGCCTATCATCCTAGAACTTTGAGAGGACAAGGTGGGAGGATCACCTGAGGTCAGGAGTTCAAGACCAGCCTGGACAAAATGATGAAACCCTGTCTCTACTAAAAGTACAAAAATTAACCAGGCGTGGTGGTGCGCACCTCTAGTCCCAGCTACTCGGGAGACTGAGGCAGGAGAATCGCTTGAACCCGGGAGATGGAGGTCGCGGTGAGCTGATATGCCACCACTGCATTCCAGAGTGAGACTCTGTCTCAAAAAAATAAACAAAAATGAACTCCAAATTCTGGGCTTCCTTAACCTTCTTGACTCTCTTGGTCCATTTACCCCAGACCTCTGCTATCCACGTTCCACCCTTCTTAGGGATTTCTGAAGGGCAGTTTGCATCGTTCCCTGCTCCTTCCCTGGGAAGTAGTGACTCTGGGCCATGGCCCTAGTAAATGTTTAACAACTGGCTCTCCAGAGAAGTGAGGGATGCCCTCATGCATAGCATTTGCCTTCTGTATTCGTCAGCATTCTGTAGAGGGACAGAACTAATAGGATATATGTATATATGAATGGGAGTTTATTAAGGACTGTTGACTCACATGATTACAAGGTCAAGTCCTACAATAGGCCGTGTGCAAGTTGAGGACCAGGGAAGCCAGTGGTGGATCAGTCCGAGTCCCAAAACCTCAAAAGTAGGGAAGCAAGCCCAAAGTGCAGCCTTCAGTCTGTGGTCAAACTCCCGAAAGCCCCTGGCAAACCACTGGTGTAAGTCCAAGAGTCCAAAAGCTGAAGAATTTGGAGTCTGATGTTCGAGGGCAGGAAGCATCCAGCAGGGTAGAAAGATGAAGGCTGGAAGACTCAGCAAGTCTGCTGTTCCATCTTCTCCTGTCTGCTTTTCTCTAGCCGTGCTGGCAGCTGATTAGATGGTGCCCACCTAGACTGAGGTTGAGTCTGCCTCTCCCAGTTCACTGACTCAGACGTTCACCTCCTTTGGCAACACCTTGACAGACACACTCAGGAACAATACTTTTCATCCTTCAATTCAATCAAGTTGACACTCAGTTATTGACCATCACACCTTGCATGGTGTAAATTCCCAGCATGGCCAATTTTAAGCCACCAACATGATATCGCTGAACATGGAGCTGGGAAGGGAAGTGCACAATTGGCTCTCAAGAGCTGGAATGAGCCAGCTCTAGCATTGCACTGTGGGTACCAATGAGTAGACAAAACAGCCACCTGTCCCGTCTTCCTTCCTTAAGGGAACTATGAAGGCCAAGAGACAAGTTGCTCTTCTCATTCCTCTTTACCTTAGGCCCCCCTCACAGCCTTGAGAAGAACCAATTGTCATTCCAGGTGCAAAAAAAAAGCACCTCACTGTCCCTCTTTACCTCTCCCAAATCTTTTCCGTCTGGTTGTAGATACATTATACTTCACAAAGTTACACATGCTTCCTTTTCATAATTATTGGTAACTAGTTTAACATGCAAACATCTAATTGTGTCAATAACTGAAATCTGCTTATACTAACATGGAAATGACTATCATAAAATCATTTTCTGTTTAGATTGTGTTAAACACACTAGATGGGTTTCAGAAACATTCGTTTGCATTAACAACTTCATTTTACAAATTAAAAAAATCAAAACACAAGACAGGTTCCTTAGTGTGTCCAATTGCATTTCAATGTTTTTGTGCAAATATTTCCAGAGCATCCTTGCATATATAAGAGTTCATATTGGGTGCAGGGATGGATACAAAGCTGGGCAATATGAAGTGCCCCACACTGGGCATTTCCTAGTGTCAAGAAATGGGTTAAAAATTTTACATATCATCTGTGTGGTTTAGTCTTCATGATGAGCCTGCATGGAAGGTTATTTTCATCCCTGTTCTATAAAAAAGGAAACACGTTTGGGATCAAACCCAGCTCACTGACTCCTGGCTGCAGGTCTGTTTTCTGAGCCACTCAGTATTGGTCTGCTTAAACTGCCATAACAAAATACTGTAGTTTGGTATTGGGTTGTTTAAACAACAGGAATTAACTTTCTTCCATTCTGGAGGCTACAAGTCCCAAATGAAACTCCAGCATAGTTGGGTTCTGGTGAGGTCTCTCTTTTTGGCTTCTTGCTGTATCCTCACATGGCTAGGGAGGTAGGATTGGGGAAGAAAGAGAGAGTATGCTGCCTAGCTCTGGTCTCTCATTCTCTTCTTATAAGGACACCAATCCTATTGGATTAGGGCCCCACCCTTATGGCCTCATGTGACTTTGTTGTTGTTGTTGAGACAAGGTCTTGGTCTGTTGTCCCAGCTGGAGTGCAGTGGCTCAATCTCGGCTCATTGCAACCTTCCCCTTCTAGGCTCAAGCCATCCTCCCACCTCAGCCTCCCAAGTAGTTGGGACCACAGGTGCGTGCTACCATGCCCAGCTAATTTTTGTATTTTTTGTAGAGACAGGGTTTCACTATGTTGCCCAGGCTGTTCTCAAGCCCTGAGCTCAACCTGTCTGCCCACCTTGGCCTCCCAAAGTACTGGGATTACAGGTGTGTGCCACTGCACGCAGGTGATCTCATTTAACCTTAATTACCTCCTAAAGATTCTGTCTCTAAATACAGTCACAGTGGGGGCTGGGGCTTCAACACAGGATTTTTGCTGGTACATGATTCAGTCTATAGCACATTCCAACATGCTTCTTTCCATCCAACAGTTTCAAATATATGTATTTGGGTGCATATGTTTGAAAATGATAATTGGAACTCAGCTCTCTTTCCCCCCAGTCTGTCATCCCATGTGGCTTACACCGTTAAGAAGAAAGATGGGCTTTAATCAAACGTTAAATGGCTAGCAATGGAAACAAAATACTGTTTTACACCCCAACCTGGATGATTCTCAAATGCATAATATGATGTAAAAGAAGTCAGACTCAAAAGACCACTAAGTGGATGATTCTGTTTATATGCCATTCTGGAAAAGGTTATACTATAGGGACAGAAAGGGGATCAGTGACTCGTGGATCTTTTGGGGGTAGGAATTGGGATGGAGAAAGGAATCAATTTCAAAGCAGTATGGGAGAATTTTGGTGGATGGTAGAACAGTTCCATATCTTGAGTGGGATGATGGTTATACAGCAGAATGTGCTTGTCAACTTGCAGAACTATGCCATAAAATGTACGTTCTGTTTACTGTATGTGAATTTTACTCAGAGTGTCTGGGATTGCTGTCATTCATGTCCTGTCACGTGAAGCCTTGGGATCCAAGCTGCTTATCCTAGCTCTGCCCTTCTGCCTCTTTGGTATACCTCTTTGGGTATACCTTACAGGGACTCTTCATATACAATTTGTTTTTATAGCAGCCAGCCACTCAGCAAACATAATTTTTACTTTTCTTTTTATCTGTGTCCTTATTGATTTCTATGTCTGGGAAATAGGCTTGGCACTGGGCAATTTCATTTCTGTTGTCTGGCATTATATGCACAATGCCGTGAGATCAATATAGTTATCCCCAGTTTCCTGATTCAGAAACTGCGTCTTGTGTTTCCTTCAAATAACACAGGTGGTAAAATGGTAGAGTAGCATTTCCATCTTGGTACGCCTGGTATCATAAATGTTCACTTATGGCCTCCTGATTAGTTTGTCTCCTGTTAAATATTGCCAGCATTTCCTTTCACGGCTCAGTGTTGATGAGAATACTACTTAACAGAAACCCCAACTCAAACCGAATATCTCTGTGATCCCAAGAGAATGGCAACATCCACTGAAACTTCTTTCTCCAAGGCTCCCACATCTTCACATCTCATTCCATCACATGCCCAAGTCTGAAATAATTGTTGTGGACACAGGGTTGCACACATTTTGATTGGCTTAAGCCAGTCCTAAGCCTCACTGCAAGGCTGGGAAATACTGTTTTGTTGTTCAGAAGGAGAAAGTGGAGTGGGCTTCTGGGAAGGCTTCCAACAAATATCTGCTACAGTCCTCAAGCCTGACCAAAAAAAGCTCATTCACTGGCCAAAAATATGTTTCCTATTATCTATGGGTGTGTTGTCAACATCTTTTATTTGTAAAGACGCAGACGGGGTGGGAAGGTGTCTTGTCTAACACAAGTATCTGTGGTCAGTCTCTGGAGGGGCACCATGAGCTTGCTGGAGCATCATCACTTTCTCAGTTATGATAGAGGAAGAAGGGTTACCAGTTGGCTTTGGAGTGTGGCAAGAGAAATTGTGATCTTTTCTTTCTAAATCCACAAGCATCTGAAGATCTTGCATGGATATGATTCTGGTGAGAGTGGAAAGAAGAGGAGATTTGTGGTCACTTTTGTACAATAATTAGAATCAACATTTATTTAGTGTCTTATGCAGCATATATTTATGGGATTTATAAACAAACAGCATGTGGAGACTGCTGCTTACTGAGTTAAAGATGTAGTTTTCTCCAGCCGCGTTCTATTTTCCGAAGATCTCCATTTGGTCTGCATGCCAAATCTGCACACAGCTTGTTGTCAAGAATGGAGTGTTTCATCCTTTACTCCAAATCTGTGACAGAGACAGCTGGTTGTTCTCAATATGTATTCTCTCTCTTTTTCTACAGTCATAATAATAGAATAAATTATAGAATAAAAAACTACATTAGTCAGTCTCCTTCAAGACTACTCATGGCTATGAGATTAAGTTCCATTCATTGGGATAGAAGCACAAGGTGTATGTGTAACCTCTAGGAAGCATCCTTAAAAAAAAAAAAAAATTAGAGGTGGGGTCTCTCTTTGTCATTCAGGTTGGAGTGCAGGATAGGATTGTGGCTCACTGCAGACTCGAACTCCTGGGCTCAAGGGATCTTCCTGTCTCCAGCCTCCTGGGTAGCGAGTAGCTGGGACTACAGGCACGGGTCACCATGCCCAGCTAATTGTTTATTTATTTATTTTTTTTTATGGAGAGAAGGTTTCACTATGATGCCCAGACTGTTTTTGAACTCCTGGCCCCAAGCAATCTTAGGAAGCAGTCTTGAAGGAAGGAAATGTGACTTTCTCTCTTTCTTCCTTCCTTTTGGCTGGAATGTGGGCAAATTGGCTAGCGCTGGGGTTATCACCTTGGATCAGAGGGTGAGAATTGTGTGCTGATGTTGGTAGAGAAACAAGATACAAAGCATCTGGGTTCTTGATGAGCATGGGGTCATCATACCAGCCCTGGACTGCCTGTGTTTATGTGTAAAAGAAATAAACCATCACGTACAAGCCATTCCAGTGTTATTTTTCTGTCACTTGCAACTGAGCCTAATAATAACACTGATAGCTAATGGTTAGAACAGTGTCTGGCTTTTAGAAGCTTCACAGAGGGAAGCCTTTACACGGACTCAGTTCATCTTTACAATAACCCACATGGGCTATTGTTACTTTACCCTTTTCATGAATAAGGAAATGTATTCATCCATTCTTGCATTGCTGTAAAGAAATACCTGAGACTGGGTAATTTATAAAGAAAAGAGGTTTAATTGGCTCATGGTTTCACAGCCTGTACAGGAAGCATGAGGCTGGCATCTGCTTGGCTTCCGGGGAGGCCTCAAGACACTTACAATCATGGCAGAAGGTGACAGGGAACCAGGCACCTCTTGTATGGCTGGAGCGGGAGCAAGAGGGGTGGGGGGTAGATGCCACACACTTTAAACCACCAGATCTCATGAGAACTCACTATCGTGGTGACAGCACCAAGGGCAATGATGTTAAACCATAAGAATCCACCGTCATGATTCAATGACCTCCCACCAGGCCCCACCTCCAACACTGAGGAATACAACTGGGCATGAGATTTAGATGGGGACACAGATCCAAACCCTATCAGGAAAGTAAGTCCAAAGTCACACACACACTAAGTGGTGAAATACAGATTTTTGAACCTAGGCTATTTGGCTTGAGGGGACCCTGTACTTAATCTCTATGTTGCCTTTAGCTAACACAAATGTTAATACCACCCAGCCAGCTCTGCTAGAGAAATTTGTAGAGAAGGAGCTCACGTCTGGCACAGCACACTGAGGAAGTGATTAGATTGGAGTTTCTTTCAGAAATTGCTTTCTGATGAATTGAATGCAAATAATCTCAACCATATGGATTAAATTGTCATTAAAATATACATACGGGTTTAAAAGTGGAGAGCAAAGCATGTAGCCAAATACACAGTGTGTTTCCTTGTGCTTGTAAGACTGGATAATTAGCCTAAAGTGCTGAATGGCTCTAGCACGTTGAAGTTCACCTATTCCTAACTAATTAGGTTTTGTGGTGTTTTTAGGGTATCTTTGGGCAAATTACAGATTGAACAGGACCTTCTCTCAAGCTCGTGAGGGCTGATGTGTGTTTGGTGTTTCCAAAGCTAATTTATTGTAACCTAAGAATCTTACTCTCTTGTTAACAGATTATTTTTTCTTGTTTCTATTTCAGAATTTCAGACTTAAAAATCCCTTAGGAGCTTTTATAAATTGGGGAAAGTAATCTCAAATCAGACAAAATCGAAGGATTCATATTCACATCCAAGGCAACAGAAATCTTGAAAGATTTCATCATAATTCTTGAATTGCTTGTCAATAACTGAGTGAAAAAACAAACCACCCCACAAAGCCCTGTTGTTGGTCAATAATTGAGTGAACGCAATAATAATTGAGCCCTATTGGGCCTTGTGGGGTTGTTTATTCAGTCAATTATTGACAAGCAATTGTTTACTAGATGCTGTCTTCTAATAATGTGACTTTGGGTAAGTTACTTCATATACATTGTCTCTAACTGAGACAACATTTGTACAAGGTTAAAAGTCCTTTGCAAATAGTAAGTGACTGAAAATGACAGTTGCAGTTGTTATCATTGTTTTCAAGGCCCTATGCTAGGCAAAGAAAAAATTAGCATAAAGTTAGAAAATATAGGACAGCCCAGGTGCAGTGGTTCACACTTGTAATGCCAGCACTTTGGGAGGCCAAGGCAGGCAGACCACTTGAGTTCAGGAGTTCGAGACCAGCCTGGACAACATGGTGAAATTTTATCTCTACCAAAAACAAAAAATATTAGCCAGGTGTGGTGGTGCGCCTGTAGTCTCAGCTATGCAGAAGGCTGAAGCAGGAGAATCGCTTGAACCGGGGAGGCAGAGGTTGCAGTGAGCCGAGATCACGCCACTGCACTCCAGCCTGGGCCACAGAGCGAGACTCTGTCTCAAAAAAAAATAAAGAAAAAACCCAAAAAAAAACAAAAAAGAAAATATAGAGCAAACGTGCTATACCCTGTCTTCATGTTTACAGAGATGGCTACTCATTCATTTATTTAAATGTCACAAAAATGTTTATTCCGCATCTGTTATTTTCCAGCTACTTTACTAGGTACTGAACACTTAAATTGATGCTTGGTTCTGGTTTTAAGAACTCTCCTTACAACCTAGAGTAGAGCAGCACGGTCCAGCAGAAATATAATGTGAGCCACAGACGTAATTGAGATTTCCTAGGAGTCACACAGGAATGTAAAAGGAAACAGGTACAAATAATCTGTTAATTTAACAAACTTGTCAATATATTTTGTTTCCCTCACTCCTGTTATCTTTTCAACATAAACTCAATATAAAAAATACTAATAAGGTATTTTACATTACTGTTCATACTAAGTCTTCATCTAGTTTATATTTTACGAATACAGCACATATTAATTCAGATGCTAGGTTTCCATTGGAAATACTTGGTCTGTTTTAGATTTCATCAAATTTACACCTGAAAAAGTAGCTTCGCATACTCCAGTTGTTCCATACTTTTAAAATTCCCATAAAGGAAATCAAGTATCAGCTTTTATATTTATTAGAATTAAATAACATTAAAAATTGATTTCTGTTGTTGCACTAGTGACCATTCAAATGTTCAACAGCCACATGTGACCAGGTGTTACAGGAATCAACAGCATAGGTCTGGAGAGGGCAGTAACCAGTAAATAATCATAGAAATAATAGTTCAGTGAAAATGTGGTAAGCATTTTGAAGGAGCTGTATGCAGCATCGAGAATGCATGAGCACAGGACCAGTGCCTGGCTTGGGAGATGAGAACACTTTCCTTGAAAAAGGGATATTTTGACCAAGGTCCAAAGGATGACCAGGAATTTTTCAGATAAAGGAGGCTGCGAAAGATCATGTGCAGGCCGGGTACGGTGGTTCACGCCTGCAATCCCAGCACTTTGGGAGACCGAGGCCAGTGGATCACTTGAGGTCAGGAGTTCGAGACCACCCTGGCCAACATGATGAAACCCTGTATCTACTAAAAATACAAAAAAATTAGCCAGGTATGGTGGTGCATTCCTATTATCCCAGCTACTTGGGAGGCTGAAGCAGGAGAATTGCTCAAAGCCAGGAGGCGGAGGTTGCAGTGAGCCAAGATCACGCCACTGGACTCCAGCCTGGGTGACAGAGTCAGACTCTGTCAAAAAAAAAAAAAAAAAAAAAGAAAAGAAAGAAAGAAGGAAGGAAGGAAGGAAGGAAAGAAAAAGAAAGAAAGAAAGAAAGAAAGAAAAAGAAAGAAAGATCATGTGCAAAGTCCCTGTGGTAGGAGGGAACATGGAATTTAAGAGAGAACAGAAGGAAAGTAAGTGTGGCTGGAACTGAAAAAAAAAAAAAGGAGTAGAAAAGATAATGCTAGTGAGGTTGATAAAGTCTAGGCCATTCAGGAACTTGTGCACTAAAGACCCAAATCCCTACCATGACCTAAGAGGATTGAAAAATTATTGAAAGATTTTAAGCAGTCAAGTGATTGGATTTGCACTTTTTTAAAAAATAACTTTCCCCCCTTATTGCATGTTCTCTAGGAGCCCTCAATAGAATGCTTCAGGAATCACTGACATACATTCATGATTGGCAAGTGAGAAGAAACCCATGCTGCATCTCAGGATTAGGGGCTTCATTTACAGTGTACAATCCAACAATAAAAGGTGGTTCCTCACCCCTGAGGAACTAGATGAGATTAACTCAACCTTTTCCCTGCCCATCTGGTGGAAGATGAAATTCCCTCTCAATCACTGTTCAAATTCCCAGCGGCTTGTGACCGAAGGGGCCATGGCAGCTGTCTAACACAGAATTATCTAACAGAAATTCTGCAGACAGGAGGTGACAGATGTGGGGCCCAACTAGAGTGCCTGGTACTGGATGGAGCAAATGTCAGTTCTTTACCCTCTCCCGGACACCTTCCAGAATAGCTGATGTGCTTACTCCCATTACAGTATTTAATCTAGTAGGGAAGACAGAGAAATTGTAATTTCTTGTTAACTTTTTGCATGCTTAAAAGATCGGTCGCTAGGTGTGGTGGTTCACGCCTGTAATGCCAGCACTTTGGGAGGCTGAGGCAGGGGACAGCTTGAGCCCAGAAGTTTGAGACCAGCCTGGCCAACATAGGGAGACCCCTTCTCTACAAAAAAGTAAAACATTAGCTGACTGTGGTAGTGCATGCCTGTAGTTCCAGCTACCTTGGAGGCTGAGGTAGGAGGATCTCTTGAGCCTGGGAGGTCAAGGCAGCAGTGAGCCATGATCACACCACTGCACTTCAATCTAGGCAACAGAGCAAGACTCTGTCTCAAAAAAGTGTGTATGTTGAGGGGGAGTCTATGCCTTGTGTGTAACACTGTGCCTGGTATATGGTAAGTTCCCAGAGATAATTAGTGAATAAATACTTAGCAAGAACTGGACACGTGTAGGAGAGACAAAGACATCTCAGTTGAGAAAAGCTGCGAGTAAAGAAATTGAGGAATGAAATCAAAAGGATGAAGTTCATTTTTTTTTTTTTTTTTTTTTTTTTGACAGAGTCTTGCTTTGTTGCCCAGGCTGGAGTGCAGTGGCGCGATCCTGGCTCACTGCAACCTCTGCCTTCCAGGTTCAAGCAATTCTTCTGCCTCAGCCTCTCAAGTAGCTGGGATTACAGGTATGTGCCACCATGTACGGCTAATTTTTGTATTTTTAGAAGAGATGGGGTTTTGCTATGTTGGTCAGGCTAGTCTCAAACTCCTGGCTTCAGTTGATCCGCCTGCCTCGGCCTCCCAAAGTGCTGGGATTACAGGCAGGAGCCTCCACGTCTGGCCCAGTGCATGAAGTTTGTCATCGTTAAGCAGATTGCCGTTTTTCTTCCTGCATAACTCCACAAAAGACGTTTCTCCCCAGCAAGTTTTCTAATGGGCTGAAATCAAGTTGAGGATAGGGACCAGTGTTATAAATAAAATGCTTGTTCCCTGGTACCACAAGGAAAAATTAACATTCAGACAAAAAGTTTTCTCAGCAAGCCAACTTTACTTTCTGCAGAAAGGGTACTGCTCATCAGCAATCTTGCCACGAAAGTACAATGAACAAAGGAAAGGTAGGAATATTTATCCCTTACGCATTGGGTCCTTACTGCTGTGTCCAGTCTCTATTGGTTGGAGCTGGACCTCACAGTCTAAGCTAAACCTGATTGGCCACTAACTCAAAACTTTTCTAAATCAGTAGAGGCAATGGAGAACAAAAGGAAAAGAGGAAGTTGCTTACGAAAGGACTTAGAAAAGTAGTAACATTTCAAAATAATGAAGGGGCATAGGCTGTGAGCTAGAACATGCCTGTGAACATGTCTAGTACAAATATATTGATTAAAGTACAAGGACATAGAATGTACTACATGCCTGTGAGCATGTCTACCACAAATATCTTGATTAAAGTACAAAGACATAGAATGTACTTATTCCCTTATGTCTAACAGCTACATAGGATAAGGCTTAACAAGGAAGGAGTTATTAGCAAAACGCAAGAAGGCTTTGAAGAAAGTTAGTCTTCAAAAGAAACTATTATTTCTAATATTTATTATTATTATTATTCTTTAACAAGAAGGGGAACTTTGAAGAGGAACTTTTTACTTTCCATAACCAGGTATTCTACATTAGCACATCTCAACCTTTAATATAAATCACCCACAGACCTTGTTAAAATGCAGATTCTAATGCAGGAGATCTGGTGGACCTAAGGTTCTGCATTTCTAACAAGCTCCCAGGTGATGCTGATGCTACTGACCTGAGACCACACTCAGAAAGCCTATGGCTACACAAAAATCTGCACACAGATATATTTATAGCACCTTTACTCACAATCGCCCAAACTTGGAAGCAACCAAGATATCTTTTAATAGGATATAATAGGGTAAATATGAATAGTTTGTGGATAAACCGTATACATTCAGACAATGGAATATTGTTTAGCACTGCAAACAAATGAGCTATCAAGCCAGGAAAAGACATGGCAGAATCTTAAATGCATATTAGTAAATGAAAGAAGCCAATCTGAAGAGGTTAGATACTGTAAAATTCCAACTATATGACATTCTGGAAAAGGCAAAACTATGGAGAGAGTAAAAAGATCAGGGATCACCAGGAATTAAGTGGGAGGGAAGGATGGACAGGTGGAGCATAAAAGATTTACAGGGAAGCGAAATTACTCCGTATGATACAAGTGACAGATGCATGTCATTATGTATTTGTCCAAAGTCATAGAATGGACATAAAGAGTGAACCCTAATGTAAACTGTGACTTTAGATGATCATGGTGTGCCATTGTAGATTCATCAGTTATAACCAATATATCATTCTAGTGTGGGATATTGATAATAAGAGAGGCTATATGTATGCCAGCAGTATATGGCTATCTCTGTACCTCCCTATTCATTTTACTGTAAACCTAAGACTTCTGTAAAAAAATCATCTTTTTGAAAAAGTTCTGTGTTCATCCCTCCTTCCCTCTCAGCCCCTGGCAATCACAGATTTTTGTTGTTGTTGTTACTGTCTCCATAGTTTTGTCTTTTCCTGAAAGTCATGTGGTTGGTGTTTTATAGTATAAACACACACACACACGCGCGCGCGCGCGGCAGGGAAATGCACATGGTTAATGATTTTTTTTTTTTAATGCCATTTTTGTGAAATTCAAAAGCTACAAGCCCCGATGACAGTGGTCTTTGTGCTCCTGGTTCAGAGTGATTTGCAAGTCTCATTGAAAAGTCCACTAGGGGGAGAAGTTTAGCAGCGTTGGAACTCTTCTCATCAGCCAGAAGTGATTTTTTTTTTCCCCTTAAGAGTCCGCTTCTCAATAAACAAAAGATCACTCTCAAAATTAAACACTCCCATGCCAGATGGCTTGATGTGTGTGTTCGAAGATTTTCTTGAGGCACGTGTGAATGAACGTTCAGCAGAAGCGTGGCGGGCGTCCGGGAAGAGCTGATGCATCCATCCCACGGGCAGCCAAAGGATGGGCGTCTGGGAGCAAGAGCCTAAGCATCCCCAAGCATCGCGGCTGCGCGTGTTTATTCACAATGAGTGAAACAAACTCCTGGACTGTTTAGGCATTGTTGAGGAGATTGCGTTAGGCTCCCAGAGGGCTTCTAGGAATGCTGCATACGCAGCGGGGTTGTTCTCAGTACAGGTTAGGGGCAGACACCTGGCAGTGCTGAGGGATTCTTCCTGGGGCAGGACAAGTGTGCCAAGAAGCATATGCTATCCAGAGAGAGGGCACCTTTACTCACTGTAGGCTTTTAACTGCAATGTGTAATTGGAATGATGTTCTCAGTGCTAACCCTCCTAAGATGATGTTTGTCATACCGCCAGAGGATTAACCATCAAGGAATAATGTTTTGGAAGCAGTGGCCCTAGACAGACATCATTTGTAGACACTTTTCTCAATTTCTGCCATGGCTGTGTGCCATATTTCTTTAGTTTCCTTTAAATGGAGTCATTTTACTTAGGATAAAATAAGTTATTTTCAAAAGAGGCATATAGCTATTATATTTGGGAAAACAAGTTCCATTTGCCATAAATAGAAAGCATGTGTAAAAATAAATTTAACAAAGACACAACCATATTATTAAACTCTAGCTAGAGACTGTGGCCTCCTCAAGGTTTTGAAACAGATCTGCTCCCTAGTAAACAAGGGAATTAGGAAGTACTAGAAAGAGGTGTAAAAGATGTTTCAGTTCCCACATGAGATTTTTTTTTTTTCCTCGACAAAATAATCAAGATGCCTGAAAGGCTGAGAGATACAGAGCCAGGGACAGTAACCTAGTGTATTAGTCCATTTTCACACTGCTATAAAGAATACCTGGCCGGGCGTGGTGGCTCATGCCTGTCATCCTAGCACTTTGGGAGGCCAAGGCAGGTGGATTACCTGAGGTGAGGAGCTTGACACCAGCCTGACCAACATGGTGGAACCCTGTCTCTACTAAAAATACATAAATTATCCAGTCATGGTGGTGTGTGCCTATAATCCCAGCTGCTCAAGAGGCTGAGGCAGGAGAATCGCTTGAACCCAGGAGATGGAGGCTGCAGTGAGGTGAGATCGCGCCACTGCACTCCAGCGTGGGTGACAGAGTGAGACTCCGTTTCAAAACAAAAATAAAAAAAGAAAAAGAATGAAAAACTGATACTCAAGAGTGGGTAATGTATAAAGGAAAGAGGTTTAATTGACTCACAGTTCTGTATGGCTGGGGGGGCCTCAAGAAACTTACAATCATGGTGGAAAGCAAAGGGAAGACAGGCGTCTTCACATAGCTTTTTCTTTCTATGTGATTCCAAGTTACTTAATGTCTGTGCATAGCCAGCCAACCTGCAATCCACCTAAAACCACCTAACATACCACCAGTGGAACTCTAAGACTTGGGTTAACACAGCTTTAAATAAAAGAGATGAAAGCATCACCTGCCAGAATGCTCTTCCTCTGCTGCCCCAGAGGTGAGAAGCTGCTCAAGTCCTTCAAGAAGAAGGAAGCTGCAGATCTAACCCCAAAACTGTGTTGTCAAAAATAACAGACAAACTAGAATTGAGAAGCACCCTGTTACCTGGCTAGCAGTCTGTATTTCTCTCTGTTTTAGCATCTCCAAATAAAGATATTTGAACTAGTTTTGTTGACCCCTCTGGGGTGAACAAACTAAGGTCTCTTCACTAAGATTGCTTAGGAAGAATTTGGACAAAGTCTGCTCCTCATTTCATCTCCCCTATCAGTCAACATGCTGTTTGCCACTAAGCCTTGCAGTTTTTGCAGTCTGCTCCATGGTTTTCATCCTAAATAATGCTGCCCTTAGTCTAAACTCTCATTTGCTGTTGCCTGAACATTAATAATGCTTCTGGCTGGGTGCAGTGGCTCATGCCTGTAATCGCAGCACCTTGGGAGGCTGAGAGAGGTGGATTACCTGAGGTCAGGAGTTCAAAACCAGCCTAACCCACATGGTGAAACCCTGTTTCTACTAAAAATACAAAAATTAGCCAGGCGTGGTGGTGTGCGCCTGTAATCCCAGCTACTTGGGAGGCTGAGGCAGGAGAATCGCTTGAACCCAGGAGGCAGCAGTTGCAGCGAGCCAAGAATGTGCCACTGCACTCCAGCATGGGTGACAGAGAGACTCCGTCTCAAAAGAAAAAAAAAAAAAGTTTCTCTGACCTCTCCACTAGTCCATCATCCACAGAAAATGATCTTTCAATCACATTTTTCACTCTGGTCTTCCTCTGCTTAAAGATTTCTGAGTAACTTGCTCAAAGTCATGCAAACTGTGAGTGGCAGAGCTGGGATCCAAATTCAATTGTCTGGTTCCAGAGGTCATAATTTATCACCATATGAGTCTTCTTTACTAAAGAATGTAAACAACTGACATTTTGTGAAGAGGTATTTTGTAGGCTTTCAGAACCCAAATATTTCCCAGGTATAAACATAGGTATTAACAAATCAATATTCATTAAGCATGAGATTAATGTGGACACTGGGTGGAACTGAGAAGTTTGGGAGGTAGGGTGAGCTCCTGGCCTGGCTGAATCCAGAAACCAGGTGATAGGGTTTGGCTGTGTCCTCACCCAAAATCTCATCTTGAATTGTAATCCCCATAATCACCACGTGTAAAGGGAGAGGCCAGGTGGAGGTAATTGAGTCATGGGGTTGGTTTCCTCCAGGCTGTTCTCATGATAGTGGGTGAGTTTTATGAGATCAGATGGCTTTGTAAGGGGCTCTTCACTTCTCTCTCCTGCCACCTTGTGAAGAAAATGTATGTCTTCCCTTCGCCTTCTGCCATGAATGTAAGCTTCTTGAGGCCTCCCCAGCCATACGGAACTGTGAGTCAAGCCTCTTTCCTTTATACATTACCCACTCTTGGGTAATCTTTATAGCAGTGTGAAAATAGGCTAATACACCAGGTTTGTAGGACTCTATCCCTGGCTCTGTATCTCTCAGCCCTGCTTAAATGTGTGTTGCTCCATTTTTGAACAGCTCTTCCCCTAGTGGTAACAAGATGGCTGACAGAAGCTCACTAACCCCAGCAATTCACTAACCCCAGCAACTTACAGGGAAAGAGACGACTCCTTGCTTGCTTGTACTTGCTAAAGTTCTGAGACTGAAATCTCTTTAGCACGGCAAAGGTCAGGTGATGATAATGAACCAATCACTGCAGTCAGGGAAATGGGTTCTGCTGATTGGCCCAACCTAGATCACGTGCCCTCACTTGGCATGGCGGTGGGATTAGCCTCATCTGAAACAAATGGATACAGGCTGGAGGGAGGCAGTTCTCCAAAAACAAACTGACAGGCTCTTACCAGGGAAGAATGCGGAGAAAAGGAGTGTAGATGCTGGGTAGGTGAAAGCAACAAGTGCTGGTTGTACCCACTGTGTGCTTGTGATTAGTTATATATTGTGTGGCGTGAAGAGACATTGAAAACATGTTTTGCTCCCAAAGCATTATTAATCGGGTATCGGGTAACAAGAAACATGAAATAATTAGATAACAAGTGAAAGATATTATCTCCAGTTTATTGCTCACAATAAACAGCTAAACGAGGTATAAAAGGAATTCAAAAAGGGACGAGTCATTTTTGAGGGTCAAAATCACTCGAGTTACCGTGGAGGAAGGAGAGTCTTGAGAAATGAGTGGGAAAGGTGGGCAAAGGAAAGATTTCAGCCTCCACGGCCTCCTCTTTTTGCCGTCACGCCCGTGAATACGTTATCCTACATGGCAAAGGGACCCTGCTGATGAAATTAAGGCTCCTGATTAGCTGATAATCAGTAATTGGGCAATTTTCAGGTGCTGAGTCATCTAGCAACCTCTCCCTACAGCTCTTCTCTGAAAGATTCCCTTAGCAGGGGTATGGATGAAAGGAAAAAGACCACTAGCTTCAGCCGAATGTTTAATAAAACATTAATAAGATCCTTTTGAATCGGACGCCAGGGGAGACCTAGAAATCTGCATGTTAAGGTGACCTTCCCAGGTTGACTCTAATGCACATTAAACTTTGAGAACCATTGGCTCGTGAGGTCAAGGGGATAACATTAATAATATAGGACTCTACAGAATATTGCAATTTGAGTTTCTGCTCAAAAGCTCCTCTGCTCCCCTTCCCTTCAACTTCCCTTTCTACTTACCTGCTTTCTTTGATCTATTGGTTGTGCGTCAAATTTGCAAATGGTCAGCGGAGGGGTTAGGGGTGAGACTGGTGTGTGGTAGAGGCATTTAAAATGGATACATGATAGTGGTTGGTGGAAAAAACACTTGAATTCTTGGCTTTTCCCATCTCAAGCCCTACTTCTGTTTTTTTTTAGAATGGGAGTTTTGAGCCTGTGGGCCATAGATAATTTTAGATGTTTTTAGATGTTCTGGAAGTTGGGTTTCAAACTGTGTGCTAATACGTTCATGAGAATTTTAGGTGGAGGGATCTATGGCCCTGTCAGTATCTCAAGGTGGTTTCTGACCCTGAGAAATACAAAATATCACCACCTTGGAGACATATCCTTGGGGAACAAGGTCTCTTCGTTGAGACTGCTCAGGAAGAACTTGGACAAACTCTGCTCCTCATTTCATCTTTTACTTAATTCGTTTTATTTTTGAGTAAACTGGAACTCTGAAAGTCCAAGTTGCCAGCCCAGCACCTTTCCTGTGTCCTGGGATTATAGAAATATGAAAGGAATTTGTTTTGCTGAGTAATTTTGAGTAACTTGAGCTCTGTATTTGGGGGAAAAAAGAAAAATCTATTAAGCAGTCCTGTGCCCTATGGCGTAGACAACATTTCTCCAACTCAGATGTCCCCCCAAATTGAAATCACTGTTACCCTGGTGGTCCAGGAAGTGGCATGCCTGAGTTTGAGAGAACAAGACTCATCACTGGGGTGATCTTTAATAGAACTCTTTGTTGAACAATGGTTTTTACCCCAGAATGTGATCACAGCTGTTTTATTTTAGCTAATACAGCATTTCAAGCAATTAAATCCATATTCCTCTGTGGCTATTTATTTTCACGAAGTAGTTCTCAGTGTATTGTCATGAAAGAATTCTTTGAGACTTGCAAAGTTAAAACAGTATGTGGAAATTCTTTTTTCTTCTAAAATAGCCACATCTGCTTCTTCAAGTTGTCTTCCCTGTGTTGATGTCTCATAAGGATGTCAAGTTGTAATCTCTAGGAGTTGGGTTCAATGGGAAGAAAAGAGATTTATTCTTAAAGGACTATAAAATAAATATTATGGTAAATCACAACCTAGCGGAATGAAAAGGATCTATTTCTTTTGACAGCAAAATAACCCAAAGCATATAGGTAATGTTGAGATCTTAACTGTTACAAAATTAAAAGTTATTATTTCCTGGTGGTAAAATTATACACTCTATGAATAAAAGATTTGATGCATCTGATTGTGACTCCCTTTTCTTCCTTGTCGTTATATATTGTGTATTTTATTCCATCATTCAACAAATGTTTATTGAGCTGCTACTATATGTCAGAAATGAAGAAGATGGGTACAACTCTTGACCTTGTTCATTTTCTATCATTTCTGGAAAGACAAAGAGCAAGCCAATAAAAACAATGAATAGAAGAATTATAGACTATGGTATGTACTAGGAAGGAAATAAGGGACTAAAGTAGAAAAAGAATTGGGAAAGAGTACTTTGAAAATACAGCCATGGAGCCTCTTTTGAGGACTGAATGCTTAAACTGAGGCTTAAAAGAAGAGATGATTCTTAAAGGAAAGATTCATATATTCATGTGAATAGCGGAAAAGGGCATTGTACATAGAGGAAATTGCTTATGCACAGGCTTAAGATGGGAAAGAGCTTGGTGTGTTTGAAGAGCTACAGGGTGAGTGACATGGGATAGTGAGATGAGAATGAGTGGAAAATGCATATTATTACTCTCATCCTATTGAAATGTGATCATACTCTTGGGTCTGAAATTACACGGGCATAGTTAGTGCCATCTGGCTTGTCACTGCCTAGGGATAAAGTATGTCCCTCCAAGCAAAATCCAGGCTGTAAAGAGACTGTGGGTGGGTGGGAGCAAAACAAAATGGTAGGGTGCTTTAAGAAGGGAGCAGACTGAGTGATTGGTTTTGGTTTAGCAAAGCTGCAGTGAGCACAGCAATCAACCTGCAGGGCTCACACAGCCAGAAGTCACCCAAGATGCCAGAGAAATTGTTCCAGTCATTGGGGCTATACAGGAGCCCCTACCAGAGAAATATGACGATTTTACATTGTTTGTGTTTGCTATATTGATGACCTTTTTTGTTTTTAAATTAAAAGAGAAATAACCTAATTTCATCACCAGTCTCAACTGTGCTAAAGAGAAGCAAGGAAGGGCTCCCACTCATTGCATCCTTACCAAGACTTGGGCTAAGGAATAAAGAGGCAACCTGGGATGGTGATGGTAGCAGGAATCAGAAAATGGTGAGGAGAGAAAGAGATTTAAGGTCTGTTCTGTCAACTTCCCTCCTCCTCCTCCCCTGAGTCAGGTTATTACTCTAATACATGTGGTTTATCAAAATGATCTGAAAGCATTGGGTTGGACACCATGCTGTCTATTCAATTTACTTTCACTGAGCACTTAACTCCAGGCAAAGCCCTGTGACAGGTAGCTTTGGAGATACTAGTATGAGTTGCATACTAACTTTCACTTCAAAGAGCTTGAAAACATTAGGAAGAGTCATCATGTATATAAATAAATGCTGTGATAATTCAAAACAAGAACATGTTATTTCTGGAGGGTGGAATCTGGAAAGGTTTTATGAATGAGGAGGAATTCCAGACAGACTTTAAATGATGACATTTGGGTGACAGGAGAGCTGGAGGAATCTCAGAACATGATCATAGACTGGGCAGTAAGACTTGGTCATTGGTGTATGTGTGTATTGCTGGAGTGGCGAGGAGGCTTTAAAAATGAAAGCTAATGCTTCTGGGGCTTAATACCTTGGTGATGGGATGATAGGTGCAGCAAACCACCATGGCACATATTTGCCTATGTAACCTGAACATCTGCATACATATCCTGAACTTTAAATTAAAAAATAAAATAAATAATGAAGATAGTCAAGATCATTCACAGAGATTCCAGTGAACAAGGCCTATGAATCTGAATGTTCAAAGCACTGCCCGTGAATCTGATCCAGAGGGTCCAAGAACCACACTGGGAGAAATGCTGGTCTATAGGAGAGAAGGCAGACTTCAGAGGTAAAAATTCTCGAAGGGCATTTGTGTGATGTAAACCTGGAAATACTAGTAGAGCCACACACACATAAGTCTTACATTCTCGGTGCTTTATTTTGCAACATAGCTACCATTTTTTGAGGAGTCACTATAAACGAGATCCTCAAAAGAACATTGTGAGAAAGTTATTATAGTCTCACTTAAGAAGAGGGCACCTAACCTAAGATGTGGTTAAGTAATACATTCAAGGTTCCCCACATAGTAAGGGGAAAAGCTGGGGATTCATACCCAGTTGGTGTAATAAGTAGTGGGTATGGGACGTCAAAGTGATTAGAACAGATTTAGGATGAAAATTGACCGCATAAGAGAAGAAACTGGTGGTGAGACTCTATAGTGTAACAGCTCGGACAGACAAGGGTTAGGTACAAAAGATCTGCCCCAGTTGCAAGAGAAGGGAGATGTTGCATGAATCCCTACAACTTTTGGTCGATGAATCACATGAGGTTGAGTAGAACGACCACACTTATTAATGTCTCAAGATTTTGGCAAAGCAGCAGAAGTCTTGCATAACCACTTACGGAAACCTTTTCCCTTTGGTACTCCTAGTACTTGGTTATTGTGTGTGTCCATTAAATATGATATATTTACTCCCAAGTCTTTCTGGTGCACAGTGAAACAATAAGTGGTTGAAATCAGAACCCCTGGGATCAAATCCTAATACACTACTTACTCTCTGGGTGATACTGTGCATTTGTATCTTTTTATGCCTCAGTTTTCTCGTCTGTAAAATGAGAGATAGTAGCTACCTCTTCAAACAATTGATAATGGGGTTTAAATGAAATAACACCTATTAAAGCCTTGGAACCACCTCTCATACAGAGTAAGCACTCATGAAGTGTTAGCATTTACCGAATGCAACTTTTTTTTTTTTTTTTTTTTTAAGACAGTCTTGCTTGGTCACCCAGACTGAAGTGCAGCGGCGTGATCTCGGCTCACTGCAACCTCCATCTCCTGGGATCAAGCAATTCTCCTGCCTCAGCCTCCCGAGTAGCTGGGATTACAGGTGCCCACCACTGCACCTGGCTAATTTTTGTATTTCTAGTAGAGACAGGGTTTCGCCTTGTTGGCCAGGCTGGTCTCGAACTCCTAACCTCAAGTGATTCACATGCCTCAGCTCCCCCAAAGTGCTGGGATTATAGGCATAAGCCACTGTGCCTGGCCTGATTGCTACTTTTAAATTCTATTTTGATTTTGAATTTCTTCAATTTCCAGGATTTGTGAAATTGGGACGTGCTTCTTGCTAGGTTTATAAGCCATAGGCTTGTTTGTTCACTGATGACAGAAGTTTCTGTGTCAAGTGTCTGTCTTTTGAAGAGCGCAACAATGGACAGTGATCAAGAGGAAATATCTCTGCTTAATTTTACTGCTTTTGCAGCATCTAAGGAGTGTTTGAAGTGGGTTGGTAATTCAGTCCAAGAAGAAAATTGGAATATTAAAGGAGAAACCTGTTGTTGCAATTACATCAAACTTGGCTCTTCCAGTGACAATGAGATGCTCCATCATGGTAGGATTTCCTTAAAAAGCGAACAAGGCACTGCTCAAGAGAAGGAAGGAGAATATTTTCTTTTTAATCATATGCCTAGCAATGTCTCTGGGGCTGTTACGGAGGTAGCTTTTATATACGATTCACATAAGTTTAATGACTAAAGGTTGTTATTGTGTTACTGTTTTTCTCCCTCCAGAGGAAGTAATGCAGCAAGTCTGTGTTTGAAGATTCTTCTCATTAGTCTTTTTATTTGTTTGGAATTGGTGCCATCATCTACATAAATCGTGGCAATTCTAAGAAGCATGGCACTGAGTATGGCTGGCTGTGAAGAAAATATGCTAAATTATTGAAAGAGCAGCTTTGCACAGTTAGGAAGAGGGTTCTACTCTGGAGTTCTCAGAGGAAGTTAAATTTATGATGGAGGCAAAAGGATGAGACCGAGCCAGATATTTAGACCTTAGGGAAGCATAATCCAGGTGGAAGGAAGAGTTAGTGCAAAATCGTGAGCCTTTGCCAGGAAAGATTTGACACATTTGAGGCGCTGTAAGAAGTTCTGTGTGCTTGTGTGTGGTGAGCAAACGAGAAGATGGTGTGAGTGGAAAAATGCCAGAAGCCAGAGGAATAGGGCTTTGAAGTCCATGATTTCCTTCTGAGTAGAATTGAAGCTGTTGAGCACTTCTAAGCAGGGCTGTAAGATATTCTGATTTATATATTTTAAAACAGTCCTCTGATCTAGTGGAGAATAGACTAAAGACAAAATTAGAGACAGAGGGTCAGTTGGGAGGTTAGTGCTGTCTGCAGTGGACTATAGTAGATACTAAGTGAACTTTGTTAAAAAAAAATACTACACAGTTTATTTTCTCTTGGGTGCTTGAGTTGAAGGAAAATTGTGGATTATTCTAAAGTTAGTGTGTACATGAACAAAAGTAATTGTAACCCCTGAAGAGCTACAGAAGCTTCTTAACTTTTCTGGAAATCATTTCACAATTCTGAAAATTAGACCCAGCACCTGTGTGTGGGTGTGGAAGCTTCTCTACAGCTTGGCGTGTCTAACCTGAGAGCACAACACAACCGTTTGAGAGTGCATTGAAGAAAGTGAATAGCCTGGTCTCTCCAAGAAGGGAAGCGGCTGTCAGTTAAAGGTCATTTACTTAAAAAAATAAAACCAGAGACAGAGGAGTCTAGTGCAAGTGGGTGCAGGATGCTGAAAAAATAGAAATGTCAATGTCGTAGTTACTGGCAGGAGCTGAATCAGTTGTGGGGGAAAATCAGGACAACGGGCACCTACTCTTCAGGGGCAATAGGATCCATCCTGCACGAGGCCCAGGGCATGGACATGACCCAACCTGAGGAGCCTACTCAGCAATAGACAGGGACTAAGCTAATTTGGAAACTTCTGACACTCCTAGAATAATTGCGAGTCAGTTTGGCCAAGGGCAAATGACTGCCAATGGTGAAGTCATTTTGCAGAATTTTCCTTGCTTACCAAAACACTACAGCTAGAGGAAATAAATGAAATTTAAGCAGTATATTGGACTCACAGAGAGAAACTTGCAAGGTAGAAAATGAACCCACTTAAAGAATCTTAGCTCTTTTTAGAAATCCATGGAATTAATGAAATCCAGCTCTCTCTCCCTAGTTGACCTCAGTTTTCCTTTTTTCAGTCCACGCCTGGTGCAGAGTATCAGGTTTTTAGAAGTATTATCTGAGCCTACTTAGAAGTTAATTCATTCTTCTTGCTCACATCAAGGAAGCTAAGACCAATGAACAGGCGTCATTGGGAGCTATATTTTTACTCGGAACTGGGAAGAATGCTTTAGTAATTGTAGCTGCCTGGCAATGGAACAGACTGCCTTGGGAGGCAATAATACCAGGTTAACATTTACTGAGCACATACTATGTGCCAGACACTAGGCTAAGTGTTTCACGTGCGTTATCTTACCTGGTTTATAGCACAGATCATTTTACAGAGAAAAAAATCAAGGTCTGGAAGAGTTAAGGCTGGTGCTTAAGGTCACACAATTCTACATTTTTATCCCTGGGGTAGGGCGGTCGTTGGTAAATAGAAACTGTGTGTTTCAAAGAATAAATGAAAGAATGAACTTGATTAAATTCAAGAAATGTTTTTGAAAAGCTATTATGTGTCAAACAGAGTGTTAGGCATTTTGGGGTAAACAAAGACCAATATGATCCAGATTATGACTGGAAGATCCTTCCAGACTACTAGGAACAATTTAGCATATGCTTTCTAATTTATAAAACTAAACATTTACAAAGTTCCAGAAAATGTGGGAGTATTTGGTTACATCTTCAGGTAGAAAATAATTAGGAAGGGCTACCCGCATGAAGGGGAACATTGAAGGATCAAGTGGGAAGGGAATTGAAGACAGGTTGGGGACCACGTGGAGTATTCCAAGCTATGGAAAACATTTTATTCACACGGGTATGAGGAATTCACTAGTGCTTTTTCTGGTAGGGAGTGATCCAAAAGCATCAAGAATTACCTGCTAGCTAGAAATGAAGAGAGCTACTTAAAAGGAAGAGGTAAGGTTGGCCAGGCGTGGTGGCTCACACCTGTGATCCAAGCACTTTGGGATGCCAAGGCAGGTGGATCACCTGAGGTCAGGAGTTCGAGACCAGCCTGGCCAACATGGTAAAACACTGTCTCTACTAAAAATACAAAAAATTATCTGGGCGTGGTGGTGCATGCCTGTAATCTCAGCTACTCAGGAGGCCGAGGCAGGAAAATCACTTGAACCTGGGAGGCAGAGGCTGCAGTGAGTTGAGATTGTGCCACTGCACTCTAGCCTAGGTGACAGAGGCCTCAAAATCATGGTGGAAGGCAAGGGGGAGCGTTATGTCTTATATGGATGGCGGCAGGCAAAGAGAGAGGTTATGCAGGGAAATTCCCATTTTTAAAATTGTCAGATCTCATGAGACTTACTCACTGTCATGAGAACAGCATGGGAAAGACCTGCCTGCATGATTCAGTTCCCTCCTGTCGGGTCCCTCCCACAACATGTGGGAATTTACGGTGAGATTTGGGTGGGGATACAGCCAAACCATATCAGGCATGAACAAGACAGATTGAATCCTTGCCTGCATGCAACTTCTATTTCTGTGAAGAGATGATCACACACATAATTAGTAAATTACAATTGCAGCAAGTGACATAGAGGAAGAATGTTAAGAGTGTCCAGCTCCTAATTGGGACTGGGCCAGGCTTTCATGAGACATGAAATTCAAGTTGAGACCTGAATGTAAGTAGGTTAGTCCTGGCATACATATTTTAAGTGCTGAGTTTCCTTGTACTTTCAATAAAAACAGGAAAAGATGTGGGCCCTTTAGGGTGTTTGAACCTGTAAGCTGCACCCACCAATGAAATTCTTTGTGCAGGTATAAAATGTCTTGATACAGATGTTCATGATGGAAGGTGTTGCCCACATGTATGTTGCTAATATCAGCTCTTGCTTCTGCTGACTTCACCAACTGCCTTGTTAGTTGGCCTTAGGTTGCCTGGGTTATTCTTATATTCTGAAAATGTGCTTCATTTTCTCCAAAGCAATGACTTGGGGGAGACCAGAAATGATACTGTGGTAAGAGAATGACATAGGAATGTTGAGCTGAGGGCTGAGATTCTGGCTGGAGATCACTCAGCCTGCCCACAAATCTAAAAATGCACAGTTTGACTGTAGTGCTGGAAAATATCTCCTAATGTCTTGGCTTCTGTCAACAGAAAAGAGAAAGTTAAAATCATGGATGGCAGCAATTTTATTAATTCAGGAATCTTAGCACTCTAACACTGCTCATTTTGCCCTAATGATTAAAAAAAATCATTTCACAGTGAATTTGTCTTGAACAATGTGCAGCTTATTGAAAAGGGAAGAAAAGAGGGAAGGGGGAGCAGAATCATAGATCGAGGACACATCAGGGACTCTTGAGAAATGCTGTTGTTCTTGTGGGAGACAAAGCTGGAGTGGGCTTAAGCACTTGTCTGTTGATGCCACTCTGTCATTTTTCATTGCATGTTGCTGTGCTGATTTGATTGTTGGATGCTGCTTCTTAGAATGTGGAAGCATCTGCCAAGGTCGATCCAAGGAACTTGGAATTGCGCTGAGCCTCTTCATCACTGTGATCCAGACATCTCAGCTGCCTTCAGTTTTCTGACTGAAAAGCTCACATTTTTGCCTGTATAGATAACTAGACCCCCCAAGGGGGCTTTCAGTTAAGTACAAACCCAATAAAATACCAGCCACTGAGGAGAAAGGGTGACCTCATATTGAAGTCTTCTATATTTTCTTTTATAAAGACATGAAATAGGGCTGGATGCGGTGGCTAACACCTGTAATCCCAGCACTTCGGGAGGCTGAGGTGGGAGGATTGCTTGAGCTCAGGAGTTTGAGACCAGCCCGGGCAAAAGAGCAAGACCAGGTCTCAAAAAAATAATAAAAAATAAAAAATAAAAAAATTAGCTGGGTGTGGTAGCATGCTCTTGTAGTCTCAGCTACTTGGGAGACTGAGATGGGAGAATCACTTGAGCTCAGGAGGTCAAGTGGGAGGTCACTTGAGCCCAAGGCTGCAGTGAGCTGTGGTCATGCCACTGCGCTCCAGCCTGGGCCACAGAGTGGCAGAGAAAACAAAAGGCATGTAGTAGATCTGCTGAGATCTTCCAGGTATCTCTTTCGCGGCAAATTCTTCCCACAGGTGACATTTACCTTTATTCAATAACATTACCTGAGCGTCTACAATATGCATGATTATGCGTTGGATGTGGTGAGCAGTGCAAAGACACGTAGACCTATTTCTCCCAAGAGCTTCTTGAAGGCAGGAAGTAAAGCAAACACAGATCACTGTACTACGAGGTTAAGGTAGGTGTTCTTACAACAGAAAACCTTTCTCAATGACCTATCACTTGCAAGGCTATATGTGGGGCTCAAAAGACCTCAGAGTTGTGGTCAGAGAAATGCTATCAAAACACTCCAGGACGTGGGGCAGGAAGAATTCCCTTCTGGCTGTGGAAAAGTGGAAAGGTTCCTTGGAGGTGGGGACCTTGAGCTGGGTTTCAAAAAATGGAAAGCGTTTTAATGGGCAGAGATGATGAGGTGGATAATTTGAAGGTGAGAATATGGCCTGAGCACAAATAGGGATGAAAAAGATTTGTGTGTTTGGCAAAGGGTAAGTGCCCAGCCTGGCTGGGAAGAACTTTTCTACAGAGCAATGGGTTATCTTTGTCATACAACTCTTCCTGTTTTTTGAATGTTTACTAAGATATCACATAAATTAAAAAATATGTACACATCACATTCACAGCTCATGGAATTTTCACAAACTGCATACACCTATGTAATCAACACCCAGATCAAGAAACTGAACATTATAAGCATCTCTAGAAGATTAGAAGATTCCCTCGCTCACTCTCCCTCCATCCCTCAAAGTAATCTTTCTCCTGACTTCTAACAGCCTAGATGAGTTTTGCTTGTTTTTGAATATGATATAAAAGTAATTACACAGTGGGTGCTTTGTAATGTGTCTGGCTCCTTTGCTGTGTATCACATTTGTGAGAGCAATGCTGTTGTTGGGTGTACTTGTAGTCTGTCTGCTTTTACTACCATACAGCATTGCACTGTTCTTACCCATTCCACTTTTGTTGGCACTTGGGTCATTTCCACTGTGGGGGAAATTGTGAACATGCTGCTATGACCATTCCTGCACAACGTCAATTATTAATGAGTGGGTTGATGTATTTCTGTCAAGTAAATAGCTAGGAATGGAATTTCTGGATGGTAGAATTGAAAATCCCCTTTTAATGACAAAAACATCTATCCCACATGATTCTAATTATACTTTCAATATTCCTAGGTTGGGAAATATACAATGATAAATATCTTGTGAACTCAATAACATTTTAGAATCAACTGGTACATGACTAATTACAGAAATATCTTGATACGCGCATGATGTATTTTGTCTGCAGGCAAGGGTTAGTGTGCATATGGACACGCAGATCCCATGCAACAACTGAGTCCCCAGTTGGGAGCCATAGACTTAGGTAAATGGTGGGGCGTGAGGCCAAGGAGCGATCATCAGTTTAGTTTGCTAGCATTTTTGTTGTTCTAGGCCAAGACTTTAGAGAAATGTCGTGGGGGTTTCCCCCTACACTTTTTCTTTTTCCCTGAGAAACCACATGTGCTCCCTAACTGTAACTGTTGCATTGTCAGGAAGATAGCATAGTCAAATGGAATAATGACAACCATTGGAGAGGAATCTGGGTTTGAACCCAAAACCTACCACTTACTGTGTGACTAGGTAAGAAATGAATTGTCAGTGAGCCTCAATTTACTCATCTGTAAAATGGAAATGAGAATAACTCTTTAGGATATGGATCATGAAAATCAAATAAGTTAATGTATGCTAAGTGCCTGACATTGTGCCTTCTCACTGAATGGTAGGTATGGCTACTGATTTGATTATCATTGTCACTATCTTTTCCTACCTCTGCATGTGTCTTCTCCTTTGGGTTATGTTCTTTCTCTGGGCATGTAATACCCATGTAGTGTAGTGATTGCCTCCTCCCCGTTAGTGTCATAACTAAGGAAAACCACTTAGATTGCTCAGTACCTTGGGTCCCAGGCATTTTTCCTTGTTAGATCCCCAAACATGCATTTTGTGTCCAAGATCCCATTTCATCAAGCTTGCTGGTGGACAGAGCAAATCTGATAAGTTCATTGTAGCTGGAGGGCTTATGGCTGATAATAACTTCTTATGTTCTCCATCTCCCTAGTCAGTTGCCTTTCGAGTTTTTCATTCATCCAGAGAAATGAGTTGAGTGATGATGGACTTTTTGGTCCCATGACTAGTTTCTGAGGGAGTTATTTTTGGTTAAAGAGAACCTTTTCTATCTGCCTCTTAAAGCATTCTTTGTAGGAGACTGATGGTTAATTTTATGTGTCAACTTAACCGGGTTAAGGGATGCCCAGATAGATTGTAAAACATTATTTCTGAGTGGGTCTTTGAGGGTGTTTCTGGAAGAGATGAGTATTTGAATTGGTAGACTGAATGAAGAGCCACCTGTGCCAATGGGGAAGGCATCATCCAATTAATCAAGGGCCCAAATAGGACAAAAAGGCTGAGGAAAGGCAGACTCACTCTCTGCTTAAGCTGGGACATCCATCTTTTCCTGCCCTCAGACATCAGTGCTTCTGGTTCTCGGGCCTTTGGACTTGAACTGGGACTTTTACCATTGGCTTCTCTGGTTCTCTGACCCTTGGGGTTGGACTAGGACTATATCAGCAGTGTTCCTGGGCCTCCAGCTTGCAGTGAGTGGACTATGGGACTTCTCAGCCTTCATAAACACATGAGCCAATCACTAGTAGTAAGTATTTCTATATACTTCCTTATGTTGTCTTGGTTCTGCTATGTGGAGAATCTCCTTACCAGTACACATATTTCCTATGTAATCTTCAGGGGATACTTTGTACCTGAAGGGTTATGGATATTGTATGGAGCCAGTGGAATGTCTGTGGGGAGGAGGCTTGGCTGAAGGTATCAGAGGTGAAAGTGTAGAAAAGAGCTAGTATTTTTCTAGCTCTTTTCTATACTTCCAAGGAAGTGGGGGGCCAAGGAAGATGGGAACAATGCCTCCAGATGGCATCTTCTACCTTTCAGAAGTAAATCTGGTTTCACAGCCAAGCAAGGAGAGAGTCAGATGCTTTGGTCATGTGTCTGGGTTTGGGGTGAGACAACAGGACAGTGGGAAGTTTCTGGCAATGAGCCTGACAAAAGCTGAGGATCAAGAAGGCGATGAAGAAAGAATGAGTGACAGGTCACACCCTCATGGGACACTAGAGCAATGCTTCTGAGGAATGGATTTCCAGGTGACCATAACTTTGGACGAAGAGCAGTCAGATAGAGTTGTGTTTTGAAACACACAACTGTGGATCCAGTCAGTTCTTAAAACACTCAGAGCTGAACAGATGGATTCTAACAACTTACTCATCTGATGGTAATGCCTGTTCCAACTGCTAACCAACTGCTCTTGGTCATCATCGGTCTTCTTGGAGGTAAAGGAAAGGAGCTGTATTTTTCCTACCTTGATAGGTATTTCTCTCTTTGTCAGCTCTTTAATGCCAAGTTGCCTAGAGCACCCCTCCGCCGAACTGGGCTCCCTGCCTCTGTGAAAGCAGAGGCATCTCCCATAAGATTTCAAGCATAAATGCTCCCCATCCACATACCAGAAGTGTGTACAATTCAAATATAGGGAAAATCACATCTACCAAAATACAGTTTCTTGAAAATCCTTCTGATAAGAGTAACTAGAAAATGCTTACCTGCCTGCTTGATATCAACTAATAATTTAAGAAAAAAACACATATGAAAATTGTTTTTTATAATTTCAGAGTTTGGAAATTAAAGGGGGGAAGAAGTTGCCGAGAAAAATGTGTTAGGTTTACTGACCCTCAACGATCTGGAAGACAGTTTGAGATCCTTGGCCAAACATACAAATCTCTGGCTAGGTTTTTATACCCCTGCTATCGACAGCTAATTTCTTGAGCAAATTTATTCACTGTTTAAAAAAAAAAAAATTGGCAGTCCGAGCCCCCTCAGATGTGCAGTCTGTTGAGAAATTCCTGAGTTCAGCTTTCTTAAGCATTTCTGTTTCCTTCTTAGGTCTGAAAGAAAATTCTAGCAACATGACATAGTGTTTTTTCGTTTGTTTTTTTGAGATAATTTTGCTCTTGTTGCCCAGGCTGGAGTGCAATGGCGTGATGTTGGCTCACTGCAACCTCTGCCCCCCAGGTTCAAGCGATTCTTCTGCCTTAGCCTCCCTAATAGCTGGGATTACAGGCATGTGCCACCACGTCAGGCTCATTTTGTATTTTTAGTAGCGGTAGGGTTTCACCATGTTGGCCAGGCTGGTCTTGAACTCCTGACCTCAAGTGATCCACCCACCTTAGCCTCCCAAAATGCTGAGATTCCAGGCATGAGACACCGCGCTCAGCCATGACAGTTTTTGACTGTAACCTTTCACCAGAGGGCACATGGTGGAGAAGCCATTCTTTCTGAAGATAAGGCAAAACGTGTTGTCTCTAACACAGCTTGCTTTCTTTCTTTTTTTAGGGGTTACAAGGAAGAAAATGCTGAAAATCTGGATTTTGACAGTAGAATTTAGCTCTTTGTCTCAGGAGGAAATGTCTATGGCTGTTTAAAACTTGGAATCTTAACCTAGAATCTGATTTCGTTTATAAAAACCAAATCATTTATTTAGTGTCTGAACAGGACCTTACATCTAGGTCGTTGTTCTTCACTTGGATTTGTAAGTAACTCTTCGTTTGAGTTTCCTCCCAAAGCAGGCCTTGAGACAAGTATTCCTCTGTGGTTAATTCATTAGGAAGTGGATCCAGGAAAAACAGGTGAGGAAGTAGAGTTATGGGCAGGCAAAGGAGGAAAGCCAACCAGTGAGGCACTCATGAGCAGTCTTTCTGCAATGGGCAACCAGGGCTCACTCCCACTGGAGACCCTCTGAGAATCTATGTAGGGCACACCCCACCATGAGGATGGGAAAAATTTTAAGTACATTTATTTACCAACTCTCATCATGCCCCTTTCCCACAGCAAGTGTCCAGGAAATCCAAGGAAATTCTGACAGTGACTGCAAATATAGGCATTGGAGGGGAAAGCTGCCAGCATGCTGGAGACAATCGGGGCCTGGGGAACGTCCATGGGCCAAGGAGATGTACGAGGCATCAGCAGACTGTGATTCAGTCCCTGTAGACAAGTTATGTCCTCTCTAAACCCTCATTTCTCATCTTTTACAAGAAGGAATTGGAATTTCCAAACTGGGTCTCCTGAATGACAGATGCTTCTTAGAAAAATTGTTTCTTGGTGAAATAATGGCATTCATAGCAACCTGGATAGAATTGGAGACCATTATCCTAAGCAAAGTAACTCAGGAATGGAAAACAATACATTGTATGTTCTCACTCATAAGTGGGAGCTAACCTATGAGGATATAAAGGATTAAGAATGATACAATGGGCCGGGCGCAGTGGCTCACGCCTGTAATCCCAGCACTTTGGGAGGCTGAGGCGGGTGGATCACGAGGTCGAGACCATCCTGGCTAACATGGTGAAACCCCGTCTCTACTAAAAATACAAAAAAAATTAGCCGGGCGTGGTGGTGGGCACCTGTAGTCCCAGCGACTCGGGAGGCTGAGGCAGGAGAATGGTGTGAACCAGGGAGACAGAGCTTGCAGTGAACCAAGATTACGCCACTGCACTCCAGCCTGGGCAACAGAGTGAGACTCCGTCTCAAATGGACTTTGGGTACTTAGGGAAAGGGTGGGAGGGGGATGAAGGATAAAAGACCACACATTGGGTACAGTGTACACTCCTCGGGTGATAGGTTCACCAGAATCTGAGAAATCACCCCTAAATAACTTAGTCATGTAACCAAACACCACCTGTTCCACAAAAACCTATTGAAATAAAAAAAAAAGGTTACTTGGTCAAATAGTTTTAGAAGTATTAGATTAAACAACATTTTTAAAAACTGCAGGGCATCTTAGAGCCTCTAGCCAAGAGTGGGAGAGTGTGGATGGTGTATTTGACCATGGGATTCTCACTCTTGTTGTTTTTCCAGACAACACCTGTGAATGTCTTGAGGATGTAGCGGTTTGTGGTATATGGTTTGGGACAAGCTACATTAGGTTACTCAACTCCAGCTCAGCTCTCCGGTTGATAGAGTCGATAATTGCAACTCTGGAACTTGGTTCAGAGGAGATGTGGAACGCATCAGATGGATTCTAGGCTTTCAAATCCCATTTTCATCTCTTATCTGTTGGACTTCTGAGTCTACTTTCTTTTGATAAGAGCTTTCTGCAATGAGAAACAAAATAAAAAAAAAAACAGTGTATCTAGGAGAAGGACCTGGGAAGTCACGTTGTGGGCTTGATGCAGTTGAGTGTAGGGTCAGAAGAAAAGGAGACTGGACTCTGGTCTCGGCCAGACTGAGGCATTCCCACCTGTGCTGTCAAAGGGCTCCTTTACAGCTTTCCTGTGGGTGTTTCCAATCTTCCTTATCACGCTTTAGAATTACCTCAGGAGATTTATTTTATTTATTTATTTATTTATTTATTTGTTTGTTTGTTTGTTTGTTTGTTTATTTTTGAGACAGAGTTTCGCTCTGTCACCCAGGCTAGAGTGCAGGGGCGCGATCTCGGCTCACTGCAAGCTCCACCTCCCGGGTTCATGCCATTCTCCTGCTTCAAACTCCTGGGACCACAGGCACCCGCCTGGTTTTGGTATTTTTTGTATTTTTAGTAGAGGCAGTGTTTCACTGTGTTAGCCAGGATGATCTTGATCTCCTGACCACCTGAGGAGCTTTCAAAGTAAGACCTGTGCTTGAGACTTCCTCCCAAAAAGACAGTTTATTGTTTTTAGTGTTTCTGAATGTTGTCAGAATAGGACGGACCAGAAATGACTTAAACTGTGATTTTATTTTTAAGACTCCCAGGATGTGATCTTTCCAAGGGAAGGGAGAAGGTAGCTAGCATTGGTGGCTACTCTGTTAGAAAGTAGCTAGAAAGTATGCTGCCTTGTATTAGAGTTATTCTTACACCAACTGGGTGAAATAAAGCTGTTTGGAGCCTAGGGAAATGAGATGTGAAACAACTTTACAATGATTATGAAATTATGAAATGTAATGTGCTGGTGGCTTTTAAAGCAACATCTGTATTTTAAAGACTGTAACCTGGTTTTCCAAGGATGGAGATTTTAACACAGAGTTGAAGAAATCAGGCAATGCTTAATTGACCTGGTGACACCAGATAACAGGGTCTGCAAATCCATGGTACTTGTACTACTTCTCTTCATCTCCATTGCTATGGTAGACATAACTAATCGATCTTGTGTTCTTTCCCAGTAAGCCAGTGATTAGGACTTAGTGCAGATCTCCAGTCACCGATTGTTAGAAATTGACAAGCAAGGAGCTTAAGTCCAATTTATCCTACTACATTCTAGGTAGGATTTCTTTACTGGTATTTTAGAAGGTTAAATTTCCCTGAAACTCACTTATAGCAAAGTGTTATCTTAAGGTCTCCTTGGGCTTCCACAGTAAAATAGCTCACTATTTTTAGATTTCCCTAGATGAACGTTCCCAGCAGTACAGCGCTCTCTGGATGTCTCAGCACAATTTTTGTTCTGATTGAGAGCCAAGGTTGGGAGGCTTTGTCTATACCCTTAGCTATGCGATTTAAGGCTCTGTTGCCGACCCTGCTGGTAAGGGATATGCACTGGAAAGCATGCTGACATGAGTAACCACAGCCTAAAACAAGGACCCAGTTGTGTATCTGTTTACACATCATTGCTCAGTGCTGTGTCCTCAAATCTTTGACAGTACAATGAGGTGCATCTCTAAGTTTGTTTGGAGGACACCTTGTGTTTCCAGCCTCGGCATAGCGAGAGATTCCACAGACAGAAGCTTTAGGGACAAACAAAAAAGGCAGGAAGGAAGAACAGCCCAGAAGGGTGACAGAATCTTATACCCACTTCAGGAAAGGACTTATTCCTCACCAGGAGCAAGGACTTCTGCCTTTAAGCACGATTCACTTCGTCTTGAGTCCATGACAACATGAAGGATTAGATTATGCAGATTTATTTGGAAATGTCTATTTCTGTTCTTAAAACACAAAATAATAAATTTTCAGTAAAAGTGTACAGAAACCTGTGGTCTGAAATAGTCACCTGGAAAAACAAATCCCTCTTTAGTTATGGGTTTTCAATCTCTTAAAAGTAGAAAGTGATTTTAAGCATTTCCACCATCATCATTACTGATAAGAATATCTGTGTATGTACATGATATTGTATATGATACTGTGATCAGATTGATGGGTAGTTATCTGGGAGGATAATCTATACTCTGAGTGAAAGGAGAACAGCATTCTAGGCTGTTTCCATAGGCTCCCAAACCAAAGACTAGTCTGTTTTTTTTCTCTAATCCTTTTTTTTCTGCTTATCTGCAGGAATTAGATCAACAATAGTCAAGTGATTGCCTCACATTTATGCTCATCAACCAGCCTGTGGGAACTTGGAGCTAGTGTTCTATATAAAGAAAATGTGGTGAGAACTCTTAGTTGGAAACTTCAGGCACTGATTTTGGCTGATTTAAACAGAAAAGAAGTTTTATTAAAAAGTGTATTGTTGAAAGAGCTGAAAACCAGGCCCAGATTTATACAGCCAGAAATAATGATAAAAATCATACCCTAGAACTAGTCTGCGGTAGTGGGAGGAAACACTCAAAGCCTGAATACTTTGACTTGTACCTCTGCAGTTGTGCCCTGAGAGCTAGTCTGCAACCTCAATTGCTACCAGAGATAGCCCTGATTCCTGGCACCTCTTTTTCCTGTTTTTGTGTTTTTTGAGATGGGATCTCACTCTGTTGCCCAGGCTGGAGTTCAGTGGCATGATCGTGGCTCACTGCAGCCTCAACCTCCCAGGATAAAGTGATCTTCCCACTTCAGCCTCCTAAGTAACTGGGACCACAGGTGCATGCATACCACCAAGACTGGCTAATTCTTAAATTATTTATAGAGACGGAGTCTCACTATAAGTGAGACTGTTGCCCAGGCTAGTCTTGAACTCCTGGCCTCAAGTGATCCTCCTGCCTTGGCCTCCCAAAGTGCTGGGATTACACATGTGAGCCATTGCACCTCGGCCCTCTAGGTCCAGTTTTAAAGTCCACTGTGGGTGTGTCTGAATGACAGAACCTGGGTCCTGTGTGCACACCCTGGCTGCAAGGGAATCTGGGAAATCAAGATTCTGACATTCTCAGCATCTGTAGTAGAATACAGGTAGAATTCTCCAACTGTAGAAGAAAGGTGAGATTCTGAAAAGCAGGGTTGAAAAGTGTTTGCCATAAGCAATTAAATACAGAGTAACTAGCAGGTGCAAACTCACAGCTGCACAGAAGATGATTTAAACAGAGCCTGGGTCCTCCCAGAGTTTGTAGTTCATTAAAGGACATGGGATACAGCACATGCTACCTTGTATTAGAGTTATTCTTACACCAACTGGTGAAATAAAGCTGTTTGGAGTCTAGGGAAATGAGATGTGAAACAGCTTTACAATGATTCTGAAATTATGAAATGCAATGTAATATGATTGTGGCTATTAAAGCAACATCTGTATTTTAAAGACTGTAACATGGGAGAAGGTTTATGGCTGTTAGACATACAAATACCATCTTCTGTGGCACGAATCTGAGTATTGAGAAAGGTTAGAAAATGTTTTGTTTCTTTCTATGTATTGAGAAAGCTGGAATGTAGAGAATGAAATATTTGTAAGGAAATAAGCCTTCTGTTATATGCATGGAGCTTGTGTTTCTAGATCTGTTTTGAGAGACAGTAAGCTTTTGGAGCCCATTAAAGTACAGCCTTAGCCTATGGAGGCAAAAGAGATGAGTTTCATATGAATTTCATTCTTCTTGTCAGTCAACCAAGGAAGAGATGGGTTTTAGGTGAACAATAAAGATGAGGGTCTCTCTGTTGGAGTCAGTGTTTCCACTAGGGAGTATAAGATTTAGTATAGCTAGGAATGAACTCTTAGATATTGAGAGTTAGAGAAAGATGAAAAATCAGGAATTGTCTTCAGCCGCATGGAGCCACAAGCTGAATGGGCACAGGGTCATACTTGGTAAATCAGATTACATTCACGGTCCTCTTTATTTTGGTGTTGATATCCCATTTAGCGAAGCTGAATGTGACCATTCTAGCATTGTCTTCATCATGCTAGAGTTATAAAGAGTCTTTCATCCACCCTTAGGCTAAAGTTTGAAAAAATATGAGTAATTTCTCCTTCAATACTACCCAAGGCCGATGAGGCAGTGGCACCAGAAATGCTACAAGAAAAGTGCATCTTAGGGACAGAGTCAGAGCTGTATATTCTAGCTCCCCTTGTCAACCAAGAGTGGTGAACTTGAAGCTTCTCAATTTTATACTTGGTAAAGAAGAGAAAAGGGGATTTCTTAACATTATGTTTGCAAAACGTCAGGGAATATGCACAAGTAAAGATGAAAAATCACACAATCAAATATAGCAGTTCTTCACCTCATGGGCAAAAAGTACTCAGTTGTACCAAATAAAGTTTGGGAAGAAGAATGTTAAATGCGTTGCCTTGTGCGCTCTATAAAAGGAGAGTTTTAATGGTACTTTCTGAAAGAAGGACTTACTCTTTTTTAAAGATATTGTCCCAAATCACTGTGGCTTATAATTAGTACTGGTGGCATCTGGCAGATCCTCTGGTTTGGCCACTTTTGCAGGTTTTGATTTCATAGTTGTGGTTTTTATGCAGGACAACATTATTTGATCTAGCAATTTCCATGCAAATTAAAGGCTGAAAATGTGTGCTACATAGTGAGATATATTGTTCTACATTTTATGTGGACATCAATTTAAAGGAAGACTAAAACCCCAGTGGATGAGACTGTTGACGAGACATTTCTTGAAATAAATAACAGTTGATAAAACTGCAAGACTAATGTCTGAATGCTGACCACAACCCAGACATATTACATAGCTTTTTCATAGGATCCTCAGTACAACTTCACAGGGAAGAAATTATTCACAGGTTATGGATGAATTCCAGTAAAATCTTTTTGGTGGAAATCTTTGGAGAGATCTTGCACTCTCTCTCCCTGCATACCTCTTCAGCATCGTCTTGCACCAACTTTAACCTTACTTTTTATGTTCCTTGATTTTTTTGTCCTGCCCTTTTCCTCCATAGAACATTGGGATATGCTCTTGTCTGGGTATGGAATAATTTCTCTGTATCGTTTGACCACACCCCTCACCTAGCTAATGCCGGTATGCCAGTTACTCCTCCTGGTGTGTGTCCCAGCAGGACATAGAATGGCTGTTCTAACTATCCAGCAGGTTTCTATGTTACAAGCTCTTGGATAATCATGTTCCTCTCTTTTGGGGCACTCTTGTTGATTTATAATATATCCTCAAGGAAATCGCGACCTCATTCCATCCACCCAGGTTCATCACACCCATTGCACTGTAGGCTCCAGGAGAACACAGGCCTCGCTGGGTTTTGCTCCGTGTACCCCCTGCCCCTGGCATGCTAACCAGTATAACTGTTAGTCCTCGGCTTTTGTTAGAGTAGCAAATGAGGTATGCTTAGAGCAACATTCTCAGAGGCTCACAGAGAATTCAGTGGCACAGCTGAAGTTCAAACCAAGTCCCTTTGATTCCAAAGTCAGTAAGTAGTGTTTTTGTTTGTTTGTTTTTTGTTTTGTTTTGTTTTGTTTTCCCCAACCTCCACCTCCTGGATTCCCGGGTTCAAGTGATTCTCCTGCCTCAGCCTCCCAAGTAGCTGATACTACAGGTGTGTGCCACCATGCCTGGTTAATTTTTAAAAATAAATAGTGGTTTAAGAGTGTAGATTCTGGGGTGAGGACACCTGTGTTCAAATCCTGACTTTATCACTTCCTAGCTTTGTGATTTTGGTTAGGTTACTTAGCCTTCTATGACTTTGCTTCTTTATTTTAAAAATGTGATTAGTGACTACCTCAGAGTTTTTGTGCCAGGTACAGCATCATATCGTTCTCGTGTCCCAGGATATATGTACCCAGTGATTATATCGCATGCTAAGAGAGGTAGATATCAAATGCATGGAAAGAGGAAGCATTTACTTAACATTTGAGAGTAACAGACAAAGGAAAAATTAAGAAGGGTAACATTGGAATTTGGTCTTGATCTAAACTCAGAAGAGGGCATAAAAGACAACATAGAACCTCCGCTTCTGACATTCTGACAGATAGACTTGGAAGGGTGCCTGTTAAGGGCTGAATTGCACCTCGTTCCCAACCCTGCCATGACTTGTATGTTGAAGTCCTAACTCCAGTACCTCAAAATGTGACCGTACTTGGGGAAAAGGGAAAGGATGATTGATTGATTGATTCATTTTATTTATTTATTTGTTTGTTTGTTTGTTTGTTTAAAGAAAGATTCTCACTCCTCACTGTGTCACCTAGGCCAGAGTACTGTGTCATGGTGCTGGCTCCCTGCAGCCTCAAATTCCTGGGCTCAACTAATCCTCCTGTCTTGGCCTCTCATGTAACTGGGACCAAAGGTGTGTGCCACTGCACCTCACTATTTTTTTATTTTTCTGTTGAAACAGAGTCTTAGTATGTTGCCCAGGCTAGTCTCAAACCCCTGGCCTCAAATGATCTTCCCAACTCAGCCTCCAAAAGTGCTTGGAATATAGCTGTGAGCCACCATTCCCAGACACAAAGGGATCTTTAAATACATATTTGTAGCTGGGCATGGTGGCTCAGGGCCGTATCCCAACACTTTGGGAGGCCAAGGTGAGCAGATCACTTCAGGTCAGGAGTTTGAGATGTGTCTGGCCAACATGGTGAAACCCTGTCTCTACTAAAAATAAAAAAAAATTAGCTGGGCATGATGGCACACACCTGTAGTCCCAGCTACATGGGAGGCTGAGGCAGGAGAACTGCTTGAACCCAGGAGGCAGAGGTTGCAGTAAGTGGAGATTGCACCACTGCATGGCAGCCTGCGTGACAGTGCAAGACCATGTCTCGAAATAAATAAATATTTGCTGTAGTCTGAACGTTTGTGCCCCCACCCCCAAATTCCTATTTTGAAACCTGATCACCAATGTGATATTAGGTGATTGGATTATGAGGGTGCATCCCTAATGAATGGGGTTGGTGCCCTTATAAAACAGGCCCCAGAGAGGTACCTTGCCTTCTCATAGATAGAAGGTATCATCTGTGAACCCAAAAACAGGGCCTCACCAGACACTGAATCTGCTAGTTCCTTGATCGTGGACTGCCCAAACTCCAGAAAAATACATTTCTGTTGTTTATAAGCTATCTAGCTTATGCTATTTTATTACAGCGACTTGAACAGACTAAGACAGTATTTAATTTAAAATGAGGTCACTCGGGTGGGCCTTAATCCAGTAAGACTGGAATCCTTCAAAGTGGAGGAGATTTGGACAGAGATATGCACAGAGGGAAGAGGATGTAAAGACATAGGGAGAAGACAGCCATTGACAAACCAAGATGAGGGCCTCAGAGGAAGTCAGTTCTAGTGACATCTTGATCTCTGACTTCTAGCCTCCAGAATTGTAAGAAAATAAGTTTCTGTATGGCAGCTGTATTAGTCTGTTTTCATGCTGCTGATAAAGACATACCCAAGACTGGGCAATTTACGAAACAAAGAGGTTTAATGGACTCACAGTTCCGTGTGGCTGGGGAGGCCTCACAATCGTGGCAGAAGGAAAGGAGGGGCAAGTCGTGTCTTACATGGATGGTGGCAGGCAAAGACAGAGAGCTTGTGCATAGGAACTCCTCTTTATAAACCCATCAGGATGTCATGAGACTTACTATCACCAGAACAGCACGGGAAAGACCTGCCCCCATGATTCCATTACCTCCCACTGAGTCCCTCCTACCACACGTGGGAATTGTGGGAGCTACAGTTCAAGATGAGATTTGGGTGTGGACACAGTCAAACTGTATGAGCAACCCCAGCAAACTGGGTAGTGTTTCACATGAAGTCAAATATATAAACACTCTGGATAAAATATGACCTGTGTATCTCCAAATGAAATACACAGCCAAGATCAAAAGAAAGAGTAGCTCTCCATATATTAGAAATAAAGATGGAATTTAAGGGAAAAATTTGAGGGTGTGAGCTGATATTTTGCATCCCAGGAGGCATTGCTTAAATGGCAGGTGACTGGAGTTTTAATTCCTCCTTGAAGAGTGATGGACTTTATGCCTGCAAGGCGGGAATTTAGAACTGAGATCCTTGCACAAAACCAGGAAATGGTGCCTGCCTCAGTGTTGAAGAGGAATTAGAAAAACTGTGCGCATTAGTCACAGAATTAACAAGGAGCTTGGCTCTATTTGTTTTCTGGATAAGGGGAAAACCTTCCTAGGAGTGAACAAAGAAAGAAGTTTGCTCCATGCTTGTGTGTTTAATCTGAATTTTCACTATCATGTCACTGGAATTAATATAAAAGCTAGTCCAAAAATAAAGATGGAATAATTAAAATACATCAGTAATTGCAAATCAAATAAGTTGATTTAATTTACGTATTAAAAGGCAGTGATTCTCATACTGGGGAAAAAATCTGTTTTATTGGCAAGAGATAGTTGAATTCATAATGCATAAAAACTGAAAGTTAAAAGATGGAAAATATACATTAGGTAAAACTGATAGTCATATTAATGTCAGTTAGAATAAACTATAAGGTAAAATATATTATTAGAACTTATTGAATTCTAACAGAAGGAAATAAGCAGAAAGATACTGGAAACTTGGCCCTGAATGCACACATAAAAAGATAATCACAAAAATATGTAAAGCAAAAATGGACAGAATTACAAGGAGAAATGGTCAAATATACAAGTATAGTAGGAAATTGAAATATGTCTCCTGTGGATACCAGTAGATTAATCAAATATCAGTGAGGCTACAAAATATATGACCAATACAATTGATCTCATGGGTACATATGGGACCCTGTTCCAGAAGTTAAAAAATACTAACTTTTTAAAAAAAAGGACACAATGAAAATTTGTCAAAATCATACACCAGGTGACAGTAACTCGCAGCACACATCAACGAATTGGTACTATATATACCACATTTCTTGTCCACTATACATTAATCTTAGAAGTCAATAATAAACTTCCCCCCAGAAACCATGTTTGATAATTTTGCTAATTCAAACAGCACCTTACTCAAAAATTTTAGTGGCATTTGGAAAATACTCAGAATTCCAAATAACAATACAAATACTACACGTTAAACACTTGAATTGGCTAAAACAGCATGTTGACTGAAACTGGTCTTATTGATAGATTCAAAATTAATAACCAAAGGATATGAGATTATTCACTTACATGAGCCATCCAGTACTTCGGCTTCCCTGTCTTTGACCTCCTTGTCTCCAGTGATACAATTTCTTTACCTACGTCAGCTATCTTCTCCTACTGTTGTATCTTAGATCTTGTGATTTCCACAATCTGTTTATTAAATCTTCCAAGTTTTTTCCTACCTCAGGGCCTTTTCACTTAGCCCTTTATCTGGAATATTCTTCCTCACTTCATTAAGGATTTTTCCCAAATGCATCTTTCTCAGAAATGGTTTTGCCGATCCTTTTATCTAAGTTTATCTCTGACCATCATTCTCTGTCCTCTAACTGTGGAAATTACACACAGTATAATAAAAACTGGTGTAGTTAATTCATTTGTTTATTTTATCAGAAAATATTTGTAAGCACTTATCACCTGCCAGACTCATTTCTGGATGGTGAAGCTACCACTGAGAATATAGTGGACAACAACCATTGTCTATGAGCCTGTGGTCCAGTTAGGATCACAAACTGAAACAGACATAACGTGTATGCATACATTATATATTAGTGCTTACATTAATGTATGTATACACGTATTGGTGTATATTAATGTGTGTATATATGTATATTAGTGCTACGTTCATGTGAGCTCTGAGTGTCAATTGTTGCTGTCTGCCATTTTCACAGTGGTAGCGTCATCATCCAGAACTGACCCTGGCAGGTGATAAGTGCTTACAAATATTTTCTGATAAAACAAATGAATGAATTAACTACAGCAGTCCTAACAAGACTAAATATCTTATTTGAAGGGGAGACACACTGTTCATAATCTCTATCCTGTAATTGAATGTCTCCTTTGGAATGTCCTGTAAAAGTCAATCTTTTAAGTGCCACATACAGTTATAAAATATATTTCTAGGACTTTATAACTTTATAAAACCATAACCAAATATGTAATTTTGAAGAAAATTTTACTGTGAAAAGACAATATTTTTATGTGAGTTGACATGTTATTTTTCAACTCTTCTTCCCGGATATATCCTTGAAAAAAACAGTAAGAAAGTACTTTTGGTAAAACTGATCAGCAATTAATCATCTATGGCATTATTAAAAATAGCAGCTTACTTTACCCAAGAAAACATATGTTTTCTATTACATAAACAATTTTATTATTTGACATCGTATGAACTTTTAGAAATTGGATTTGTGGCTTGTAGTTCTTGAACGGCACCTCTTAAATTTTGAAATTGTTGAGAAATATTTCATAGCCTAGAAATACCATATATTGTGAAAACTAGAGAAGAAAAAAAATACTGTCTTTTCTGGCGCCAAACCCTCTTTCAATCAGTTATTTGAATTTTTTCCTGTCATAGAAGAGACATATGAGCAATTAAAAAAATTAAATGTCTGCCTGGAAAGTGATGGTTGGTAACATTTAACTAATCCTACTCCAGTCTTGCTTTTTTGATGATGGTCCTGGGACCAGTACACTCACTGTGATTCAATATGTCTTATTTCAACAGGTTGGTTTGGGTCCCTGTCTGGTCATCCTGGGGAAGTCAAAAGTCAGGGATCAGCACAAGGTTGCCTGAACCCCAGTGAATTGTACCCTTATACATTTCTCCATTTTCTTCCTCCTTCACTTCCCTATTGTATTCACATCTGCTCTTTGGTCCTTTTTAGACACCTCATCTTAAAAAAATCTCAACATACCAATATAGTTTATTTTTATCTGCTTATATGTTTATAATTTGCCAAAATTGAATGGACCTTGATGAGACCAAAAGCAGTTTTGTTTCTTCCATAAGTATTTTACAATATTTTACAAGGATTGCATAAAGGCTTTGAGAGTTTCCACACATATCTTACAAGGATTGCATAAAGGCTTTCCCTTAAATGATGTATCAGTTAGAAAGGACCAGGTTGTGCTGCAGGAACAAACAACCGCTACATCTTGATGGAAACAAAGTACAAAGATTTATTTCTTGCTTACTCCACATGCCTATAATGGGTAGGCTGGGAGTTCTGTCCCACATTACTCTGAGCCCAGAGCATTCATTCACCTACCATGAAGAATGATGAAAGTCACTGGGTGGAAGGATAGAGTATGTTGAATCACATACTGTATCCTAAAGCTTTGCGTATACCTTCAACTCCAACACTGTGGCCAAATCAAGTCACCTAGTCATACTTACCTTAAGGCGGCTGGGCAGATGTCAATTCAATATCATTCTACTATGCTTGGAGGAAAAGAGAACTGAAAAACTATAATGATTCCACAATATACTACGTGTAATTGCTTGGGAAGTGCCTTCTAGGGCATCATCTTGGGAGGTCTTGGGTCTGTCCTCAACTTACCAAGGAAGACTGTGATAGCTCAGCGTTATTTGTAGCGGTAGAGACAAGACAGTTGAACTACAGGGGCCGGGTTCTTTCTTTGCCTGAGTGGCCAGCAGTTCACAACTTCACTACTTTGAACAATCTCAACCAGGCGTGGTGGTGCACGCCTGTAATCCCAGCGCTTTGGGAGGCTGAGACAGGTGGATCACTTGAGGTCAGGAGTTCGAGACCAGCCTGGCCAACATGGTGAAACCCCCATCTTCTACTAAAAGTACAAAAATTAGCCAGGTATGGTCGCAGGAGCCTGTAATCCCAGATACTTGGGAGTCTGAGGCATGAGAATTGTTTGAACCTGGGAGGTAGAGGTTGCGGTGAGCTGGGAGCATAGCACTGCATTCCAACCTGGGTGACAGAGTGAGACTCTGTCTCAAAAACAAACAAAAAACCAAAAGTCCATGGAGATTTCTACAAATATAGTTACTCAGGTACCATCTCTAGAGTTTTTTCCCCCGAAGTTCAACTTTGCTGTCTGTCTCTAACTGTATCTGTAAGACAAGCTCCACGAGGACAGAAGGAGAAGAATCTGGCAATAATTGTCTGGTTAAGCTAGTGCAAGAGAGCTACTAAATCTGCTACAAATAGAAATTGTGATAACTAGTGAAGGGTTTTGTTTGATGGCAGAAAAAGAAACTCCATGGCTCAGATGAGTCATCCCTCCCGGCCAGATATTGCATATAGGAGTTCATCTTACATAGTAACACTGATTGGATGGGGCTGCTTAGAGCACTGTATGGAATGGGTGTTGAGGCTGCATTAGAGTTCAGCGACAAAGATGTGCAGTGGTTAACACTGTCTGCCATGGGTGCAAGAGGGGTGTATTAGACTGTTCTAATGCTCCTCATAAAAATATAGCTGAGACTGGGTAATTTATAAAAGAAGTTTAATGGACTCACAGTTCCGCATGGTTAGGGAGGCCTCAAAATCATGGCGGAAGGCAAAGGGGAAGGAAGACATGTCTTACATGGTGGCAGGCAAGAGAGTTTGTGCAGAGGAACTCTCATTTATAAAACCATCAGATCTTGTGAAACTTACTACCATGAGAACAGTACGGGGAAGCTGACCTGGTGACTCAATTATCTCTACCTGGCCCTGCCCTTGACACGTGGGGATTAATACAGTTCACGGTGAGATTTGGGGTAATAGTGGAATACAAGCCACATGTTTGTCTTATTCTAGATCGTCACTTCTACCCCGCCTCTCCCTTTTATGGCATTACATTCTAATCTAACAATCAGATTACTATTTTTTCTTTATAGATTCCTTGCTATTTCTGTAGGTGTGACTTGAGAGACAAGGCTCTGTTGTTTCAGTTACTCATTTACTCCTTTAGAGTAAGTTAAAACCTAAAACCAAAAGCTTGACATTTAAATTTATATAAACTTTTTAGGAATCTGATTAAATGGAGTTAGTCCCAGCGATCATGGTTAACTTACTAATAATGTAAACAACTTAATGTTAAAATCTGAACTTGAATGTGATCTTCCCAGAAGATGTTCTCTGTTGGGAAACTGGTCAGCTTTCCCCTATGACATCACTACACTCGTTCTTTATGATCTCAATAATTATCAACTGGATAGCATCAGAGATGAAACCAATGTGCAATAACTCATGTGTCCAGCATAAAAGAAGAAACACATGAAAAGTTCAAGGGAAAATAAAAGCCAATGTTAAGATAAGTGATACTCTGCTAATTTATCAACAGTGAGCTGAATAGCTGAATATCTCTAAGGTTAATAAAGAATGGAAGCCTGGAGTATTCCAAAGGGCTGCTTGGGTTGTTTTTTTTCCCCCCCCATCAGTGTGTGATTTAGGGACTGAGAAAACACATGGCTTTTTGACTCCAGAGTAGACGTTTGGTGTTAGGCTTCTTTCTCCACTTTTAAAGATAAGATGAGGCTGAGCTCTTTTTTCTAAGGTGATCATTGATCATTGAAAATAAGTACTGGACAGGTGTTGCAGTTACAGACACCCTTATATTGCTGATGAGAGATGAGATGCATGTCGAGCAATTAGAACATTTCAATATGCCTGCAGGACTAGAAGAAAACTATTTCACTTTTTCATATTCTTCATGGCTAGAAACAATTTTTATAATCCCATAAATCTTCAAGCCCAGAGCGTATACCAGTAACTTTGACATAAATGTATTTCTAGGATGTAATGATATTTATCTAATGGGACTGAGTCTCTGGCCAGCTGCCGGTGTGTACTGGATAGGGAAGGCTTTTCCAAATCCTTAGATTTAACCCGTTTTTTTCTTAAATGCTGAATAGCATGATTTATAATAGATAAGCAATTCCACTCATAATTTATTATTTTAGACAAGGTCTTGATCTGTTGCCCAAGCTGGAGTACAGTGGCATAATCGGAGCTCAGTGCAATGGTGAACTCCTGGGCTCAAGCAGTCCTCCTGCCCCTGTCTCCTGAGTAGCTGAGATTACAGGCACATGCCACCAAGCCCAACGAATTTTTTTTTTTTTTTTTTTATTGAGATGGGGTTTTGCTGTGTTGCTGGGGTTTGATTACATATCCAGACTCTAACCGCCAACCTTGGCCTTCTAAAGTGCTGGCATTACAGGCCTGAAGCACCACCCCCAGCCTAAGGGAGTGACTTTTTACTCAATCTCCAGTCCCATTTTTCGTGGCCTGTTATACAGGCCTCCTGGAGTTCTCAGTGGCCTGCTGTGTTTACCAAAAGGAAGTCATTATAGCTTCCAATGCCCTGGCTCATTTTTTTCTTTTTTTTCTTTTGTAGATATGGGTGGCAGGGGTGGGGGTGGGGACTTACTATGTTGCCCAGGCTGGTCTTGAACTCCTGGTCTCAACTGATCCTCCCAAAGTACTGGGATTATAGGTGTGAGCCATCATGCACTGGCTCCACTGGTAATTTTAGTTCATATTATGTAATATAGTTAAACAGGAACTCTTAAAGGCCGTATGATCTATACAGATTTAGAATATTAGAGATCAACTGATTTATCATAGACATTCTCAACATGGGTAATATTGCTAGCAAGGGGGTGAAAATTGGTTCTTGGGAGTGGTGAAAAAAAAAAAAAAATCTTGGCCGGGCGCGGTGGCTCATGCCTATAATCTCAGCACTTTGGGAGGCCAAGGCAGGCGGATCACGAGGTCAGGAGATTGAGACCATCCTGGCTAACACAGTGAAACCTCGTCTCTACTAACCCCACCCCTCCCCACACACACACACAAGCCAGGCGTGGTGGTGTGCGCCTGTAGTCCCAGCTACTGGGGAGGCTGAGGCAGGAGAATGGCGTGAACCTGGAAGGCGGAGCTTGCAGTGAGCCGAGATTGTGCCAGTGCACTCCAACCTGGGTGACAGAGCGAGACAGTGTCTCAGAAAAAAAAATAAAAATGAAAAATAAAAAATCTTAGCTATTACAATGGTTTGTGGCTCTCCGAAGGGCTACAGCACATAAAAAGATCTATAGCATATCTGTGACATTAAAATTTCATGGAGAGGAGGAATGCTTAGCAAAAAACGTAAGAGAAAAACTCATTTGGAAGACAGTAACGTTGAGGGATACTGCTCTGTCTCTCTAGTTTTAGAAATAAAAGTTTTAAAAGTCAGTAACATTTGTTGTATGTTTCTCCTGTGCCAGGTACTGTTTTTCAAGTATAGTACTAAGACTGTCTCAGTTCCCCTGACAACCCTAAAGGATAGGTGCTTTTGTGTCATTTTACATTTGGATAAGATAATGTAGCATAAAGGCAGAGAGAGACATAAGAGTCAAAGCATTTGGGCTGGGCGCGGTGGTCATGCCTGTAATCTCAGCACTCTGAGAGGTTGAGGTAGGCAGATCACCCGAGGTCAGGAGCTCGAAACCAGCCTGGCCAACATGGTGAAACCTTATCTCTACTAAAAATACAAAAATTAGCCAGGCGTGCTGGTACATGCCTGTGATCCCAGCTACTCAGGAGGCTGAGGCAGGAGAATTGCTTGAATCCGGGAGGCGGAGGTTGCGGTGAGCTGAGATCGCGCCATTGCACTCCAGCCTGGGTGACAGGAGACCCTAACAAAATAATAAGGATGTCAAAGCATTTGACTAAATTCTTTCAACTAGTAAGAAGCAGAGCTGAAATTTTAACCTACACTGTCTGTGTTCAGTTTCTTAACCACTTCCTGGCTTTGTACACCAGCTGCCTGTGATACAGGTAAGAAGACAGACACCCAGAGAAGGCTCCTTGCTTTCTTTTCTCTATCACAGGTTAATCCTGGATTTAAGACACCTGCTGTCAATCACCTAACGACTTCAGGATTTTGTCTAACACAATTTCTCTGCCACTAGGTCTCTTCCATGTAATGTCTTCATTTTGGTAATGAAACCATTGACAAAAGTGTGAAATATAACGGGAGCTGACCCTACTTACAACTAGCTGATCTTCAAAAGGCAGGCAAAAATAGACACTGAGGAAGGACACCCTATTTGATAAATGGTGCTGGGAAAATTGGTTGGCCACATGCAGAAGAATGAAACGATCTTTGTCTTTCACCACATATAAAAGTTAATTCAAGGTAGATTAAAGCCTTAAATCTAAAAAACCATAAAAATTCTAGAAGAAAACCTAGAAAACAGTCTTCTGGACATTGGCCTAGGTAAAGAATTTATGAGAAAGCAAATGCAACAGAAGCAAAAATAGGTCCAGGTGTGGTGGCTCACGACTGTAATCCCAGCACTTTGGGAGGCCGAGGCGGGCAGATCACAAGGTCAGGAGTTCGAGACCAGCCTGGCCAACATGGTGAAACCGTGTCTCTACTAAAAATATAAAAATTAGCCGGGTGTGGTGGCAGACGCCAGTAGTCCCAGCTACTTGGGAGGCTGAGGCAGGAGAATCACTTGGACCCGGAAGGCGGAGGTTGCAGTGAGCTGAGAGCACACCACTGCACTCAAGCCTGGGTGACAGAGGGAGTCTCTGTCTCAGAGGAAAAAAAAAAAAAAGGCAAAAATAAATGAGACCTAACTAAAAAGCATCTGCACACTAAAATAATCAACAGAGTAAACAGCCAACCTAAAGAATAAGAGAAAATATTTGCAGACTGTTTCTCCAGTAAAGGGCGAATATCCAGAATCTACAGGAAACTCAAATCAGCAAGAAAAAAATCCCATTAAAAAGGGGGCAAATGACATGTACAGACATTTCTCAAAAGAAGATACACAAATGGCCAATAAACATATTTAAAATGTTCGACATCACTAATCATCAGGGAAATGCAAATTAAAACTGCAATATGATACCACTTTACCCCAGCCAGAATGGCCATTATTAGAAAGTATTAAAAACAACAACAACAACAACAACAACAACAACAAAACAGTAGATGTTTGTGTACATGTGATTAAAAGGGAATCCTTACATACTGCTGGTGGGAATGTAAAGTAGTATAACCACCATAAAAAACAGTACAGAGATTTCACAAAGAACGGAAAGGAGATCTACCATTTGATCCAGCAATCATACCACTGGGGGTCTACCCAAAGGAAAATAAGTCATTATATTAAAAAGGACATATGTGCATGCATGTTTATCACACCCCAATTCATAATTGCAAAGATGTGGAATCAACCTAAGTGCCCATCAACCAATGAGTGGATAAAGAAAATGTACCTTATACCACGGAATACTACTCGGTCATAGAAGAAGATGAAATAGTGTCTTGTGCAGCAACTTGGATGGATTTGGAGGTCATAATCCTAAGTGAAGTAATTCAGGAATAGAAAACCAAATACCACATGTTCTTTCTTATAAGTGGGAGTTGAGTGGCACATAGAGGGGTATAATGAACACTGGAGACTCCTAAAGGGGAAGGTTGGGAGGGAAATAAGGGATGAAAAATTATTTATTGAGTACAATGTATACTGTTCAGATGACAGGTACACTAAAAGCCCAGTCTTCACCAGTATACTGTCCATCCATGTAACCAAAAACCACTTGTACCCCTAAAGGTAGTGAAATAATTATGTCAATCATAAAAAAAGGGGGCTGACTTTGCTTTGAAAGGAAATGTATCTAGTGTCTTAAGTTCTGATTTGTTGAATTTCTGAGTATTTCTTTTGTTGTCGTTATTGCCAAGTTCTGGGTTTTATTTCTTGGGGGAGTAACAGTATCTCCCTTTATCCCAATCTAGTGTTCTTAAATTCTATTTTTAAAATTAACATTAAAATTGATCTTGTTTTGGTGTAAAATTCTGTGAGTTTTAATAGATATATAGATGTCTGTAACCATGACCACAATCAGGATAGGAAACAGCTCCTTTATCCGCCTGCAAATTATCTAATACTGCTGCTTTGTAGTAACATCTCCCCTCCATCCTTAACCCCTGGAAACCACTGATCTGTCTTCCATTGCTATAGTTTTGCTTTGCTGCAGAATGTTATATAAAAGAACCCTACATTATGCAACCTTTTGGAAAATGGCTTTTTTTCAATCAACATAATGCCTTTGAGATTCACTCAAGTTGTTGCATTGCATCAGTAGTTTGTTCTTTTTTGTTGCCAAGTAGTATTCCCTGGGATGGGTCTGTGGATCTGTGTATCCATTCCAGGATATTTAAGTTGTTTGACGTTTTTGGCTATCACAGATAAAGCTTCTATAAACATTTGTGTACAGGTTTTTGTGGGAACCTCAAGTTTTCAGTTTTCAAAGATGAATACCTAGAAGTAAGATTGCTGGATCATCTGATCTGTGTATGTTGAAATTTTTCAGAAATGATCATATTTAAGAACTTTTTGCCTAACCCCATGTAACAAAGATTTTCTTTTTTTCTAAAAGTTTTAGAGTTTTATGCTTTGCAAAGAAGATCTCTGATGTCTTTTAATTTTTGCATAAGATGTGAACTTTAGGTAGAAGTTTACTTTTTGCATATGAATGTCCATTTGTTCCAATACTATTTGTTGGAAAAAAATATTTTCTCCAGCGTGTTTTGTACCTTTCTCAAAAATCAGTTGGCCATATTTGTGTGGGTCTATTTCTGGACTTCAGAAACAATTCCATTGTTCTATATGTCAGACTCTTTTCTGATTATTATCTAATTTCTGACATTGTCTTGATTATTGAAATTTTATAGTATATCTTAGAAAGTATGACTCTACCAACTTTATTCTTCACACTAGTTTTGGTGGTTCTGTTACCTTTGTTTTTGTTTATCATATACAATTTAAATTCAGTTCGTACATATCTACTAAATCTCTTGTTGGTATTCTTACTGAAAGTCCATTAAATCTATGTATCAATTTTGTGTAGTGGGGATAGAATTGACATTTTAACAACAAAAAAACTTCCAGTCTGTGAATATGATCTATGTCTCTGTTTATATGGGTGTTCTTTATTTCATCAATATTTTGTCATTTTCAGTATGGAGATTCTGTATGTTTGTCCTTTTTGTAATAATATAATATTGCTTTTTATTCCTGATAATTTTTTTCTGAAATCTACTTTTTCTGATTTTAATAGTCACTTCAGCTTTTTGTGACTAGTATTTGCATGATACTTTTCTCATCCTTTTACCATAACCTACCAATATAATTATATTTAAAGTGATTAGATATATTGTAAAGAATATATTCTTAGGTTTTATTTTTAAAAACTTATTCTGATAATATATATTACATAGTGGGATTAGACCACTCAGTGTTTAGGTGATGGATTTGTTTAGATTTAGATGTGCCATTTTATCATTTTCCATTTGTTTCCTCTGGTTTTCATTTCTTTGTTTTCATTCTTCTGCTTATTTTTTGATTATTTGATTTTAATACCATAAATTATCTACTGAGACTTTTACTCTATTGCTTTATATAGTTTTTTTTTTTATACTTTAAGAGATGAGGTCTCAGTCAGTTGCCCAAGCTGGAGTACAGTAGCCATCATGGCTTACTGCAGGCTTGAACTCCTGGGCTCAAGTGATCCTCCCACCTCAGCCTCCCAAAGTATTGGGATTACAGGTGTGAACCACTTCTCCTGGCCCATATCATTGTTTTTTCTTTTTTTAAGTAGTTATTGCTCTAGGGATTATAATATACATACTTTTCACTTTCCACTCAGAATTAATATTTTCAACTTCAAGTAGACTGGAGATATCTAACTACAATATTGGTATTTTACCTTTCCTCATTTATATTATAATTACTATATGTATTATATCTATATACATTGAAAATCCCATGAGTCAGTGTTAGAAGTATTGCTTTAAACCATCATACACATTTGGGAAAATAATGAGAAGAATATGATGCTTACCCCAATATTGATCAATTCTTGTGCTCTTAATTCTTGATGTTCCTATTCTCCTCCCCTCCCCCTTATTTCACCTTAATTTCTCAAGGACATTTTTGTGAAAAATAGAATTTAGGGTTGATGATTCTTTTGCAGAAATTTTAAAATGCTGTTGTTCCTTCTGGTGTCCATAGTTTCTGCAGGGAAATCCATAGTGATTGTAATTGCTATTCCCCTTTATTTATGTGTCCTTTTCTTCTGGCTGCTTTCAAGATTTTTCCTTTGTCTTTTGGTTTTCAAATTGTATTATGACATACCTGGGCATTCATTTCTCTAAAATTATTATGTTTAGTGTTTGCTGAGGACAGAAAGGAAAGTGTGGTGGCTGTTTGCCTTCAATTGTTGCAACCATGCCCTCAGGTCAGAGAAGGATTCCCTAGCCCCCGTTTTAGCACCCACCTAGCCTCTGCTGCAATGAGGCAGGATTGTCTGGGGGCTGGGGCAGAAACGTATTTAAAAAAAGAAAAATTGAGACTCCCTTCACTGTCTCTGATCTTTTGAGCCTCCTTTCCTGGTCCTTGGGCCTGAAAAGTCAGGTCTTCTTCTAAAGCCCTTTCTGGACGCACCAGTGTATACTTCTGGGTTTTGAGCTGAATATGAGTCCAAGCTAAGAGACACTGAAGAGGAAAAAGTGGAAAACTTAACACCAGTTTGGTGGTTCTTCAAATTCTGCTTTTCCCAATCTACCTGCTATCATTTTTTTCAGGGTCCTCAGGTACCTGCTCCGTGCATTCTGTCTAGGGTTTATATTTGCATTCCGTGAGAGAGGGTGGAGGAGACTTACTCTCTCTTGCCCCAGATTGGTCCCAACCAGTTTTAAATATTCATTCTTGGCTTACGATTCCCTGGCAGACATACCGAGAGATCTGTACCCTTAATTACTTAAGTCCCTTACTTTTTTTTTGAGATACGGGTTTTGCTCCATCGTCCAGCTGGAGTGCAATGGTGTGATCTCGGCTCACTGCAACCTCCGCCTTCCAGGCTCCAGTGATTCTTGTGCCTCAGCCTCCGGAATAGCTGGGATTATAGGTACGCAGGCATCACGCCTGGCTAATTCTTGTATTTTTAGTAGAGACAGCATTTCACCATCTTAGCCATGCGGGTTTTGAACTGCTGACCTCAAGTGATCCGCCTGCCTTGGCCTCTCAAAGTGGTTCTTTACTTTTTGATATGATTCAGGTCCCTCAAGCTGTAGAAATATCTACCTTCTTTCTGCCGTAGGTTCCTGGGTGTTCTGGATAGAATTTTAATGGAGAGAACTAAGATTTATTGAGTTAGTCCTTGGTTAAAAGAACTTTATGCAGATTGCCACATTTTATCCTCATAATAGTCCTTTTTCATATGTATTATTTCCCCGTTTAGGTAATCAGTCACATAGCTGAGTAAGTGACACATCCACACTCAGGTTTATTTTTTGAATTCTAAAACCTGGGTTCTCGTCATCATTGCTGAGGACAAACTAATTTGTTTTCAGATGTGGGTATTGTTGGGAATTGCGCATTATGTTTTTGAAACCGTTGATATTTGAAAATGCAATAAACATTTTGGTTTTGTCTTCTTTGAAAAAGTGCTCACTAGCTTGGTCTGGCAGCACTCAGAATCCAACTGTCCCTTGATTCTCTTTTAAGACCGCTTTTAGGTGTTGCAATTTCCCTAATCACCACCTGATCCTCTAGTAGAATATTGACCTGAGAAGTTCAGACTTTCAGTTTATCAAGAAAGAAGACAGCAATATTTAATTTAGAATGTTTAGCCTGGACAGAGCATTCGTCTCATAAATGCTAATTTGTGAGTAGTCACTGGATGGATGGATAAGTGGATTGACCTTTGGCAAGTCCATGGCTGAGGAGCCAAGTGGGCTGCCCTGTTGTCAGGAAATCCCTCAAGTTGTGGATTCCATGCAGTGGGAGAAGTAGACTCACTGTCCTTACTGCCTGCTGAGATTGTCCTGGTGGCAGTTACATGTATTCTTTGGCAAACAGCCATTTCCGCAGCCCCATACCAACAGCAGTTCAGTGGTTGAAGCCATGTCTTAGAAGGAGTGATTCTGCAATTCTTTGGCAGCTTCCCCAGAGTGAGTGATATGGAGGAGCTCTATGAAGATTGAGGGAAGAGATAGTGAGGTTAGCGGGTCAGACTGTAATTGTTAGCTTTAAAAAAATAAAACAGATGAGGCTGAACTTAAAGAGGTACCCTGAGGTCTGCAAACTACCTGAAATAGGTAGGATTATTTTTTTCCTGCATTTTCTGGGAAGAAGGATAGTTCTTTAAATCGGTCAAGGACCCAACAAAGTTAAGAGTCCCTGATCCATCATGTAAACACGTGCAGATCTGCAAAGTCAGTGTCTGTGCTATGCTATTAAGAGGGACTTATTAATAATAACAGTAAAGTGTGAAATGGCCAGCTGAGAGCCTCCTCCACTGAGGGAATGGTCGTGTCATCTATGCAAGGTACTGTTCAAATATTAGTGGGTTTTTGTGGCTGTATCCTTGTTATGCTGTGGTTTCACTGATTTCAGTTCAACAGTGATGATCTGAAGAATAAAGACAATATTTTAAAAAATGCATGGTCCTTAGTGAAGTTGGATGAAGGATCTATGATCTGTGGAAACTCTCTGTACTACTTTTGAAAATCTTCAGTAATTCTAAAATAATTCCCATACACTACACACACACACACACACACACACGCACACACACTTTCTTTGGAATAAGATGGACTATTGAAGAAGATAAGTTCTTGTTCAATGAACTTGAAGAATGGCGTGAGTGGATGGGACTGACCTTGGGAATTGATAGCAAGGTTAGACAAATAGTGCCGTGTTAAGGAGCATGCACTCTGGGGTTAAGAATTCCTGGGTGTAATTCCGAGACCTTGTATTTACCTGCTGTGTGACCTTTGTAATTTTGTACATGCTCATTTTACAGATGAGAATACTGAGACTCGGAGAGTTTAATTACTGAAAGCTACCTCATATAGTTGTTATGGGAGTTAAACGAGATTATTCAAGTAAAAACACCTGGTACATAGAAAGCACTCCATGAGTGTTATCTGTTAATATAACAATTATTATCAAAATGGAGACAAGAGTTTTTAGATGGATTTTATCAGTGCGCTGGTAACATCAGGAAATTCTAAGTCCTGACAGCTGATGATCTTTCTATGTGTCAGGATGTTCTAGGCACTGGAGCTACATAAAGAGGTAGTGGTCAGTGCTGTATAGTAGAGAGAGTCAGTGGATGTAGGATTCAGGAAAATAAGCTGGGCTGACAGGGGCAGTACTGGGAAATTTCTGAATCTCAGAGACATAATGTAGAAGGTCAGGTGAATCCATCATGAGATTCCAAGAAGTGCTGTATTATTAATAATAAACCCTGGCCATCTCATAAGTCTAATTTGTTGGGATTGTCCCTTTGGAAATCAGGTAGGGATGAATTTTATTTTTATCGGATAGATTTTTAATTCATAGTCACTTTAAAGTAAAATTGTTTCTTCCCATTTTTATTCAGGGGCTTTGAGATCTTTTTGTAACAGGGACATGATTCGCCATCTTAGTGAATTCTTGAGTCCTGGGCTCTGAGAAAATGTGCCCTCCCCCTTCCCCGAGTGTGTGTACCATGACCTGTGAAGGCTCAAGACTGACTTTCAAAATGTAACTCCATTACTCCATGTGTGACAGTCAGAAACAAGTCCAAATATTATGAAAATGATAGTTGTGATCTGCAATCATTTTCCTTCATTCTAACTCGAGACAGAGCATGTTATTTCCCCCTTGAACTTAACCGTAATTAAAACATGATATGTTATCATTTTAATGTCTGTGGTCTTACTCAAGAATTCAGTGATGAAAAACTAGGACACATGAAAAATGGCTCGTGGTAAAAGCCTATATTAAGAACATGCTTGGAAAGAGGTTAAACTAATTGCAACGAGGGGAAAAATGGGTTAGGAGAGACTTGACTTGTGTTCCTACTTAGAGTTACAGCCTCTGAACATATTTCTTCATTGGATATGAAATGATGTTACAAAGGAGATTGCCTGAATAATGAATGTAGTATATAAAGCTGGCAAACATTAGTTAAATAATGCTGATGATGTTGCTGTGAGATGTGTACGTAGTCACACGTCTTGATTTATTGTTTTCGCTGATGGTGACATTTCAGTTTTAAGTGGTCCATACACATGCTTACTGAGGTAGTTAATACTAGAGTTTGTGGGATAAGGCAGTGATCCACTAGAAACAGGAAAAGCAATAGCTGGGAATAATATTTTTGAGACTACAAAGGAAATACTAGTTTTGAATATCCAGATTCTAGAAATCTGGGGTCATAAAGAAAAAATAATTGATTAAAAACGCCATCTTTCTCATCGTTACTTTCAAAAATAATCACTTTTACTTTACCTTATTATAGAACCTGTGCTCACTTAGAAAATCTAGAAAATATAAAAGGAAATAAAAGGCACTCATATATGACATAAAAATAAGAACTGTGAACATTGTTTACATTTATGTCAAGTCAAACATAAATGTTTATTTCTATGTAATTATTGCTAGCATGAATGTACAATTTTGTATCTTGCCTCATATCCATGGTGAATACATTTCCAATATCACTGAAACTTTGCTGAAATACTATTTTTACAAAATAGTTGGAAGTCAGCATAAGGAGAGTGGCTCCCACGTGCCAGAAACAGACAGGGCCTTAAAGAGGTGCTGCTCTGGGATTGGGTACACACCTGTCATCTGCTAGACACTGGACACTGTTGGTTGGCATCCCTGTCCTGATAAATGGCCGAGTGGTAGGTATTAAGGAGAGGTCTCATGGCTTCTCATCCAGCATTGATGTTCAGTCTTATTTATGCCATATGCTGAATGACACTGTTTCGCCTCTGCTATATTTGGATGTTTGCCTCACCCCAATCTCAGGTTGAAATGTGACCTCCGATGTTGAAGGTGGGGCCTAATGGGAAGTATTTGGGTCATGAAGGCAGATCAATCATTGTATTGTGCTGTCCTCAAGATGAGTGAGTTCTTGTTCCATTAGTTCCTGTGATAACCAATTATTGAAACAAGCCTGGCACCTTCCTCCTCCTCCTCCTCCTTTCTCTCTCATCATGGGATGCTGGCTCCCCTTGCCTTCCATCATGAGTGGAAGTAGCTTGAGACTTCACCAGAAGCAGATGGTGGTCTCATGCTTCTTGTACAGTCTATATAACCATGAGTCAAATAAAACACGTTTTTAAAAAAAAATTACCCAACCTCAAGTATTGCTTTGTAGTAACATAAATGGACTAAGACACCCTCTCTGAACCTCAGCTGTTTATTTCCAATTTGATGACTGTTAAGATACTCTCAGCTCTAGAATGCTGTCCTTATACCTTGGCACATAGGTTCATATTTTTGTTTTTCATATTTTTATTCTTTTGATACTTTTTATTAACTTGATATGCTCCAGACACTGGCATGTTTTCTCATGTAGGGTTTATAGTCACCCAGTGAAATAGGAGTTACTGTCCTCATGCTGGAGACAAGACAGATGAAGCTCAGAGGGTTGAAGGAGTAAGTGGTAGGACTGAGCTTTGACTCTGCCTAGCCATGGCTGTCCCATAAACAGACTGTTTGAGAGGAACCGAACGTCATCACCTAGAGCTAGTCACTCATTGGTCAGTCCATGTATTAGGTAATTCTTGACTTACTATAAAGAAATACCCGAGGCTGAGTAATTTGTGAAGAAAAGAGATTTAATTGGCTCACAGTTCTGCGGGCTGCACAAGAAGCATGGCACCAGCATCTGCTTCTGTGAGGCCTCAGGGAGCTTTCAATCATGACAGAAGGCAATGGGGCACCAGCATGTCACATGGCAATAGCAGGAGCAAGAGAGCAAGTGGGGAAAGGTCTCAGACTTTTAAACAACCAGATCTCAGGTGAACTAACTGAACAAGAACTCAGTTATGACCAAGCAGGTGGTGCTAAACCATTCATGAGGGATCTGACCCCATGATCCAGTCACCTCCCCCCAGGCCCCACCTCCAACAATGGGAATCACATTTCAACATGTTTGGAGCAGACAAACATCCAAATCATATGAGTCCACTAGTCTGTTAGTTACTCTTTTATCCACTCACTGGCTGACTGGTTATGGTAGACAGAACAACGTCTACCTCCCAAAGATGTTAATGTTTTACTCCATCAGTATGTCACATGGCAAGGAGAAATTAAGGCTGCAGATGCAATTAAGGTTGCTAATCAGTAACACTTAATATAAATAGATTATCCAAGTGGACCAATATAATCACAGGAGTCTTTAAAAGTGGAAGTAGGAGAAGAGTCAGTGTCCAAGTGATGTGACGTTAGAAGTTCTCCACTAGCTATTACTGGCCTCGCAGATGCGAGGAGATCAAGAGCTAAACAATGTGGACAGCCTGTAAAGCTAGAGTAGGTAAGGAAACTGATTCTCCCTTAGGGCCTCCAAAAAGAATTGCAGTCCTGCCAGTACCTTGAATTTTGTCCAGCGAGTCTGTTGTTAGAACTCCAGAACTATAATAAATTGGTGTGATTTTAAGCCACTATGTTTATGATGATTTGTCATGGCAGCCCTCAGAAACTAATACACAGAGTGGGTTCCAAGGGTAAGAACTCTAGAGTGTTCCTGTACTGATGCCCAGGGGCTCTGTCTTATTGGGGGATGGAGCAGCAGCAGATTCTAAGAGGTGATCATGCTTGGAAGCAGGTGGACGGCAGCTTGAAGGTTTGATGTGGTTGCCTGTTTCAGAACAGGACCCAGAAGTTGTCAAAGTCCTGGTTGCCACCAGGCCCTAGAGCATAATTAGATCAGGCCTCCAGGAATGAGTCAGCCAGATTTGAAGGAATCTGCAACAGTAGGTTCCAATGGAAACATAATCGGTCTATGCTAGTCAGTCTTCAGTGGACATGATATACACTTTTTCTGTCCTCCAAAGTTCAGACTCAAAAAAGAAAACAACTGAAGCATTGCTCAAGAAACATTTATTGATTATTGATGATGGTGGTGGTTGTTCATTTAATTTGTAAGTGAGTATTTTTTGACCATATTGTTTTAAATGATACATGAGAATGTATCACAGAAAAAACACTCCCAGATCTAACACATTCATGGGAATGGTGAAACTTATCAGCAGTCTGAGTGTTTTGTTAGTTATGTATAATATTTTAGAAGAATCTTTTCAAATGGGAATTTTATTGGTCTGTTGGCTCAGGGAAAAGAAAAAGACAATTGAAATACACATTGTTTCAAGATGACGGAAACAGAAAATAATTCTCAACAAGAAAAATCACCCAAAGGCAAGAAGCCAAAAGAACAATAGTGGTGGTTAATATACTAATATAATAAATCTAAGCCCAAATCCTGCCTCTTACATTTAAACAAAAAGGCAATAACAATTCTATTTTGTAAGAATATCCCTGGGAATTACACGTGAAAATATTTTCTCTAGGCAGTATTTGGATTTTCATGCTCTGTAATCTATTTTCAAAACAATTTAATATCTGCTAACATCTGCACGGTCGTCATGATCTGTATTTCATACTCAGAACATGAGGCAGCATACAAAAGCAGATTGCCACTGTTAAGCAGTTTTGAAATTTATTGACTATATTTATAGCTTTATATTTTTCCCAAAGGAACAAAATCCAATAAAATAAAAATAAGAAATGGGAGCAAGGAAAGGAGGAGGAAATCCATATGCTAACTCTCTGGGTTAATATATTTAGTGTGACTGAGCTTCCAATTTGGCTCTGAGCATCCTACCTCCCCTGACCCAAAAAACAATTTAAAATATACAAAGCTCCCAGTAGCAGAACATTAGGATAAAAATAATTTTATCAGGGGTTTTCCCCCATCACTACATATTTTTTCTTCTTCTTTTTAATTGAGACAGGGTCTAACTCTGTCACCCAGGCTGGAGTGCAGTGGCAAGATCTCGGCTCACTGCAGCCTCCACTTCTTGGGCTCAAGCCTGTCACCTCAGCCTGCTGAGTAACTGTGACTACAGACACATGCCACCATGCCTGGCTAATTTTTGTATTTTTTTTCTAGAGACATGATTTTGTCATGGTGCCCAGGCCGGTCTTGATCCACCCTCCTCAGCCTCCCAAAGTGCTGGGATTACAGGCATAAGCCAGCATGTCCTTTTCTTGTATTTTAAGTCATTAAAAAACGTTTTTCTATTGTAGCCACTTCCAAAATAGAGAACCCATGACTATGTCTTGAGTTTGTAGTTTTCAAACTGTAGTTTGCCTCGTAGTCTCCTAGAGGACCTATTAAAACAGATTTCTAGGTCCTATCTGTAGAGTGTCTGAATCATTGTAACCTGGAAATTTGCATTTCTGGCACATTCCCTGGTGATACTGATGCTGCTGGTCTATGGACTATGATTTGAGAACCACTGCTCTAAAGGAAATTTATGAAGTGATACCCTAGAGGAGATATTGAGTAATCTATGGGAAAATTCCTTTGAAAGACGTCCACAGCACATGCAGCAACTATTCCAATGTGAATGCTTCTGCAGAAGATTATCAGCAAAAGTCAAGGGCACATATCTGACTTTTGCTGATATGCTTAGTAATGTGGGAAAATTTTGTGATATGATTAGTCAGCATGATCCTACTATGTAGACTTCTGGTATGATACCCTCTTCATATGTGTGTGTATGTTCACTCAATGGTGGTATTATTTTATGTTTTTAACTGCTTAATTGAGGTGGGACTGACTTACATGAAAGCTATACATGTTTAATGCTTCCTACTGTATTTCAAGGATAGTGTTTAGAATTCATAAGGGAATATATAATATTTGAATAACATATCCCTAAATGTAGATTACTTTAAAAAAATCTTGTTCTTTATAAGTTGGACTTTTAATTGAAAGTGTGATTTAAGACCTCATGTTTCTCTTAATTCAAAAGAAATGTATGGGCTGGGTGTGGTGGCTCATGCCTGTAATCCTGCATTTTGGGAGGCCAAGGCAGGTGTATCACTTGAGGTCAGGAGTTCAAGACCAGCCCGGCCAACATGGTGAAATTCCATCTCTACTAAAAACACAAAAATTAGCCAGGTGTGGTGGTGGGCGCCTGTAATCCCACCTACTCGGGAGGTTGAGGCAGGAGAGTTGCTTGAACCCGGGAGGCAGAGGTTGCAGTGAGCCGAGATCATACCACTGTACTCCAGTCTGAGTGACAGAGTGAGACTCCATCTCAAAAAAAAAAATAATAAAAAAATAAAAAAAAAATATATATATATACACACACACACATATATGCATTGACTGCTGAGTATACACACATGAATGTAAAAATTTGCTTCCTCTACCTCCAAAAATCCCACTGAAATGCTATAGAAGAAATGAAAGCTTACTTGTCTAAGAATGCGAGAGGGAACTTCTAGTGGGCCAGTGGAGGTCATGAATATCTGGAGGTGAGAATGAAGATGGAGTCACAATGAACTCACTTTTTAAAACATTTTTATTTTGAAATAATTACTGAGTCATAGGAAACTACCCAAAAAATATACAGGGAGATTCCATATAGGTTCCATGAAAGGCATCACCTTTCATCCAGCATTCTTCAATGGTCACATCTTGTATCACTCTACTACAATATCAAAGGCAAGAAATTGACATTGGTACCATCACAGAACTTCAGCCATCAGTTTTACCAGACTTACGTGCACTCAGGCATGTGTGTGTAGACATTTAGTTTTATTACATGTACGTGTGTATATTTGTGTAACCACCACCACTATTGAGACACAGGACTATTGTGTATATTTATGTAACCACCACCACAGTCGAGACACAGGACTATTAATATTTCATCACCATGAAGATCTCCCTTGTGCTACCCATTACAGTCACACACACCCTATGTCACCTCTCATCCCTAAATCCTGGCAACCACTAATCTGTTTTCCACCTATGATTTTGTCATTTCAAGAACGTTACATCGATGGAATCATCCAGGGTGTAAACTTTTGCCATTAGCTTTTTTCAGTCAACACATTTCCCTTGAGATCCATCCAAGTTGTTGAGCACATCAGTATTTGCTCTTTTTTTATTACTATGTAGTATTCCTTGGCATAAATGTAAAATGTTTTGTTTAATCAATCACCTATTGAAGGACGTTTGGGGGAAGGGGCCGGGAACACACTGAGGGCACACCAATGATGAGATTAAATTTGAGAATTACTCTTTCCCAGAGTCTCAGAACGTATCTGGCTTTGGTTCAGAAGATTACAAAGGGTGAGGGTTGGAGGAGATGTGGAAATCAGGATGAGTATTGGGAGACCTCCCTAGGACTTTCTTTTGTGGGGGTGTGATACGGTATGAGGTACCATGAGCCCATGGTGAAGCACACTATAATCAGACATTTGGGGAGGGGAGCAGTCAGTCTGATCACTTGCTCTGGGCTCATCCACCCTAAAGTGAAGCCTGCTTGTTCATAGGCCCCAACTAGAAACTCAGTTCCTGGTCTATCCCTTTATTCCAGGAAGAAGTTTGTTGGGGGCATGGAGCCCACTCAAAGGAAACAGAAGTTCACCTCAGTGACCTATGTTAATTGTTAAAACCTGTATTTATGAATATATGCAGGCAGTCCAGACCACCAGACATGTGAGGGAACTCAATTCTAAAGGAGGACCAAGATGAACAAACAGAACATTGACTCTGGAAGACAAAAAGGAACGAAAGAGGATTTTAACAAAGTCTTAATTGTATTAGTGATTCTGGCCATTTTTTAAAAAGGACAAGCTGCAATGAAAGAGAAGAACTCAAAAATAAAGAGTTCTTTTAATTAATGGTTCTAAACTGGAGGCAACTGTGTTCCTAAGTGGACATTTAACAATGTCTAGAAGACATTTTTCGTTGTGACCAGTGGGGTTGGGGATGCGACTGGCATAGTGGGCAGAGGCCAGGGATGCTGCTGAACATCCTGCGATGCACAGGACAGCCCCCAAAACAAAGAATTATCTGTCCTAAAATGTCAATATTGCCAAGATTGAGAACTCCTGCTCTAGATTAAAACTATTATTTCGGTAATGAAAGAAGTGTTCTTTAACATTTAGAAGAGATACATTGCACCTGTCAGAATGGAAAGCCAAAGGTGTAGAGAAAACATGGGAGAGCAGTTGAAAGATAGAGTATCACTATACATCCTTGGGCCCAATCTCCAACTTCTAGGAGTCCCTCCAAGAAAAGAGACAATGGGAATGAGAAAATAATCAAATAATAGAGGTCAGTTTTCCAGTGCCGAGTTAAGATACCAGGTACAAAGCAGGTGAAAGAAAAACCCACAACTAGACAGAACCCAGTTAAATTTCAGAGCACCAAAGAGAAAGAGACTATTAAAATATTAGGATAAGCATGGTGAGAGATATAGCAAACTCAAGTTTTTGTAATTTTTCTTTAAGTCTGGAGTTAGTTCAAAATAAAAAACTCGAAACAGTTTCCAGGTTGCTTTTCCATTTTCTCTTTATTGTAATTAACTCTATGAAGAACATTCCTGTAGCCAGATCTTGACAGCAGACGGCTTGGTTATGGGCCATATAACTCTTACTGATTTAATGTCCTTTTGTTGTTCATGCCTCAGACTTCGGAATGAATTGATACCCAAACCCTGCTCCATTTTTTACAGTTCTCCCCACCCGATGTTGTTATGGAAAAGAAACTTCGTGATCATCTTTGCAGACAGTTGTTTAATTTACAAAGAAGCTGAGTTCTACAAAATACAAATTCCGAATCCAAGGTCATGGTGTCAGGAAGTCTGCTTCTCAGATGACGGGCATTTCAAACAGGGCCCATGCCACTGCAAGCCTACTGTGTGCTGGAGATTCTTGTCTGAGTCTCCTCTGTTAATGGGTAGTGCTCAAATTCATAAAGCCTTCTCTTTTTTTTTTCTGTGCTTTCTCGATAGTCCTTTATAACTTGACATGGCCTTGTAGTTTTCCTGAGCACTACCATTATTTATGTACGTTGCAATCTTGCGGAGAGTAACTTTTCACCTTTACAAAGTACAATTTCACAAAGCAAATAAAGTCGGCCCTCTCTGTCTGTAGGTTCTGCATCCGTGGATTCAGCCAACATTGATCAAACATACTTGGGGACAAACCCCAGTAAAAAAGTAACAGTACAACAATAAAAAATAATACAAATAAAATAATACAGCATAACAACTATTTACATACCATTTACATTGTATTAGGTATTATAAGTAATCTAGAGATGATTTAAAGACTATTGGTGAGCTGGATACAGGGCTTATTCCTGTAATCCCAGCCCTCTGGGAGGCCAAGGCAGATGGAAGGAGTTCGAGACCAGCCTGGCCAACATGGCAAAACCCTGTCTTTACTGAAAATACAAAAATTAACCAGGCGTGTTGGCGGGCACCTGTAATCCCTGCTACTTGGGATGCTGAGGCAGGAGAATTGCTTGAGCCGGGAGGCAGAGGTTGCAGTGAGCTGAGATTGGGCCACTGCACTCCAGCCTGAGCAATAGAATGATACTGTCTCTAAATAATAAAGGAGGATGAGCATAGGTTGTATGATAACACTGTACCATTTTATATTAGGAATTTGAGCATCTGCTGATTTTGGTAACTGTGGAGGGCATCCTGGAACCAATCCCCCTAGGATACCAAGGGATGACTGTACGTCAGTGTCATCTAGTTAACTGGAATTAATGTTAACTTCTTCATTAAACAGATGTTTAATGAATACCTATTACATACCAGGTACTACTTAAGAGGATATGACACTGAACAAGACAGATAAGGTCCTTGTCTTTGTAGAGCTTATATTTTGTCGGGAGACAGACCATAAACAAATAGACATAATATTGGGTAGTTAATGAACGCAGAGAGAAAACTAAATCTGGGTGAGGTATGATTAGCTTGCTCTTTCAAACAGGGCAGGTAGGAAAGGCACTACATCTAGAAATGCCATTTTCAGAGAGAAAATCTATGGTCGTATTATCACCTTTGGGCTGCCTTATCACTGAAGGTTTGGAAATACGTAATCATTTTTTATTACTTTATCCCTTTTAGTATTCGCTTTGGGCAAGGTAACTGGAGTCAGAGAATTCCAAGACCTTTTTCAGGACTGGAAAGCGATAAAAGACACTGCAGAGCTGCAGAGGTTCTTATCAGAAATGCTATGAACCTCAGAAAGTATCAAGAATTTCAGATCAAAACTGCAATGCTCGTGAACGTGTCTCCATAAACTTGTTCCTTCAGCCCCACTGTGGTAGGGTGTGTCTGTATGCCTATGTGTGTGCATTTATCTCTTAAGCGAGTGTTTGAGGTTGTCTATGAGTGTTAGCTCACTGATTCTTGTCCTTTCCAGCCCATTTTTTACCCCATAACCTCAGCTGATGAGGTCCTGGGAAAAGAAGTGGTGCAGAGTACAGGGCAAAGGGCCATGATGCAGGTCCCTGACGCTCTCCAGGGCTCTTTGGGTGTCCTCATTTTTTAACAAACTGAGATGCAAGTATTCATGTCTTGCCTTTTCCTCCCCTTTCCTTATCCTGTAGTGTTTTCACCTCCATGTGAATATTGTTACTCAAATTTAGGCAAAACTATATTCCATTCATGAATCCCTTCTGAAGAGTCAAGAGATTCCCACGTCTAGATTGGAGTTTCTTAGAGTTCTCTGCCTGGATATGGATTCCCCCATCATATTCCAAGAAGATGGCCCAACCGGAGTGTCTTCCAGACCTGAGGCACAGAAGCCCAAGTCAGCTGTTTCATTTTATGCCCATCTCTCTCTCACATACTCACCAAAACGTCATCCTGGGCTCCTTACAGCCCGGATACTTGAAAGCAGCCCAATGCTTGCCTTTGTCGTAGAACTGCTGTCATCTCCCTGTTAATCCCAGGCTCAGGGTCCAACCCGGGAGCAGAGATTCTATTTGAGTTGAGCTGTGCAGACAGATCCCAAAACTTCTTTTCAAAAAACTCCTCCCTACTCGTCCTTTCTCAACTTGGGTTCTTCTTAGTCATTCCCTAACATTCAGATTTATTTGCTAATTCATTCATTCTCTATATTGATTTCTTAGGGCAGCCACAACAAACTACCACAAACTCGGTGGCTTAAAACTAACAGTTCTGGAGGCCAGAGGCCCAAAATCAAGGTGTTGCCAGGGTTTGCTCCTCTGCAAACCCCAAGGGAGCATCTGTCTCATGCTTCTCTCCTGGCTTCTGGTGACTGCAGGCTGTTCTCCATGTTCCTTGGCTTGTAGACTCACCACTCCGATCTCTGTCTCTGTCTTCACGTCACCTTTCTTCCTTTGTGTGTCATAAATATTTCTCTGCCTTTTTCTTGTAAGGATGCCTGTGACTGAATTTAGACACCACCCTAAATCCAGGCCAATCTTATTGAGAGATCCTTAATGATACCTGAAAAGACCTTTTTCTCATAAGGTCATATATTCACTAGTTCCAGGGGTCAGAAAATGAATATATCTTTGGGGGTAGGGGACACCATTCAATCCACCACATTTATCAGCATATATTTATCCCATCACCTCTAATGTATTTTGCTTAGGCTCTAGGAAAATCTCCTGTGGATGAAACAAAATTCCTGCTTTCATGGAGCATACAGAACTTGATAGGAGCCAATGTTTCTCTGGTAATCCCAATGAAAAAGGATGACAGTGACACAAATTGGGACCTTCAGCAGAACTGGACATTTGGTCTTCTTGAATGTACTCCTCTGTGCAGAGAAAACCAAGACTGTACCACAGCACTCAAGCCTGGACGACAGAGTGAGACTCCATCTCAAAAAACAAACTATAAACTAAGTTCCTCAGAAAGTTAGTTCAGCCTATGCCCATGAGTGAACAAGGACAGCTTGGAAGTTAGAATAAAGATGGAATTGGTTAGGTCAGATCCCTCACTGTCTCAGTTACATTTTGCAATAGAGGTTTGCTCTGATGAGGTAGGCCAAGGCTAGACTTTACCAGAGATTGTATCCGTGTTCAACACTTTGCCGTTCCCTATCTTGCTTCATCTTTCTTGCAGGTTTGTTTCAAAGGGTGCTCCCTCAGTTAATCACATGTCTCTAAATCCTTGTCTTAGATTCAGCTTCTAAGGAACCTGACTCTTACATATGTTCATATGCATGAACATGCATACACACGTACATATGTACATACATACAATGACTTTAATTTTCAGCTGGTAGTGATCTTTATTGAATCAGTACTGATGCAGGGGATGGCAGAGGGATAAAAACTATGATGCAGGGCCCATGTCAGCCTCAACGGGCCCCTAAAGCTGCTCTGGCGCTAAGAAGGCCAGGCTTTTACGTTCTTACGTTGATCAGTCATTCGGTACAGGCTTCCTGGGAAGGGGCATGACCTTGGGTGAGGCTGCTTTTGGCTGTGGAGGTGACCTCTGAAGATCAGATGCCTTCTGCTGACTGTACTACCAGTAACTGAGCCAACAAGCCCTTCATGGAAAGGGATTCTGGGCCTCATTTTACCGTACATCTCAGGGAGAACAGGAAAGCTGGCATCTCTGCCATGCTACATCATAGGGTGGTTGTGAGGATCAAAGCAAATAGAACACAGAGGACTTCTGCAAAAGAACCTGGCTTATGGTAAACCTCTGATCAATCTTGTTTGTGGTGTTAGCGTTTCCCAAAATTATTTAAAATATCTCTTTATTCTGTAGATAATAAAATAGAAGCCACTGAAGGTAAATAAAATACTTGACCAAGTTCACATAATAAGTTAATGTTGAAGCTATGCATAAAACCTTTTGTTCTGAAATCAAATCTTCGTTCCAAACTAGTTTGGCTGTAGCATATAGTATTCATGGTTTACTAATTCATGTTTATTGGGGTAGTGGGGGGAGGCTGTAGCTTACTTTTTCAATCCTGCAAGGTCTGTTGTAAGAAAATCTCACTCTGGTTGATTTCAAGGAGAAAGATGAACATAGGTAACTAGAAGATGGGTCAGAGTTTTAAATAAACTTTGTAAAATGAGAAATATGCTGGCTAAGAGATGCTATCTTCAAGGTCAAACATCTCTCAACCTTCAATGCATGGAAATTGTGGAATGGGGCTGTCGGAAATTTTACACATTCATAAATATTGACAGGCTGACAAAGAATTTTAATTTTGAGATGTCTGACTCTGATTATTTCTAAAACATAAACACCTTTCAATTCTCCCCTTAGGCCAAAGATCAAACTTTGGCTGTCGTCTTTTAGGTAAGGAATCTGACTGTTAGATGTAATCCAGATTTATACACATTTCTGCCCAGGGAAACCAACCATTCAGTTGTCAAAGAAATGAGAAAGCTGGCTCTTGCCTGGGACCTCCTTGTTTGTTCTGCTATGTAATTCTTAGCCAAATTCTGAGGGAGCAACTTACATGCTCTGCCTAGGAATCTCCCACTTTCGGTGGAGGTAGGTAGGGTTCTTCTGGGTAACTCTTTTCAAATGCAAAACTTCAGCAGCTTCTCACTGCACTAAGAACAGATTCCAGACTTGTAACTATGGTCTGCAAGGGCTTATGCAGTCTTTTTCCTCCTCTTTTTTGCCTTCCTAGCATGCTCCTTGCTCACCACTCCAGCTGCAATGATCTTTCGGTTCTTCCAAGTCGCTTCCTGTTGTAGGGATTTTGCTCATGCTCTTCCATCTTCTTGAGAGGTCCTTCCCTGGACTTGCTTTTTGTCTCAACTGAAAGCTCGTCTCCTCCTCGAGGCATTCCTGATCACCGTGGGCCAGCAGTGTTAGTGTATGTCACAGTGAAACTGCCTTTACAAAAATTATATCAGTGAGAAAATTATGATGGTTAAAGAGATCTGATCTAACTCACACCCCTCTTGCCTTTATCTTTCAAGCTGTCTTAATTATTCCTGGGCTTAGATGAAGCTAACTTTGGAAGACATTTAGGTTACAGTTTAAATGATAAAGAGGTTTCCCCCCAAATACAACCACCTTTGTAAAGCTAATAAAATGCCACCAGGCTAGAGGGAGGACAGGAACCTGAATTCTGCTAAGGTGTAGACATAAACAATTGCCAGCCATTATTCTGGAGGTCCTGCCGATAATGTCACTATTGTGAAACACATGACTGATGTTTTAAGATATCTTTTCAGGTGTTTTTTGCATGTCTGATACCCATGGCTCTAAGTGGACCCAACTACCCTTCCCTGCTCCTCTTGTGGCCCCACTCAGAAGCAACTCCCTGAGGGAGACAGCTTCAACCCACTGATTTTATTTTTACCCTAACTGATCATCAGCAAGTACTCATTACCTGACCACCCCCACCTCTTCCTACAAACTGCTTTGAAAAACCCCTAAGCTGTGAGCCTTAGATGAGATTGGTCTGAGTAATAACTCCATCTCCCACGTGGCATGGTTGGCCTTGTGTCAATTAAACTCTTTACTGCAATGCTGTGTTCTTTATTTGTGCAGCAGGCAGGAAGACTCTGCCAGGCCGTGACAACAGTGCTTGCTCTGCTTTATATTTTCCTTCAGGAGTTTTATCCTAAGATCTAAATACTGATCTGCTTTTTAAAATTGTCATGAAAGTAGGGGCCATGCCCATCTTATTTCCATCCTCTATTTCCTTCTCTGCTGCTTACTTTTGGGTTATTTAAACATTAAAAAAAAATCTACCGTTTTTTTAACCATATATTTTTGTCTTGTTTTTAAGGAGTTGCTCTGGGGGTTATAATTACATTTTTAGCTTTTTAGTGTCTACTGAAATTCAACATTTTACCATTTCCAGTGGAATATCAACACCACTCTAAGCATCTCTTTACTTCCCTTTAGGTTGTAATTTTTCATCTAGTACATCTACGTGTACTGAAAACCCCACCAAACAGTGTTTAATTTTTGCTTTCCATCTTTTTTCTCAAGTGAAGAATGGTCTATTATATTCACTCTTTCATTTGCTATTTATTACTGATGTTTTAAATTTCTATCTAGTATCATTTTTCCTTTTGAGGAGCTTGCTTTAGCAATTTGATTAGGGCAGATCTGTTGTAAACGATTTTTTTCTTAGTTTTTCTTCATCTGAGAATGTCCTTATTTCAACTTTATTTCTGAAGGATTTTTTTTCTGGGTGGAGAGTTTGTGTTGACAGTTCTTTCATTTCAACACTTTAAAAATAGTGTGCAACTCCCCTCTGGGCCCATAGTTTTGGAACAGGATTTTTCTCAGCCCCTTTGTCGGACTCACAGCAGGGACATCCTATCAACTCGACCGACTGCGCTCAGTCCCTTGCAGGAGGGAGCACATGAGCGCATGAGTACAGGATTCAGCCAGCCACTCTGAGTGCCAACACAGGAGCAACCTCCTTGTTGCCCCATGGCCAGACCAGATGTGTTACCTCCAAGGGAACATGGCGGTGCCCAGGCACAGGTGCCGGTGACCCCAAAGCAGTGGCGTTAGTGTGCTAATTAGCTCTTTTAGTTCCACTGTCCACAGCCTGATGGACAGCAGTGTGTTAGCAGCTCAGTCGGTCCCTTGCCCTGTTATATGGGGTACTGCCCTCCACCAGTGAGGCCAAAGGACCAGTGCTACAGCCTTTCAGAGTACCTGTGCTCAGTGGGTCCCAAGCTCTTGTCCAGAGTCCAAGAAGAATGAGGTCATGCTGATGACTGAAGGGTGATGAGAGTGGAGGATTTTATTGAGCAATGAAATGGCTCTCATCAGAGAGAGGAGTTTGGGGCGTGAGGGGGCAGTTGTTCCCCACCCCTGCAGTCAGGTGATTCCTCCCTCTCTGTGTTTCTGGGTCAGAGACTCATTTATTTATTTTTGACAGTCTTGCTCTGTCACCCAGGCTGGAGTACAGTGGTGCAATCTTGGCTCACCGCAACCTCTGCCTCCCAGGTTTAAGCAATTCTCCTGCCTCAGCCTCTGGAGTAGCTGGGACTACAGGTATGTACCACCACACCCAATTAATATTTTTGTATTTTTAGTAGAGATGGGATTTTGCCATGTTGGCCAGGCTGGTCTTGAACTCCTGACCTCAAGTGATTCACCCACCTTGGCCTGCCAAAGTGCTGGGTCAGGGGCTTTTTATGGACTCAGAATGGGGAGTGTATGCTGATTGGTTTATATGCAAAAAAGATGAAGACACCACTCAAAGGTGGGCACAACAGTGTAGAAAACGAATTAGGAAAGGGTAGGAAAATGTAAAATAGGTAAAGGGTGGGAATCAACCAGAGGAAAGTACGCCAAATGGGAAGACAAGTTCTCAATCTGGTCCGAGGATTTAACCTGTAGCTTGGCTTTCAGGCTTTAAATTGTCTTTGCCTTGGAGGTGGGGTTTCAATGGGGACTTGCCCCTTTCTGCCTAGGCATTGAGCTGCCTCCCGTAACTATCAGTTTCTACTGAGAAATCTGCAGTAATTTCAATTGCTGTGTCTCTATAGATAATGACTTTATTCTTTTTCCCTAGTTTTTAACTGAGTAAGAAGTGTCTTGGTGTGGATTTGTTTTGGTTTGTCCTGTTTGGGAATTACTCAGCTTTTTGAATCTGTAGGTTTGTGTCTTTCACCAAATTTGGGAAGTTTTCAACTTGTAATCTTCAAATATTTTTTCAGTACTGTATTCTTTCTATTTCTGGGATTTCAGTCACATGAATGTTAAAACATTTATTATCACATAGATCCATGAAGGCTCTATTACATGTTTTCAGTCTTTTTCTTTCTTTTTAGATTGGGTAAGTTCTTTTCTCTATCTTCAACTTCATTGACTCTTCTGTTATCTTCATTCTATTAAGCCCATTCAGTGAGGGTTTTTTTTTTTTGTTTTTGTTTTAAATTGCAGTTGTGCTTTTCAGTTCTAAGATATTGATTTGATTCTTCTGTATATCTTCTATGTCTTTGCTGAGACTCTCTTTCCTTTGGTTTCAAAGCATTTAGAGTTGCTTGCTCAAGCAACTTTATACTAGATTTTAAAAGCTTTGTCAGATAATTTCAACATTTGTTATTATACCTGTGTTGATGTCCGTTGATTATCTCTTACCATTTGAGTTTAGCCTTTCCTAATTTTTCATTTGCTGGAGTAATTTTAGATTGTATCCCAAACATTTTAAATGTAGTGATAATAGATTCTGGGGCTTTCTAAAATCCTGTGAAGAATGTTGATGTTTTTCTTTTAGCAGTCATTTGGGCTGTCTGAGGCCAGGTCCCAAGTTCTACCCGACATTCTATGGGTTATGATTCCAACATTTGTCCAGTTTTTAAAGCCTTTTCAGTGCTATTTGGATCTGCCCTGCATGTGCTCCACCTAGTGGCCAGTCTGGATCCTGGAAGGTAGTTTGTTCATTGAAGAGTATCTGGTAGGCTGAGTAGGATCAGATCTGTGCATGCACTGTAAGAGAATGAACCTAAATGTTCATAAACACATTTAGGGGTTTGTTTTCTTGAGTTCTACTTTATTTCAAACCTTTAATATTTCATGTTTCCTCGAACTTCCTCTTTTTGGCTTTCTGATTACAAAACTAGAAATTGGTTATCCCACTCTGGTGGGTTGGTTGCCAGTGGTGGGAAGACAGAGAGAAAAATGGAGGGTTTTCCCTCACCCTCTTGGGATCACAAGTCCAGAAAGCAGAAATTTCTCTCCCCCAGAATTTTGGCTTCTGTGAGTGCCTGTTATTGGAGCTCTTCTACCACCCTCTCAAAATTAATTGATTTTTACGAAAAAAAATCTTAGTAATAATAACAAAGGAGAGTAGAAAATTTGAGAAGGTCATAGGTATGTTGATAGCCTTGATGGTGGTGATGGTTCATGGGTGTATACTTACCCCAAACTCATTAAGATGTATACATTGAAAGGTACAGCTTTTTATATGTCAACTACAAAATAGATAAAGAGAAAACCGGCTGGGCACAGTGGCTCACGCCTGTAATCCTAGCGCTTTGGGAGGCCAAGGCGGGTGGATCACGAGGTCAGGAGATCGAGACCATCCTGGCTAACACAGTGAAACTCCGTCTCTACTAAAAATACAAAAAATTAGCCAGGCATGGTGGCGGGCGCCTGTAGTCCCAGCTACTCGGGATGCTGAGGCAGAATGGCATGAACCCAGGAGGCAGAGCTTGCAGTGAGCCAAGATCGCGCCGCTGCACTCCAGTCTGGGTAACAGAGTGAGACTCCATCTCAAAAAAAAAAAAAAAAAAAAAGAAAACCAAATGGGGATTTCTATAGTTTCTTTTGGAGGTAAGAGCTCCGCTCTCAGATCCTCATGGCTTCTGCTGCAGTTTTCTAATCTGTCTCTGCACTGTTGCCAACGACCAGGTCTGGTGTTTAAGTTCAGGCCAAGGTATACTAGAGGCAAGAAGACTGAAAAACCCACCTGTGGTTCAGCAGCATTTCGAATTCTGGTCTTCTCCTCCAGTCTGTGTGCTGCCATTTCCTTCGCAAAGTCCTCAAATAGCTGCTACATGTGTTGTGTCCGTGTTTTATTGCTCTACTCAATGGGAGAGGCAGAGTGGAGTGTGTTTCTTCCATATTACCTGGAAACAGAAATCCTTAGTTATTGATTCAGATGAAACAAAACCTTCTGGTATTTTTGCTGATTCTTTAACCCAAATAGCTGCCTTGTTTTATTCATGGGGAGCCACTGGAGTTCTAATCCTGGTGCTGGAGTGAGATGGTCAAGTTAGTTAATGTCTCTGAGTCATTGTGTACATTGTGAATACTATAGTACCTGCCCAACTTGTCCCTGACCCATGATTATTTTGATGATAAAATAAGATGTTGGATGTGACAACACTTTGAAAAGTATAAAGTGGGCTGGGTGTGGTGGCTCACGCCTGTAATCCTAGCACTTTGGAAGGCCGAGGTGGACCTCTAATTTGAGGCCAGGAGTTTGTGACCAGCATGGTCAACATGGTAAAACCCCATCTCTACTAAAAATACAAAAATTTGTTGGGTGTGGTAACAGGTGCCTGTGATCTCAGCCACTCAGGAGGCTGAGGCGGGAGAATTGCTTGAACCTGGGAGGCAGAGGTTGCAGTGAGCTGAGATCAAGCCACTGCACTCCAGCCTGGACAACAGAATGAGGCTCATCTTAAAAAAGAAAGTATAAAGTGGCATACAGAGAATAAATTCTCTCCTGCGACCTGCAGCAAGTGATTGATAGGTGTATTCCTGGAATAGTGATGGAGGATCGAGCAGCTGTCTGTCTGTGTTGGGCTGGGAGCGCCTCCAGGACTCCCTCATCGCCCTGTATACTTTGTACACAGGTCACCATCCTTCCTCCCTGAAGCTCTCTTCTCTCTCAGATTTCTGGGCATTGTACAAAGCATTGTTGGTAATTAAAGGCTAACAGGCCAGAAATCAGGGGATGAAACTCATGATTCTGTCACTGATAAACTCTTCACTTTTCCTCGCGGTGTTCCAGTTTCATCTTTAAAATGAAAAGAATCAGAAGTCAACAATGATTTTGAAGCTCTGTTTTATGGAGTCTTTGTTAACCAGCACTCCCTTAGTAACAGTGAATGCTTGGGGTGGGGGTGAGGTTGGGGATGGGGAGGGCTGAGAAGACAGTTTGGTTTTTATCAGTTTTTGAGGCAGAGTCTTGCTCTCTCAGCCTCATCACATCTCACTGCAGCCTCAATCTTCCAGGGCTCCATTAGTCCTTCTACTTTAGCCTCCTGAGTAACTGGGACAACAGGCATGTGCTACCACACCCGGTTAATTTTTGTATTTTTTGTAGAGATGGGTTTTGCCGTGTTACCCAGGCTGGTCTTGAACTCCTGGACTCAAATGATCCTCCTGTGTCGGCCTCCCAGAGTGCTGCAGTTACAGGTGTGAGCCACCATGCCCTACTGAAACATCAGTTCTTCAAGTCTCTAAGCCATCTTGTACTGGAGCAGTTCTGCTATTCTCAGTTTTCTCATAGATTTTTCACTTGACAAAAAGGTCCTGTGGCTAAAATATGTGTCAGAACTCTGAGTAATCCTCAAAGGTAACTATGTTGGGATCCTATACTTTTCCAAGACATTGATTCCCCTCCTATCTTTCTGGTTGTTTCTTTGAGACCAACTTTTTTTTGTCTACTGTCTTTATGTGTGGACATTCCTTAAGTCTTGGTCCCAGGATTGCAGTCTTCTTTGCATAACACATCTCCCTTGGTGAGTTCATCTATGTTATAGCTTCAGCTGCCCAATGGGTGACTCCTAGTGTCCAATCTCTTTCCTGAGCTTCAGCCAAGTATTTTTGACCGTCCACCAAGTCCGTCCGTCTAGTAATATACCAATAGATTCAACTCAACATATCTCAAACCAGACTCATACATCATCTGCTCTCTGCCATTCCTAAATTAATACTTTTCTTTAACTTCTCTTTTTCTCAGTGGTCATATCAGAAGTTCTTCCAACAACTGAGTTTACAATTTTAGGGTGGTTTTTTATGATGCATTGCCTCTTTAACAATAGCATATAACCTCAAAAGTTTTTTCCTCAAACCTTCATATAACCTGAAGAATCATGCTTCTTCAGTATCCCTCCAAAAGAATTTTTATTTCCACTGATGTCATTGAGTTCCTATTTTATCCTCCTCTATTCTCCTCTCATTCCAGATGTGCAAGGTAGCTCCCTAAATTGATCTTCCAGTCCCCTATGTTCTTTCCCCTGATCATATCATGCTTAGACCAATATCTGAAAGCAAGAATCTTTGTAAGTCATTATATTGTTAAATAACATCTCTGTTGGGTATAGAATAAAGCCCTGAAGATTCAGACTGCAGCCAGTGTCTTTGCCTTCTTTTACCTTATCTCACCTGCCTCCAATAAATGTGTCTCCTCTATACAGATTAATCCTCTAATTATTTTGCAGACACACCAGGAGTCTTTATTTTCCATTCTTCTTTTTTTTTTTTTTTTGAGACGGAGTCTCGCTGTGTCTCCCAGGCTGGAGTGCAGTGGCGTGATCTCGGCTCACTGCAAGCTCCGCCTCCCGGGTTCACGCCATTCTCCCACCTCAGCCTCCCGAG
>NW_012103920.1:5976360-6025371 GCF_000951045.1 Mandrillus leucophaeus
CTTACGGCATTATCTTGACATCCCAGTCATGGAGATTTTACCTTTTCTTTTAAAGCATTTGCTTTGCGACAACTTATGTAAACTTACGTTTAGTGTCTTTGTGCATGTCTTACCTCCCAGCTACACTGTAACTTTGTCAAAATCAGGAATTGAGTCTTTAATATTCTTATACCATGTCAGAATGCTTGGGAAATAGAAAATGCTTGGGAATTGAGGAATTGAGTCTTTAATATTCTTGTACCACACCAGAATGCTTGGAAATGCATAAAATTTGTAGAGATAAAATGATTCATAATCTCTTTCATAAGAGCAATTACCATGAATTATACTAAGTATACTTGTTTGCTTTTCTTTCTCTGTGGTTTCACCCATATTGGCCACAATATGCTTCATGAGTTAAACAGGAAGTAATGAACATAAAGTTTTATAAACCAATCCAAAAATTTGATAGCAAGGAAGTCAAGCTATTGCAACTTGGGGTAAAATCCTTATAGGCTTCCTTTTTATCTGTTTCTTAACAGCACAGGTTTTGTGTATTGAATAATTCTATCTCAGTTGCATTCATATAATTATATCCATTAATGGATTAATATGATGTTGATTGACCCTTTCTTTCAGATTAGTCTTAAATAAGCAAAACTCTAAGAGATTGGGATTCCTAATAGCATAACTAGCTTCTCAAAGTTTCAGTATATATCATTGGATCTCAAAAGTACTCTTTGATTGACATTATGAAAATATTTACAATAGAAAAAATGAAAAATAACCATAATAAGAAAAAGTAGGGAAGTGACTAAGTAATGTCTGGCATATCCACATCATATAACACGGTATTATTAAATCTTAGCTAAAATTTGTTAAATCATATTGAGTTTTTAATGACATAGATGCATGCCAGCTTTTTGTTGTTATGCAACTTTTCCATCACAGATTGTTGCATTTGACAGTGCTGATCTTGGAAATTATTTGAAAGAAATCTGAAAACAATTCCTTTTTCTCAAAAGTATGCCACTTTGTCTTCCCCATTTATATGTCACACAAGTAAGCAAAATGGCAAATTGCATTACACCCTTGTTCAGCACTCTCAAGCTTCGATTATATAGTGACACTGCTACTACTTTCATTGCTCTGCTATTTTTGTAACAGTTGTTGACAAAGAATGTTATTTACTTCAGAAGTTACTTCCTATCTTTTTTATATATATATATATAAATATCTATCTATCTATCTATCTATCTATCTATCTATCTATCTATCTATCTATCAATTGTTTTTCTCAAGGACATCAGTTATGGAAATAACCGTAGCCAATAAATAACCACTGCTCTTTATGAAATGCTCACTGTATGCTAGAAAATACATGGCTGGTATTGAGTGCATATGCGATGTCACAAAAATAACAGTTTCAACTTTTGCGTAGAATGAATAATGGCAATTCTCCTCCCAACACACTGTACTCTACCTAGACTCTTTAGTGGTGTGCAATTCATCAGAACTTTTGAGGCACATGGCAGAAGGCAGCATTTCATTTTGATTGCTGGATGAAGTTTCCAATGAAAATTAAAGATTAATGATGTGAGTATGTAAAAGTCAATAAGAAGAAAAGGCCAGGACTCTCAAACATTTGTAAACAGTGTAAAGCTTTGTACCAATCAAATGGCTGCAGACAGGGAAAGCTAATACCAATGCAATAAAAACCGAGCGCTAACCTTTCCTTGTGTCTGGTGCTGAGCTTCTAGCATTTGATGAATGGCTACCTTGTGCCAGTGGGTCACTGGGGAGCGTCTGGGTCTTTCATGTGGTTGGGACAGCTGTGGGCAATCTGTGGATATGGATTACCCCACTGAGAGACACAGCTACGTGTGAAGGCAACACTGCACTTAGGAGGAGTCAAAAAATAGATTAATATCAAGTACCAGTTTACAACCTGGATGAAGTCTTTGTGGGACTTTCAACTAAACAGAAATCAGCTCCTTGGCTTTTGATGTCTCCTTGAAATGAGATCATTTTGTCTCGGAGCTGGTATTTACATGGGGGTGATTAGGTTTCCTATCCATCACTTCCATCATCCTCATACGTTGTATGAGATAGGTGCTGCTTTTGCTGCCTCATCTTCTTACAAAGGCTCAAAGAAGCTCAGTAACTTGTCTAAAGTGGCAGAGCTAATAAATGGCTGAGCTGGGACTTGAACCCTGGTCTGTCTGATTCCAAAGCTTTAGCCGTCATGCAATGGAAGGTGAACTGTAGCATTTGGTGAATGTAAAACTTCCTGCTTGCTTATATTAAAGGCTGTTGCTATTTTTTAAATTAGGGGAGACTTGGGGGAAGGGTAGAATGTGTCTCAATTCTGAAATTCGAAAAGGGACATGTAGTAACCTCCATTCCTCTTGCTGTTTTGGCATAATATCCCTAGTTGTAGCAGGAACCAGTAGAATGGGTTTCCCTTCATTGTTTTTCAGAAGGAAATGCCTGTTGAACTTTGACAACAGTGTTAACAATTGCCAGAGACCCTCAATTTATTATTCGTCTCTCAGGAGTCCTATGGAAATTTCCTTTGAAAACTCTCTCCTCATCAATATTAATAATCACATGATGTCGTGCATACTTTGTGTTGGTCAAAATGCCTTTGTGTATGTGACCTCACTCCATCTTTAATTTTTTATTGGAAGCTTTCTACATGTTAAGCACTGTGTTAGATGCAGGAGATGTCAAAAGATGTATAGCACAACTCCTCCCTCAAGAGTTGAGTCTGAACTCTAACCTAATGTCATGAAGTAGACCAGATACCTTCCCCATTTTATACACTATTATTTTCCACAGCATAACCTTCTGTCCTCACCTTCTACAACTTCCTTGTCATGTTTTTTACTCTATCAGCATTATTTTTTTCAGGTTTGTTTGTTGTTTTTTTTTGTTTTTAAACAGATGGAGTCTTGCTTTGTTGCCCAGGCTATTGTGCAAGAGTGCAATGATAGCCCACTGCAGCCTCCAACTCCTGGACTCAAGCAATCATCCTGAGTAACTGGGACTACAGGTGCATGCCATCATACTCAGGTAATTTAAAAACTATCTTTTGTAGAAATGAGGTCTTGCTACATTGTCCCAGCTGGTCTCAAACTCCTGGTCTCAAGTGATCTTCCAATATTCTTGTATTTGCTCCTCCTTAAACATTAATGAGCAACTAAACATCCTCATATTCATCTCTAAGGTTTTTCTCATGCTTCATCTCTTCTTGACCTATTTCTCTGATGCTTTTCTGTATGTCCAAATTGGACCCATCCATAAACCAAGGCAGAGTCTCCTCTCCTCCTTGACAGCTATTTAGGAACGAGGCAACCTCTCCCTTCTTTCAATTTTCACTTCAGTTACTGCCACCATCTTATATTTGGTACTTGGAATATAGTGCACTTTGATATAAACACATTTTTCTTCTCTATGTAATTGGTGTCATGATGTATCTATAAATACAGAAAGATCATCGATAGGTATTCTAAATAAATAAAAGTATTGTGCAACATGCATGATATTTGCTAAAAAGAATACTAGGAATAATGCAGAGCTTATTAATTGGAGACCAATGCCAGATTTAACACCAAAATACGTATTGTTGAGCCAGTAAAATATTGGCATACACATTGGTTTTTCAAAAGTTTTAATTGATTGTCACTATCTAAGTACTGGGAGATCTGACATAACATTTTAAATTTCTGGCTTCACTTGAAAAATCAGAGGCAACACTTGGCCTACTTTTTGCATGGTGACTGTCAGCTGAGGCCCAGAAGCAACTGCCATTGCCTCCTCAACGTTTGGGGTGGATGAGAGTCAGTTTCCCATTTATCACCATTCTCATTCTAATTATTTCTCACAACGGTGTTAATAAGAAAGTGAAGGCTGGGCATGGTGGCTCACACCTGTAGTCCCAGCACTTTGGGAGACTGAGACAGGCAGGTCACTTGAGGCCAGGAGTTCGAGACCAGCCTGGCCAACATGGTGAAACCCCATCTCTACTAAAAATAAAAACTAGCCAGGTGTGGAGGTGCATGCCTATAATCCCAGCTACTCAGGAGGCTGAGGCAGAAGAATGACTTGAACCCAGGAGATGGAGGTTGCAGTGAATCAAAATCACACCACTGCACTCCAGCTTGGGTGACAGAGTGAGACCTATATCCAAATATATATAAAAGAAAGTAGTGTATTTACTGTTACCTATGGCTCTGTCTCAGGAAACAAAAAGTTAGCAAGAAAGGGCTGGTTTTCAAGAAAAATGAGAGGAAGCATTATTATTGTTTGGGGGCTGAAGTAGAAAATAGAATTATGAGTTAATATTCAGTGTTTAGTAAGAAAACAAAATGAAGCAAAACATAAGTGGCTATGATGGGATAAACCTGGCCCATTGTAAATTTTGCCATCCTAGCCCTTGCAGACATTTGTGTTTGCTGCTGACCCTTGGATCAGGGAAAGGTCAAGGACCTAAAGGTGGGCTGGGCTGAAGTCCTGGCTCTGGCCTTTACTAGTGTGAGCTAACCACACTTTTCTTCTCTCTAAAATGGGAATAATGATATCTGCTACATGGTGGCAAATTGAGCTTAAAATGAGATGCATAACAAAGGAACTTTTGTCTGTTTTTTGTAACCCTAGTGCGTACAGCAGTGCCGTGTGCATGCTTGGGGCTTAACAGACGTATATTGAGTAGACGATAACATCTGTAAAGCACTATGAGCTTTGCTCGTAGGAGGCCATTAGTGAATTTGAGCTGTTTTTAAGGAGCTAATCGTACTTGTTGTTAAGGGTAAAGACTCTTTGGTCTTTTTTTACCCCAGCACCTAGGCCTGCCATAGAACAGGTCATTAATATTTATTTGCAGAATGAATAGATAATGTCTGATTGTCCGTCGTTTGGTACTCTTTCTTAAAGAGAGAGGCACTGGGGACATCTGGCTGCTATTTTGGGGTGGCTTTTTTTCCCTCCCTGAGATAAAAGGATTGTCTTGTTGTTCCATGTGGTGTAGGCCTAATATTTTTCTTTCTTTTTACGGTTTGGTATATGGCTAGCAGAGGGTGGTATCTTCTTAAGAAAGTTTATTTCACTTTCTGAAGGTGTTTTTCATTTTCCCAGCTGCCCTTCACTTCCCCCTACACACTGTTCGCACAACTTCCCAGCTGGCAGATATGAGGTGGATAACCACGTAGCAGTCATGAGCATCTTTGACAATGACGGGTCACAGGGAGCAGGTTAACACTCAGTGTTGTGGGGTTTATTATCACACCCAAGCTCCGGTCTGGTTTTACCAGAGAGCCAGTTTTTTTTTTTTTTTTTGAGACGGAGTCACTCTCTTTTCGCCCAGGCTGGCGTGCAGTGGCGCAATCTCAGCTCACCGCAACCTCTACCTCCTGGGTTCAAGCAATTCTCCTGCCTCAGCCTCATGAGTAGGTGGGATTACAGGCGTCCGCCACCACACCTGGCTAATTTTTGTACTTTTAGTAAAGACAGGGTTTTGCCATATTGGCCAGGCTGGTCTTGAACTCCTGACCTCAGGTGATCCACCTACCTCAGCCACCCAAAATGCTGGGATTACAGGTGTGAGCTACCGTGCCCGGCCACCAGAGAGCCAGTCCTGTGTGATGCAGCCAGGCCAGCCATTATTTTGCAATCTTGGCTATTCTCTGGTGTCTTTTCCTACTTGACATTAAGGAGCAGTCTTTTCAAATCAAGGTTTCATTGACAAGTTTGTAAACAGGAAAACAGAAATGAGTTAAAAGTCTGCCTCAGCATCACATGCTTAGGACAAAGCCCATATTAACTTACGTAACTTTCTAGACGCTTTGTAGTTACCTTTCCAACTCTCTCAAGTTCATTTGGTGCTTTGACTTTGATCTTCAGAGCTTGGGGCTCAGTGGAGGTTAGCAAAATGGGGCACATTGGGTGCCAGGCATTGTGTTGGAAACTTTCACGAATGCTGACTTGTTTATTCACAGAAGTTGCCAGCATCATAATGGCCCATGACAACTTATCCAAAACAACTTTGGGTTCTCCTCTGCACCATGGTTGCAATTCAGTTTTATTATCTCCCGGGAAATACACTCCAGACTCTCAGGGATTGTGCGATAGGCTCATTAGAATAATTGATTTCTTAAAGATGAGTAGTTACTCTGTTGCTTTTATATATCATCCTTAAAGTAGGTGGTAATTGTGGTAGCGTTTGTACAGTTTGTGTGGTCAGGAATGTTTGTGAGGCATTAATTGAATATTTCGTTTGAATATTGTACTGCACAAGGTCTCCTGGAGACAAAGAAAGACAGTAATGTGAACACATAGTAGGTAATCAATGAATGTTTATTAGCTAACACATTCGTTTTCTGACTTGATTGATACATACTTTTAAATAATGTGTTTACTGTAACAGTAATGTATGTTGCTTGCGAATCACCTGGCGTATATAAAAATAAGTGTTTATTAAATAAACAATGATTCATTGAATACTTACTGTGTTCCAGGAAGTTTTCTGGGCATCAGGGATATAACCATGAACAGCAGACAGAGATGGTTGTCGAGTTGTGGTTGTGGAGTTGTGGAGTTGACATTCTTATGGTGGTGAAGCACAAAATAATTCTAAAGTATACATTTATGCTTTATTTTTTTCCCCCTTTTCTTTGCTTAAGGGCCATAAAACAAAACGAAACTAAGAGTTGAGGTAGAGACAACAAGGTAGCCCCATACCCTTCAAGTAACTACTGTGAATATCTTTGCACATTTTCATTTGGTGATTTGCCTATGAATTGTATGCAAGTGAATATATGCAAACATCTGGGTTCTATTTGGTTTCATTTTATTTCAATTAATGACCTGTGTTAGGTTGTCAAACAAGGTGGACGTATGAACGCCAGCTTGTGTTTTCATGCTTTTCTAGATGAGAGGAGGCAAGGTTTCCAGCGAGAGGTACCTCTTCCCCTCTCAACTTACCCTCTTCCTCAAGCCCACTATCCCAGAAAGAAACCTGGCCTGGGCCCAGTGCACCTGGGACAGGCAACCTGGGGCATGGCAGGCTAAGCCCTGACTCCACAAACATGCTCTCCCCACTCTGTCTTGATCTCCAGATTGTGGTCCTGCCATGGCTGTTTTCAGCTGAAACAGCATGAAAAATGAGTTCTTGTGGTGTTTTTAATATAAATAGTAGACATGCCACAGGAATTCAAGTTCTCAAGGGATGTGCTTTCTTACAGGGCTCAATACGTCCTGGGAAGACCCTTGAGTTCTGCCTCCCCACCGGCTCTGCCCCATCAAAGAAGGAAGGGCTGGCAGTGTCCAAGGGCAGGGAATGTCTGCTAGGTTGACGGCTCCATCTGGTGCTGCCAGCCCAAAGCTCGCTGGGCCACGCAAGCCAAGAAAGTGAGCTCTAGGATAGCAGTCTGCAGACTTTCTCTGTAAAGGGCCAGATTGTAAATACTTCAGGTTTTGCAAACCTTGTGGTCTCTGTTGTAACTACTCAACTCCGCTGTTGTAGCATGGAAGGAGCAATAGATAATGTGCAAATGAATGGGTATGTATGTGCTCCAATAAAACCGTATTTACATAAAGAGGTGATACGTCAGATTTGACCCACGTGCCATAGTGTGCAGACTCCTGCCCCCAAAACTGAATCAAAGCCCCCTGGGATCCTACCTGGGCTCTACCACTTACCTTTTGCAATTGTAGGTGGGTAGCTTCAGCTTCTTCATCTGTTAAATGGGTTTCATAAAAGCACCTACCTGCTAGTTCTCATGAGTCTTAGTGAGATAATACAAGAAGGCTTCCAGATACAATCTCCTCTGTGTTGAGTACCTGGACAGTCCTGGCTGTGTCCCATTTCTGTCTTCCCAGACAGCTCTGGCCTCTAGAAAAGTTTCTCCCTCCAGTCTGAAAAAGCGTTTACCCCCCAAAATTTTGACTAATTCTCCTCTTCCAGGATGTAGCTCTTCTCACGCCCATATGTAAATCTTGTTAAGCCTAACGGCCAATCTATCCCATAAATTTTTCCTGGTTGCAAGTCATATTTCACTCATTTCTGTACCTTTCCCCAACGCTTTAACTGCACTTTTGGAATGGTACTCATCCCTTGTTTCATACCACTTCATTTATTCATTTATTCATCCATCAAACATACAGGTCATTGACTATGCATTCTCCATGCTGCTATCAGTGTGTGTCTTAACTAGCACTTTTATAAGACCACAGGTCTTTTGAGGTCAGGGATCCTGTTTTATTTCTGCTGGTGCATCAGAGCCTAGCACTGGGATGAGCATAATCTACATGCTCTGTAAAGCTTTTTGTGATGAATGGGAGTGGGATGAATATTCTGTCTCAACCTCCCAGTCCTCACTGTTCTTGGCATAGAGACTTGTATACAGTAGGCATCAAAAACACACATGTTGATTGAGTGTTGCCTTCATACTATTTTACTCAGCCTGTAATGCTGTTTCTTTGCTTGAGGGACTTGGTTACCAAATATCTTGACCTTTGCCTTTTCCCTGGAGAAAGGGCAGGACTTGTGAATGAGAAGAGGCTCTAAGCCCTGGAACTGCAGGAGTCTGAAAGCACGTGGGTTAGAGGGAGTGGGGTGAGCGTAGGGCATGGGTGGTGGGGCGGGGGTTGTGAGTTCCAGCTCGTCCTTAACACCCATCTGGGTGGCCTCTGAAACCAGACAGGGTAATTATCCCTCCAGCCCCTGTGCTCTAAATTATTTACATTTCCCAGGCAAGACACTAAAAGGGGAAGCACAGAAGGACCCTGCCTCCTCCTACTATCAGACTTGACTGCTCCGTTTCCTCCCTGGCTGATCTAAGATGGTTTATGGAATTCGGAAAAGGGGCACCAGGTTCAGGGGCAGGAAGCCCAGCGTTTGAATCCCAGGTCATGATTTTGAAAGGTTGCTTTATCCAGAGGGGTATCTGTTTCCCCTTGTGTAGTATGGAGGTAATAAAAGTCCCCATCTTATAAGGGTTGATATAAACGAAAACAAAATCAAAAAAGCAACCAGATAGCACATGTAAAATGCAACAACTTATGTATAGAGGATCAATGAACGCCAGCCATTTTCCTTTCCTCTGCCTTGTTTTACAAATATTTGAATGCTTCCTTATCTTGTCTCTTGAGGAAATACTTTGGAAGACATTGTAGGAGAGGAACTAAAGGTTGGATGAACCTCTCAACCAGGGTTTCTCAACCTTGGTCACTGCTGATAATTGACATCGGATGATCCTTTGCTGGGCAGTGGGGAGGGATTGCCCAGTGCAGTGTAGGATGTTTAGCAGTGTTCTTCGCCGTGATCTGTAGATCACCATCGGTAGTGCTCACCTCCTACTCATGATAGCCAAAAACGTCTGCAGATGTTGCCTGATCCCCTGGGGTGGCGGGCCAAGGGGGCACAATTGTCCTCCACCCAGTATTACTACTGAACAAATGACTAAGAAGCTCCTTGCAGGGTGTGGGAGGCAGATAAGCCGGTGATGGGAGTGGCTCCCGGAAGTGATTTCTTTCCTCCTTTGCAAGGGAAGTGCATCCCTTCGTATCCAAGTGCTGAAGGGGAACAGGCTGTACTGTGGTCCCAAGGCCTAGAGAAGGCAGAGAAACAAGACTATCAGACTTGAGGTTTGTCATGGTCAACAGGTGCTTTGTGTCAGGGCCACCTGAGGGCACTTGCCACATTAGGTAACCAGGACTCAGACACGACAGCTGTGCAGAACCAGGGTCACTGCCCCCTATAGAGGTATCTCCCTGCATGGGAGGAAGACACCATTCCTAAAACTCAGAGATCCAGGTTGGATGCAGCTTCAACCTCCTGGTTCAAGCAGTCCAGCCCCAGTAGCTGGAACCACAGGCACATGCCGCTATGCCTGGCTAATTTTTTGTGTGTTTTGTAGAAATGAGGTTTCACCATGTTCCTCAAGTTGGTCTTAAACTCCTGGACTGAAGCTATCTGCCAGCCTAAGCCTCCCAAAGTGCAGGGATTACAGGCATGAGCCCCACTGTTCCTGGCCAAAATGTTCATTTTTAAGCCGCCTCACAAGAGATTCTGATACCCACAGAAGCTTTAGGATCTCTGCCCTCATTGGAAAGGCTGTAAGCTTTAGATCCAGAACTGAATTTCATGCCCCATCAAACCCAAACCCTTACTAGATTTGTGATCTTTAAAAAGTTTTACTGGGCTGCCTTCCTAAAACAGGTTCAACAATATTTGCCACCCTGGATCATTACAGAGACAAAATACCATTTTCTGAGTACCCACTAAGTGTCAAGTATGTGGAAAGTACTTTTCATAGGTGATTTCAATGTGCATTCTTATAAAATTCCAAAGGAAGAGAATAATTTTACTTTTCATCACAGGGCTCTGCTGTGTGAACATTAAGCCCGTTCTATAGATTAAGAAACTGAGACTCATTAAGTCCCTCGTTCAAGGGTAATACAGGCCTATAGCTCCCTGTTCTATGGCTCACCCCAGGTTTTTTTGCTCTGCATTGAGCATTTTCACCTCTGATCTCTCCTCACCAGTAAATTGCCATGCTTGATTTCTACCCCTAACCTGGGCACTTATTCAGTATTAATGTGTAGAATTCTTTTCAAGGGTAATGCCAAGAAAAATCCAATCAAATGTCAACAAGAGGATCTCACCTGAGAAACCAATGCCAGGTGGGAAATGAGTCAGCACAGCACAGTAGGTGGGAAATGAGTCAGCTAGAATCTTTTGCCATCTCTAGAAACAAAGACACTTAGACTGATCCGCAAGTGAAGTGATCTTGGCATGTGTTCTGCGCTGGGATGAGGGTGCAGGTCCCTTACAGTAACTCTCTTAATGATCCTCACGTCCACTCCAATTTACTTTTACCTAGCACCAGTGTGAGGCCTTTTGCCACCAACATAAATATCCTTTCAGCTTCCCCTTTTAATGAAGGAAAAAACTGCTAGTAAGGGCGAAAGCCAAGACTGGCCCATGTCACACGAATTCCAGAACCTCTTTTTTCCTGGGCCAATTAGCTGAAAGGGTTTGGGGAGCTGATCACAATCACTCATTGGGATCTTTCAGGAAGCAGGGGCAGAAATGAATTGATGGAAGTGGGTAGCGCTTTCCTTATATTTTTGGCTTTACTTGAAAACTCTGTTCAGGAAATTGTGGGCATTCATTAATAAGCGCTGCCTTGACCCCTAAGTTCCATGCACTCACTGTGAAAACAGCTGATTGGTGAGATGGGAGGATGAGCTGAGTGATACAGGACACCATGACGTGAATCATAGAGGCCCAAGCTCTTGCATGTTGCACAGTGGTGGTTCCTCGCATGCTGGGACTGCTTCAGACTCTCTACCTCATGATGAGCAGGTGGGGGCGTTACACCTGGGAACCATGACTGGAAGTGGCTGTGTGGTGGTTATATGCAGGAAACTCTATCAACCCATTTCACAGGTGGGGAAATTCAGCCTTAGAAAGTCTGGAAATGTGTGTGAGATTACACAGTTGAGATTCATACCTCGAGTCATCTGATCTTTAAAGCAGTATTCTTTCCATTTTATCATCGATCATTGAATGTGGTCCTAGGAGTTTCCCCCCTCCCACCGCTCCGTGTAGAATTTCCTTTCTGCTCTGTTTTGTCGATATATCCAACATTTGGAAAATCAGTTGTATGTGGCCTGTGTGTTTCGCTGAAAGGTGACTTTATGTCTTAGGTCTCAGAAGCTTGGACGGTGCTTGCTGTTTCAGAGTGGCAGAGACTAGATATTTTTATAGGGTTTTCTACTGACCAAGTCAGCTACTACTGGACTGAGAGCAACTCAATATGGCCTTATTACTTGGCTTAGCTTAGAGTAAAATTCTTGTAGATGGTGAATGTGCTTTTAAATAATGCTAATGTTTACTCTTATTTCTTAGGCCAGAAAAATAGACAAGATGAAGCCTCTAATCTAAGGATTAGGACCAAGAAAATGCATTGAGTAGTGCCAGGCATGGTGGGTTACGCCTGTAATCCAAGCTCTTTGGGAGGCCTAGGCAGGAGGATTGCCTGAGTAGGTGACAGTGAGCTATGATGGCGCCACTGCACTCCAGCCTGTGAAACAGGGTGAGACTCTCTTAGGAAGAAAGAAGAAAAGGATTGACGTTTTTAGTAACCAAATAAGTTGCATTGTTTCCTTCTAAATTGCTCTTTGTTCTTCTTGGAAACACATTATTACTTGTGCAGACTGCCAAGTACTATAAATGGTAGCAAATAAAATTATTGCCATTTAATAGATTCTAGGAATAACATGGGTGTCAGAGGTGTGCTGTTTTAACCACTGTCCACAAGGTGGCAACCTCTCCAAGGAAACTGAGACCAAAATCTAGTTTTTAAGCAACTATTATTTTTTAAATGCTTATTGGGCAATTCCAGCACCCTTGGCACTGTACTGAATACTTACTTACAAGATTTAGCTTCTGCCTTCGAGGAGCTTACAAATATCTGGTTTCAACAGTCTCCTGAATTAGACCATTTCTCAGCCTCCTGTTTCCGTCAGTCACTGTAAATCCTGGGTCTGTGTCTTTAAAAGACAGTAGGATGTAGAACAGAGAGAAGATAAATTTCATTGACTCCTACTGTGTGTCGGGTACTGAATAGGCACTTTGCATGTGTGGTCCTCACTAGGAACTGTGAGGGGCATGATGACTGTCCCATGTTACAGAATGGAAGCTGGATAGACATTTTAATATTGGAACTCTAATAGCACAGAGCTAGTCAATGGCAGAGGCAAATTACAAAACCGTAGTTGTCTGCCCCTACAGTCTTTCCACTGGTCACTATGTCTCACTGCAGGAAACTTGTGGAATACATTGTTCCCAAGAAGTGGTCCAAAAGAAGAAATAGCCACAAAATCCTTTAGATATTTGCCTTGACGTCATATCCCTAAGGAATGCTTATGAAGGAAGACTGATATTTTGAGCTATTCCTTGACTCTTTAAGAATGATGCCAATGGGGCCAGCCTGTTTTCCTGCAAACTTTCCTTTGAGAGAGGAATCATTGGATAACTCTCTGGTGCTTCAGCAGTGGATTGGCTGCAACTTTAGCATTTAGGCATTTGATTTTTCCTTGTTAATTTTATCTATTAGTCTATATATTATGTGTTCATATATGTGTGTGATACATACACATGTGTGTATATATGTGTGTGTGTGTATATATATATACACACATACACATGTAAGGGGGTGTGTGTGTGTGTGTGTGTATATATATATATGCTGTAGTAAATAGATACGTGGTATATAATAGACCACACATTTGATTTAGAAATCATTCCCATTGGAGCGTGAGCTCACTAAGAGTGGGATCTTGAATGTGTTTAAGATGCTTTACAGTCTGTTTGGGGCCTTTATGTTCCAATGGTAATTCTTTGAATTGTTTCTTATGCAAATATATCTACTGCATTAGTCAGGGTTCTGTAAGAAATAGAACCAATAGGATATCTCTAGGTATATAGGAAGAGATCTATGATGAGGGGAAAGCTCATGCAATTTTGAGGCTGAAAAGTCCCAGGATGTGCCATCTACAAGCTGGAGACCAAAGAAAGCTGGTGGTGTAGTTCCAGTCCAAGCTCAGAAGGCTTGAGAACAAGAAGAGCTAATGGCATATGTCCCAGTTCAAGTCTGAAGGTCAAGAACCAGGAGTGCCAGTATCTGAGGGCAGGAAAATATGGTTGTCAACCTCAAGCACAGAGAGCAAATTCACGTTTCCTCTGCATTTTTGTTCCATTCAGGCCCTTAAAGGATTGGATGTTGGCCACCTCCATTGGTAAAGGCAGCTCTTTTTTTTCCCCCCCCTCAGATAGGGTCTTGCTCTGTCACTCAGCTGGAGTGCAGCGGTGCAATCATAGCTCACTGCAGCCTTGATTTCCTGGGCTCAAGTGATCCTCCTGCCTCAGCCTCCTGAGTAGCTGGAACTACAGGCATGTACCACCACATTTGGCTAAGTTTTTAAATTTTTTTTTTTACAGATGTGTCTTGGTATGTTGCCGAAACTCCTGGGTTTAAGTGATCCTCTCACCTTAGCCTCTCCAGCAGCTGAGATTACAGACCTGAACCACTGCACCAAGTGAAAGCAGCTCTTTTTAATTCAGTCTACAGATTTAAAGGTTAATTTTCTAGAAACACCCTCATAGGCCATCACAAATAATGTGTTACTAGCTACGTAGGCATCCCCTAGCCCAATCAAACTGACACATAAAATTAGCTATCCTGGCTGGGTGTGATGGCTGTAATCTCAACACTTTGGGAGGCCATCATGGAAGGACTGCTTGAGCCCAGGAGTTTAAGACCAGCCTGGGCAACAAAGTAAGACCCCATGTCTTAACAACAACAAATTAGCCAGGCATGGTAGTTCCAGCTACTCAGGAGGCTGAAGTAGGGGGATTGTTTGAGACCAGGAGATTGAGGCTGCAGTGAGCCATGGTCACAGCACTGCACTCCAGCCTGTCCTGTCTGGGTGACAGGATTAGATATTGGCATATATATATATATGTGTGTGTGTGTGTGTGTGTGTATGCTTATATATATGTTCAATGTAGATATTGGTGCATACGTACACACACACGCGTGCACACACACACACCATCCCATCTACCCTTTCTTGCTTTCACATTTGAAAATGCTGCTGTAGCAGTGAATGAAACATTGGAGTTAATGAAACTGAGATGACCCCAGGAACAGACCCTGGAATGAGGATACAGGTAGAAGAAGAGACTCCCAGGGAAGAGCAGGAAGTAGGGAGGCAGGGCAGGACGGGGGAAGATGCCAAAGGAGATAGCGAGTTTGGGCAAAGTCCTCCAGGGGGATCTTCAACCTAATCCCATCAGAAGACTTAGGAGGGCAAAGCTACACCTTAGAATCTAGGGCAAGGGAGATGGAGATTTCTTCCTACTGCACCTTGCAGTCATTTGTTAAGAGCCAGGAGGAGGGGAGGGACATAGGGACATACATTCCAAAGAACTTGTGGCTTCCCAGGCTTGTGAGCAAAGTCGGCTTCATTTGCCTGAGATGAGAATCTGGTAAGAGCTCCTGTTGCTGGCTGTTTTAAGTAAAAGCACACAGAAGCCAGGGCAGTACACATGCAGCACAAAGATACTCCCGAGGGTCTGGGGGGGGTATCAACACTGTGCCTCACACCTAGTAGGTTCTTGGAATTGAAACTTTTATGTTGATGGTTTTAAGTCATTACTAATGCCTGTGACTTGTGGTATTTTGCAGCTAGACTTCAGCTCTTAGAACAACTTAGCAAGTCACTCAATCATACCTGAAATAATGAATTCTAACCCATTTCTTTTCTGACCTGCAGTGATTTGCTAAAGATTCAAAATCCCGGGAGGGACTGTTGAATTTGCTGAAGTTAGCATGCTTTCTCCCTGTTTGGCTTCAGCTGCCCAACTGCGATTGGAGTTATCAGGATTTGTCATCAGACAATGCCTGCCCCTGTGCAAGAGCCATCTAGCCCAAAAGGAAGGAGGATGGATGGTGAGCTGCCAGTAATGACAAACTCCCACTAAAGTTCATAGATACGAAGCAAACGAGACCCTTTGGCCCACTTTGAGCCAAGTCCAGACTTCATTGTGGGGGGGATGCATGAGCCCGGGAGTTTGATCTGTGATACTAGTTGGATGTCAACTTTCCAAATCACTAGTGGCCTCTAGGATTAGAAGCTTCCATCTCTACCTTTCAGAAACCCCTTTGGGTCTTTCGATGTTGGCCAGGTTGAGGTTTGGCAGCACATTTCTGGGGAGCCAGACCAGAATCGTAGTGTTGAAAAGCATACATTTCCACGGTTCAGAAAAGGCTAGGTAAGATCATGGAGGGGCAGTATACTTTAAATAAATTTAAATAAATTTCCAGGGTGAAAACTTTCCAAGGCAGCTGCTGGTCATGTTGGGATCCCAAAACACCTGGGAAGAGCAGACCTTAGTGTATTTACATGGCAAGCAGAGGCAGCTCTTCCAGTTTCCCAATCAGCTCTGCATTCCCTGTAGGAAGCACTCACATTCCCTGGGATACCACAGAGGCCTTGATGCCACTTGAGGAGGGATGATTACATCCCTTTGTTCTCATTTCGGCATCTCCCTCAGCTCAGGGCTTATACTTGTCTTAAATTGTTTAAAGCTACAAGGAACCTCCCATTGTGTGATGATAGCTCTGCACATGTGCAGACAGTTGGGAAAGAATTGTGTGCTGGAACATCCTGGGCCTTTTTTCTGAGCCTGTCTTGGACTGGCCACTCAGCAGCTCTCACTAGGCTGTCTTAAAACAAGCTGATTGCCCCCAATTTATAAGCTGATGCTGTGGTAGCCGAGGAGGCAGCTGTAAACTTCACGGAATGATTAGAGAATCAAATGTGGTATGTAAACTTGAGGTCTCTGACATTTTTTTCCTCATTTGGAAAAGAGATAGCCAAGATTCTAGTAAAACTTGAGATTTTGAAGAGTCTTTAAAGGAGGCAGTACTAAATAGAGGTTAAAGGAATTAACAGAGGGCTTGAAGCACTCAGGGAACATTCATGGTGGAAAGCCATTCACTCCCAGACCTGTAGGACCCTCGAGGGCTGCAGCCACAATAGGGAGGATGCTTATGAATACCCTCGAAAGGCTTCTGAGAAGTGTAGCTTCATGGGAGTGAACTGCGCACAGAGGAGATAGTGAACCTAAGGGAGAGTGATGTTGCAATGGCTGAGAGCTTAGAAAGAGTTTGCAGCGTTTGGTGGCAGAGCAGAGACTTAGAGCTCAGGGGGAGTTGATGCTGGAGGGCAAGAAAGGAGTAGCGCTGTTACAATGGAACAGGAGTTTTGTTTTCCTCCCATGGCAGTGAGAAACCATTGAAGGGTTTTAAGCAAGAGAGTAATAACTTTCCTTTGCTAATCTCAGATGTTGTTGCCCTCCAATGGCAGGAGCCACTGTGCTTACCACTCCTTGAGGGTCTGCCTTGAGGGTTGTTTCCTTGTCACTGGCAGCAGCTAACTGGCTCTTCAAGCAAGGGTGCTCTTGACTCCCATATGCTCCAATGGGGTGACCTTTACTCCCCAGCCATCTTCTCCTTGGGCAGATCCATTGCCCATGATGCTCATAGCCTCACCACTGTTAGCACATCCCAAGAGGATGCTTCTGGCCCATCTAGATAACTCTCTTTTCTCCTGTAGGAGAGCCTGCTCCTCCGGGCTCCAGAGAGCTGTGTGTCCTGGGTGACCTTCTTCGTTCATGAAGTCTTGTTTCAGGCTGGGTATTACTCCTGCAGAAATATCTAATTATTCCACAGTGGAATGTCTGTGCTTACTACAGGAACTGTGTAAAGCATTTATATAAATAACTGTACTCGGTTCTTACAATGACACTAGCTTGAGTCGACTATTGTACTCCTTTTCCAGTTGAACATGCTGGGAAAGTTTAAATAAACTTCTTAAGTGCAAGGGCCTGGAGCTACTACATGGCAGAGCAGGATTCAAACCCAGGTCCAAATCCTAAGCTCTTGAGCAGCCGGCTGGATCATCTCATCCAGAGATTGATGCCAAGGCTCAAGCCTCCTTACATCATGCACAATTAGCACCCTCAGGGCCATTCCTAACTCCACGGTGGTCAAATCCTTCAGCCCCACTGTGGCCAGAGCTCCGGGTTCAGAGTACCACGAGGATAGCACCATTAACAATCACCTCCAGCTCTCTGGGGTCACAACTGTCATTTCCTTTCAAAGAATTGGAAGTTTGAGTCCTAGAAACAATGGGACCTCCAGCTTGGAACTATTCACCTACATTCAAGGTGATAATCTGTCAGGGTCAACAGCAAGAAGAAAAGGGAAAATCAGAGGAATTAGCAAATTGATGTTTTAGGTCCAACTGGAGGCAAGCCATCCTTTGTGAATTATTAAGTTTACATCACTTAGATCACTTTACAGGCAAGCAGCTCGGTATTAGAAATTGCCAGTGTTTATTTGCACAGATGCAGTGGAGAAAAATATATTTCTACAGGGTCATGTTAGCCCAGCTGATGAACTGATAAGGGAAGCCGCACCGTCTGCTCACAGCCAAGCCTCTGAGTACATTTGGGATCACTGTTAACCACATTTATGACAATATACGAGGAAATGGAACATTTTGGTTTTTCCCCCATTCAAGCTTTGCATTTATATCTTAAACCAAGCATGGACCCTCTTTTCTGGACTGGATGTTCCATGTATGTCCCCATACCTTCAGTCTATATTTACTTCCCAGAACACTTGCCAATTTGAGTTGTTTACATCTCTGGAGACACTGGGCTTACATCATGCTGTACGCTATCCCATCTGATGAGGCATGTTTGCGAGGCGTCCTTCGCAAATGAGCAAAGAGGAAGTATTAGCAAATGTGTAACTAAGACGCTGAGAAGCAATTAGCCCAAATGTGAATTTCATCAGAAATAGATTTCAGAGCCATTATTTACACACTCTTTGAAAACAATCCAGTCCCTAAGGAATCCATGCAGCCCCTCTTGTGTTTAAACTTCAGTGTCTGTATCTGTGTGGGGTGGGCAAGGTAGTGATGGGTTAGGTCCTGGGTAGTACCATGGAATGCTTCTCACTGAGTTTGGCCAAGAACGAATTACGTCGCATGGGGGACCTGGCTGTTCTCATCCTGACCTCTTCTTCCTGGCTGTGTGACCTTGGCCAATTTTCTGTCCTCTCTGAGCCTCCCTTAGTATATAAAATGACAATAATCTCCGGAATCAGCACTATTTGACCACTGCAAACGTGACAGGTGCCACCTATTGTGCCTGGACTTGATGCAAAAATGTGGTCCATGCACTTAGGGAGCATGCTGTCAATTGGAGGTACCACTAGGTATCATCAACCAGTGAGCAAGATAACGAAGAGATAGTTTGAATATATCTTCATAAACAGGGTGCATAGGAAGGAAAGGAAAGCCGGCCCATGACCCTGAGGGATAAAGGAAGAATCAAGTGATAAACATAGAAATCATAGGTAAGAAAGTGCTTTATAACATTTCTCGACATCTAAATGTTTAAATTTGGATTATTCCTGTTTTTAAGGACATACTGGTCAGGATAGACTATGTTATGGTGCAATAACGAGTGCCACACAATTCAATGGCTTTACATAATAAAAGCTTGATTTTTTTTTTTCCCCTGATTCTAAATGTCCAGTTGGTTGGCAAGATTATTAGTGATGGGGCAGGGGTCTCTGTCCATTGCAGTCACTTAGAGACCCAGCATTTGATGAAGGCTCCATATCAGCACAGGCATCTATGATGTTCATGGCAGGTGGTAAAGCTGTACGCCGGCTCTTACAGCTTCTGTCTGGAGGGCACATTATCACTTCCAATCACGTTTCATTGGCCAAAACAATTTGCATGCCTAACTTCAAAAAGGTCAGAGTAGGGTGATCCCATCACATGCCTGGAAAGTGGAAGAAGACGAAAAATTTGTGTACAGCTGCAATGTCATGGGATTCTTCTCTTTTCTCTCCTTTCTCTCCTTTCTCTTCTTTCTTTCTTTCTGTCTCTCTCTCTCTTTCTCTTTCTTTCTTTCTTTCTTTTCTTTCTCTCTCTCTCTCTTTCTCTCTCTCTTTCTTTCTCTCTCTTTCTTTCCCTTCCTTCCTTCCTTCCTTCCTTCCTTCCTTCCTTCCTTCCTTCCTTCCTTCCTTCTTTTGATGGAGCCTTTACTCTGTCGCTCAGGCTGGAGTGCAGTGGCATAATCTCAGCTCACTGCAACCTCCGACCCCCAGGTTCAAGCGATTCTCCTGCATCGGCCTCCAGAGTAGCTGGGATTACAGGTGCACGCCACCACACCTGGCTAATTTTTATATTTTTAGTAGACATGAAGTTTTACCATGTTGGCCAGACTGGTCTTGAACTCCTGACCTCAAGTGACCTGCCAGCCTCAGCCTCCGAAAGTGTTGGGATTACGCATGAGCCATTGTGCCTGACCTAATGTCTTCTTCCTGTATTTTCAGTAGAAATACTGCCTGCCTGCTAGAGAATCAAAGTGAACATTTCTTTGTGTGAAATCATGCAGTATCATAATTATAAATCCTACTTAGAACTCAATAATCCCATCCCCAGGTGTGTGTGTGTGTGTGTGTGTATACACACACATGTTCATTCTAGCAGATCTATGAGAGAATTTCTCTGGGATATATATACACGTATATATGGGTATAAATATATATACGTATATATATCCCAGAGAAATTCTCTCATAGATCTGCTAGAATGAACAACAAAACCCTGTTTGTTTTAGCAAGGAATTGATGTCTCTCATTTCCCCGGAGACAGAAAGCTAGGCTGAATCAGGAGGATCACTCAGGCTCAGGAGTTTGAGACCAGCCTGAGCACATAACAAGACTCTACTTAAAAAAAAAAACCCTATATATATGTTTTTTTTGTTCTGACCTCCAGAACCAGAAGATAACATACTTGGATTGTGTAAGCCACTAAATTTGTGGCAATTTGTTATAGCAGCAATAGGTAATGAACACCCGTGCAATGCATTATTCTCTATCAACTCATTAGACACACAGTGGACACACAATATGGAATACTATGATGGGCAGAATAATTCTTTGTCTCTTCCCAGCATTATACACACACACACAATGTCCACATTCTAATTTCTGGAGCCTATGAATGTGTTACCTTACATGGAAAAAGGGGGATGATTTAGGTCATAGATGGAAGTAAGGTTGCTAATAGGCTGATTTTAAAATAGATTGTTTGGATTATTCTTGTAGGCCAATGTATCCAGGGTCCTTAAATGTGGAAGAAGGAGACAGAAAAATCAGTGTCAGAGTGATTTGGCATGAGAAAGACTTGGCCTGCTATTCCTAGCTTTGAAGATGGAGGAGGGGGTCACAAGCCAAGAAATGTGGGAGGCCTTTAGAAGCCAGAAAAGACAAAGAAATATATTTTTTCCTAGAGCCATAGAGTTTACAGAACAGAAGATTTCCTCCTAGAGAGGAATGAAGCTCTGCTAATGTCTTGACTTTAGCCCTTAGTGAGATGCACTTAGTGAAACTTTTGATTTAGTGAGATGCTTTCAGACTTCTGACCTGGAGAGTTGGAAGGTGTTTCGTTTGTATTGTGCAAGTCACTAAGTTTGTGGCAATTTGTTACAGCAGCAATCAGAAATGGATATAAATACTATGCAGCATTCTCTATTAACTCATTAAACACATACAGCAGGCTGTAGAGATTGTATACATATTCTAATTAAGAGGCTGGGCATGGTGGCTCACGTCTGTAATCCCAGCACTTTGGGAGGCCAAGGCAGGTGATCACCTGAGGTCAGGAGTTGAAGACCAGCCTGGCCAACATGGTGAAACCCTATCTCTACTAAGAAATACAAAAATTAGGTGGGCCTGGTGGCGGGCGCCTGTAATCCCAGCTACTCGGGAGGCTGAGGCAAGGAAAATTGTTTGAGCCTGGGAGGCAGAGGTTGCCGTGGGCTGTGATCATGCCACTGCACTCCAGCCTGGGCAATGGAGCGAGATTCCGTCTCAAATAAATAAATAAATAGAAAAAAGAAAAGAAACAGGATACAATTTTGAACACAAAATCTTCTATGTAAATTTAACACACATGCACATACATATACATCCAGCACATAATTTATAATACTACAAGCATATTTAAGGATACATACGGAAAATTGTATGGTAGGGTTTATGGGGTAGAAAATGGGAGTAGAAATTAGAGATAAAAGGAAGCGGTGGGGGGAAGCTAAAGATCTTGCATGGACCAAGAAGGAAAGTAGGTTAAACTGAGTGTGATTCATCAACTTACTTTTCTATTTCAGGTACCGATGGTTGAGCTCTAGGGCTTTTTTAAGACACTGTGAATCTCAATTATTTATATGACTTGAAAGGGCGGTTTGAATTAGTGAAAAGTCTTTGGAATACCAAAAAAGAAAAAGAAAAAATTTCTTTGTGAATGTGTGCCCCTTTGCTAGGCATAAATCCATGAGTTGGGGGACAATGTCTTGCTTCCACCATTATGGCTCCAGCACCTGGTGTGGTGCCTGACACATGGGAGGTGCCCTGGAAATAACTGCACGGTGGTGAAATGAGAGACTGAGTGATCAAATGAGACTGGACTAGCGAGTGAGTGAATGTCCAGACTCAAGACAAAACTAAGAAGTGGACTTGTTGATTGCCGGATACTTTTGATCAGTTTATCGATTCATGCAAGCCCTCACCAAGCACCTACACTGTGCCTGACATGAAGTTATGCGTTGTTGGGGATTTAAAAAAATCGGTGAATGTACACTCTGCTCTGTGTACATTCTGTTACCTGTCTTCAAGGGTGGTTTAAAATGTAAATAGGAAACATCTTTCACACAGGAAATGACAGGGATGAAAGCCTCAGAATAAGACAAAAGGATCAATGATAAAGTCAGGGGGACAAAGAACGTTCTAGAAGTTACGTACAGTACTTCACTGTACCAGCTCCTTAAAGTGCTCACGTGGAGTGTTTGAATTAATATTAAACTTAAGGAAACCCCCTCCGTGTGGCCCGCCTGAGTTTGCCAGAGCAAAGTGACATGGGGAAACAGAGGGCACTTCAGTGACAGGGAGAGGAAGGAAGGGGGGAATGACGACTTGTGTGGCAGGGGAAAGGTAGGTTGCCTTGGAGGAAAACCAGCAGCTGTTCCCTGCCCCTTCCCGGCCCTGGCCTGCAAAGCCCTGCCGCTGAGTCAGGGATGGCCGATGCTCGGGCCGCTGGGCCATTTCTGCTTCACCTCTTCACCAGTTGGCCTTTGTCAGGCAGCTCTGATGAGCCTGGCTGCCTGGTACGTTTTCCTCTTGGAAAGAATAGGGGGAAGTTGACCTGCTTGCCGATAAGGAGGCAGATCTGCTTCCTCGGCCACAGCCCTTGGCAGGTCCCCTCCAGGATTTCCCTGGGCTGTCTGAGCACCGTGGGGAGATGAGAGGTCAGGCGTGGGCTGGGTGGAAAACTCTGAAATCTCCACAGTAACCAGGGTCACTGAAGGGAGAAAAAAGCCCTCTGGTGATTAGCCAAGATCTCTACTCTTCGTTAGTCATCTGGACTTAGACACTCTTTCCATCTGGGGAAAACTATGTTACTGTCAAAGAGACTCACTTGCTCATTTCTTCATCTTGCATCTCCTGAGCACCTTGGAAATCCAGGAATTCTTTATGTTAGGCTGGTGTAAGGTTTTGAAATAGGCAAACAGACAAGCAACCCCCTCAGCCCCTGCCAAAAATAAAAAATGAAGCAACAACAACAACAAAAAACCCAAAAATTAAAACACCTGCCCTCTTTGGTTTTTCCACTTACTAAAATGGACTTGCCTTTTAAATCCTCTGGTCTTCATTTTCTACCTCTTCCTCCTGAGGACTCTGCATTTTCATTACTTTAAATTAAAAGTCCTTCACTGGAGTGGTTTTGATGCCCCAGGGGAAATTTGGCAATGCCTGGATTCATTTTTGGTTCTTAAAACTGGGAAGTGTAACTGGTTTCGAGTGGGTGGAGGCAGGGAGGGTGGTAAGCGTCATACAATGCATTGGAAGGCTCCCGCAACAAAGAGCTGTCCAGCCCGAAATACCAATAGTACGGAGGTTGAGAGGCCCTGCTCTAAATCTTGCTAATTTCTGCATCACCCTTCCTGATCCCCTCCACTTCTATCTCCATTTATCCTAGTTTCTCTTCAAGACCCCAGATTCCATTTTATTCCTGCTTGATACTGACAGTTTACCATGGTGGCGTGAGGCATATTGAGCTTAAAGATGGGTGAACCATCCAAGAGAAAATTAATAGAAAATGATAGAAACAATAGTGATGATAATGGCCATGGTATTAGCTCTCTTTTATTGGAAGTACATAATGTATTATTCTAGTTAACCCTCAAATCTATGACACCAGTACCATTACTGTACCTTTTTTTTTTTTTTTTTTTTAACATGTTCCCTGCCTCCTCACGGAACACATTGAGTTGACTAACCATTTACTGACTCAATTTGGATAAACCTTAAGCTGAAATAAGACATTTTCTATGCCTTTAGGAAGCAGTTCCAGTGTCTCTGATAAGTTTTTCTTTCTCTCTCTCTTTTTTTTTAATTTTACTTTAAATTCTGGGATACGTGTGCAGAACATGCAGGTTAGTTGCATAGGTATACATGTGCCATGGTGGTTTACTGCACCCATCAACCTGTCATCTAGGTTTTAAGCCCTGCATGCATTAGGTATTTGTCCTAATGCTCTCCCCGGCTTGCCCCACAGCCCCCGACAGGCCCCGGTGTGTGATGTTCCCTTCCCCGTGTCCATGTATTCTCATTGTTCAGCTCCCACTTATGAATGAGAACATGTGGTGTTTGGTTTTCTGTTCCTGTGTTCGTTAGCTGAGAATGATGGCTTCCAGCTTCATCCGTGTCCCTGCAAAGGACATAAACTCATTCTTTTTTATGGCTGCACAGTATTCCATGGTGTATATATGCCACATTTTCTTTATCCAGTCTATCATTGTACCCTTTTTACCAATGAAACTAAAGCTTGGAGAAAGTAAAGCTTGCTTCGTCGAGGTTATAGAGATGTGGAGCTAGATTTTAAATCCATGCTTAGTCAAATTTCTCAGCTTGTTCTGTTGTACATTAGGAGTTTCTAAGACACTGTGAATCTCAATTATTTGCATGACTTGAAAGGGCAGTTTGAATTAGTGAAAAGTCTTTGGAATCCCAAAAAAGGATAACAGTTTTCTTTATGAATGTGTGCCACTGTACTAGGTGTGAATTCATGAATAGTTTGTTCTGCTGACCCTGCCTACCTCTTGTACTTTGTCATTTTGTTTTCGAGACAGAGTCTTGCTTTGTCGCCCAGGCTGGAATGCGGTGGCGAAATTCTGGCTCACTGCAACCTCCACCTCCCAGGCTCAAGCAATTCCCCTGTTGCAGCCTCTCGAATAGCTGGGTCTACAGGGGCACACCACCATGTCTGGCTAATTACTGTGTTTTTCGTAGAGGTGAGGTTTCACTATGTTGCCCAGGCTAGTCTCAAACTCCTGGGCTCAAGCAGTCCTCCCACCTCGGCCTCCCAAAGTGTTGGAATTACAGGCATGAGTCACCAAGCCCAGCCTTTTAAATTTTATTTTTTTAACTAACAAATTGACATTTTCTACCTTGTTTCCTCTTACCTAGAGAGGCATCACTCCTAGTTCTGTCTCAATCTTGACTAGCCTTCAAAGTTGGAGGCATTTCTTTTCCTGGAGCCTCCTCCATCTCCTGCAGTCTTCACTGGTTACTTCTTTCTCTGTTCCCCTCCAGTAGATGCACAGATGTGGCTCGAGAGTCTTAAAGCCAGAGGGGACTTCGATGTCATTGGCAAGGAGATTATGCAGGAGTGCATGTCCAAGTCTTAGCCTTTGGGAATAAATTTCCCTGGGGCCCCTCCAGGGAATGTACTGAATCAGATTCTGACAGTAGGGCCTGGGTAAGTGTGTGCTTTAAAAGTTGTATGAGGGCCAGGTGTGGTGGCTGATGCCTGTAATCCTAGCACTTTGGGAGGCTGAAGAGGGTAGAACACTTGAGCTCAGGAGTTCAAGACCAGCCTGGCCGACATGGCAAAACCCCATCTCTACTAAAAATACAAAAATTAGCTGGGCTTGGTGGCTCACGCCTATAGTCCCAGCTACTTGGGAGGCTGAGGTGGGAGAATAATTTGAACCCAGGAGGTGGAGGTTGTAGTGGGCAGGACTGTCTCAAAAAAAAAAATGTTGTACAAGTGGAAACTAAATGATAAGAACACATGGATACACAGGGAACAACACACACTGAGGCTGGGTGGAGGGTGACAGGAGGGAGAGAATCGGGAAATATAACTAATGGGTACTAGGTTTAATACATGGATGATGAAGTAATCTGTACAACAAATCACCAAGATACAAGTTTCCCTATGTAACAAACCTGCTCATGTATTCCTGAACTTAAAGTGAAAGTTAAATGAAAAAGTGGTATGAGTGATGCTGAAATACATGACCCTGACCTAGTAATTAGCAGATGGGGAAACTGAGGCTCTGAGAGGAGAAGTGAGCTGGGACCAGCACCCAGGTTTCCTGATGGTCATTCCAGATCTCCATTCCCAGTGTGAGGCTGCTTAATTTTGGTGTCTCTCACCTAACTCTGGATTTAGGAGAAGCTAAATAAATATTTCCCGGCTGAGTGATACACACACACACACACACACACACACACACACACACACACACACACAGAAAATGCTTAAACAGAAACATTTTTGTAATGTTTGTCTTCTTTTTGCCTTCTCCTATTCCAGCCTTTCAGTTTTAACATAATTTCAGGTAATGATATTTCATTCTTAGCTCCTCATTTTAAATGTCATTCTCCTCATTTTCTCCTGAAATTAAAGCAATGTATTTCTCTTGCCATTACCGAAAAATGTTTACTTTCAGCCCTTTTGAAATCTTTTGAGTTCCTGAAGCTAATCGGAATGCAATAACAATGAGTAGCGTTCGTTGATTGTCTTCTGTGTGTCAGGAATTGTGTGTTTCTATTTTACGTGCGCAATTTCTGATGTGTGAAACAACACTGCAACACAGGCTTTTTACATTAATAAAAATGAGACTCAGAGGGGCTGAAATAATTTTCCTTAAGTCACTAGAGCCAGTAAATACCAGTGACAGGCTTTAGCTCTGATGACAAAGCCTGTGGTTATTGTACACTGGTTCTCAGTATAATACCAAATGCACATAATTTAAATCATACCGATGACTACCCCCTCTCTTCTTTGTGCTTTGATTCCAACTGTAGTTTTAATATTGGTCGTAAATGCTCTGAATAATGTTTGTCTTCTGAAAGAAGATATATGTATTAGCAAGAGAGTAGCTGGGAAAATATACACCAATCTGGGTCTTTCAAACAGAGACAATGCAATATTGGGAAATGGCCACATGGATGATGGGAGAGCTGAGAACCTAAAAAGAAGATGAGGCAACCCAGAGCTGAGTAGCAGCTCTACCATCCCTACGTGGGGAAAAATAATAGGAATAGGTGTAGTCGTCAGAATTTGGAAGCCAGGGCAGCAAACCAAAGCTGTGATGGAGCTTCTGCAGGAAGCAGAGAGAGAGAGAGAGAGAGAGAGAGAGAGAGAGAGAGAATAAATACCTTGGCTTCTCACTTTACTGTTTCCATCTTCTGTGTGCCTCTCATTGTCAACTCCATCCAGAAGCCAGAAAGCAATGGAACATGGGAAATGTGGCTTCCTGGAATACAGAGGCAGGCAGAAAATGATGGAGAATGGATATAAGAGAAAAGAGGTGAATGACTAAGTAGGAAAGAACAGCTAAGCCTTCCTGTGATCCCCCAGCTAATACAAGGAAATAGAAACTACTGCAGTCTTTGGAGTTAGGCAGACTCCAATTTGAGTGTCTTGACATTTCTGTAGATGTCACTTGAGCTCTTTCAGCCCTGATGACTTCATCTTTAATAAAAGAATAGAAATATTTCCTATGCCACAAAATTAAGATGAAAAAGGTGTAAAGTGAAAAGACCAGCTTTTAACACACAAAATAGAAAAACTTTTTATTTTATTGCATTCTTAAAAATCTGTAAAATTACAGTTTGATCACACTGTATTCATGGTGACTGGATGTTGCAGCGTGTCATGGCAGATAGCAGATAATGGTAAGTTCTGTTCTCTTCCTCTGTAGGCAAGGGCAAAATACCTTTTCAATTAGAGATTCAAGTCTTGTTCAAGAAGCTGTTCAGTTTGTTTCCCCAGTGTTTTCTGCTACTTCCTCTCCCAACACACACACACACACACACACACACACACACACATAGTCATACATACAGACTTTTCTATTTAAATCCTGGTAGTTGTTGAATTCTGTAACCTTTTTTTGTACCTGAGTTCTTTCACTGACACCTTGAGTTGCCTTCTTTTTGGAGGTTAAGGGAAGTCAAAATTCAAGCTCACAAAGAAAGGGACTTCCAAACACTGTAATTCAAGCTCTCACTCTGTCTGCCCCGGAGAGACACAGACAGTCTGACCTACTGGTGAGGTTACCCGAAGTGTGAGTTTCCCGAGGATGTGTGCGTTCTTGTCCAAGAACAATATTCTCCCTGGTGACCCCAGTGTATGATAAAGATGGAAATAATTCATTAGCGCTTGAGCAGACGTTCTTGGGACAGCTGAGGCAACCAGGGGCATTTCAAATTCAACTTGGTTCCCACAGAAAGACTCAGCAAGGCTGTCTTTCCAGGCTTCTTGGTTAAAAGCTGTATTTTGAACAGAGATGCTCTGCCTCTCTTGGGAAAAGCTGAGATGTTGATTCTGAAAAGTGACAAGTAAAGAAAATAGGCAGCCTATTAACATTTGAGTTAATTGAGGCTCATAAAAATCAAATGATGTGCCACATCACATAGTAGAAAAGTCCTCAGAAATGGGACTCAGATTGCCAGTAAATAGCTGAACCTAGATTTGAATGCACATTTGAGCCATTCACTCGTTTATTAATTCAAGAAATAATTAGTGTACACTCTGTGCCAACCTATTTTAGGTTCTGGGGATATAACAGTGAATAAAAAAGAGAAAAATCCCATGTTTGTGGAACTTAGTAAGGAAAGACAATGCACAAGATAGGCAGTTGAAGATAGTTTCTTGACAGCTTTGATGTTTTCAAGTGTTAAGGAATAAAAGCGGAGCAGACAGGGAAGGGGGAAGCATCGTTGCAATTTGAGACATGATCTCATTGCCAGCGCGACATGAAGCCTTGTAGTAAGTGAGCAGAGTGTGGCTCTTCACGGGAATGGCTTATCTGGTAGAGGGAACCTCAGGTATACAAGCCCTGAGCTGGGACCATGCCTGGTGAGACCAGTGGGGTGGGGTCATGCTGCCTTCCGAAAATGCCACATCGAAAAGAAAGCTACTGATATGTTGGCCATTCGCTCAACAATATCTGCTCTGTGCCTGATGCTGCGGATGGAGGATGTTAAGAATCTTACATGCTGTGATACAGTTGGGGAAAATATCAGATTGGGAAGATGATGAATGATGTAACCAGTAGTTACTGGGAACCTGCCACAGTAGACACGGTATCAGAAAATACAGATGTTGGTACATACCAATGTGAACCTTGGTACAGCTGATACAGATATTCTGGAGGCAAAGATAGAAAAGAAACAAGGCACCTACCTCCCTATGCTTAGAGAAGCTTCCAGTTGAATTGGAGACACCAGTACATGTGTACAGATGTAATGTACAAATGCGTGAGCCAGTGATCCATAAGTAAAAGTGTGACAGGATATTTCGGTCTTTGCTCTTTTCCTTAGTCTCCCTCCTGGGCTTCAGCATATACCCCTTCCCCACTTCAGGATCTGGGCAAGGACCAAAGTAGTGAACAAGAAGAGGTGACCAAAGCAGAAATTAGAGATGGATGTGTTGAGCTTAGCTAGACTTAAAAGAGTTATACAGAGATCTACTCTATCAGCAATGACTGGTGTTTTTATAGATATTTGACACTGAGATGAGTTAGGGCTCCATCCAGCACATACTTGCTAAGTGAGAATCCCATGCGTGTCAGCCTGTTGGCTGAATTCAAGAGCGTGGAGACTCCCATGACAATATTCCAGTGAAGGTGACTCCCTGATCGCTGTGATCAACCCCTTCAGCCTGAACTCCCTGCAGCGCCTCATGGTCTCTTTGTGTGGGATGGATTAGCCAACACTATGACTTGGTCTGTTTTCTTTTTTCTCCTTTAACTATATTATCTCTGCCACTTACAATATTAAGGGTATGTACAGTAAGGGAGTTAGTTAAAAAAGACTGCTAAGTACAAATAAACAGTAAGAATTGATAAAGACTAAAACAGGGATATAACATTGAATGAGAAAGAGAAAAATCTTTTTCACCTCACACCTGTAATCCTAGCACTTTGGGAGGCTGAGATGGGTGGATCACGTGAGGTCAGAAGTTCAAGACCAGCCTGGCCAACACAGTGAAACCCCATCTCTACTAAAAATACAAAAAATTAGCCAGGTGTGGTGATGCATGCATAGAGTCCCAGCTGCTTGGGAGACTGAAGCATGAGAATTGCTTGAAGCTGGGAGGCAGAGGTTGCAGTGAGCCGAGATCACACCACTGCACTCCAGCCTCCGTGATGAAGTGAGACTGTCTCAAAAGAAAAAAATAATAAAAAATGGTGTGTATGTCTAAGTTCACTTGGGAAAGCATCCTGAGGATGGAAGTTTCTCAACTTGTCGTGCTTCCTGGTTGCCTTGGACTTACAAGTGTTACACTGCATGAAGCCTTTGTGAGGATTCACATTGCCATTTTGTTTCTATTCTTTTATTTTCTTCCTGGGATGTAAATGTATACTAACCCCTCCTGAACTCACAGGAATCCTGATCCATCTCCAGTTCCAAGAGGAAGGAAGAACCTGCTAGAAGAGAGGAAGCTGCCTGGAAGGTGAGATCCCATGGTGCCGGCCTGCTGGGAAGCAGAACAGTGAGCCCAATAGGATGGAGATGACGCTGGAGGTTTCCCATGGGCAGGAGTGCTGTAGAGCCCTGCACAAGCCTCTTTATCAAGTAAGTGGACCTTCCCATACCTTGGTGGTAGTTTGCCACTCATGGCTCTCACTGCAGCCTTCTCTGGAGAATTTCCTTCCACTTGTAAGAGCTGCCTTATCCAGGAAATTATGCTCAAAGGGGAAAGCCCACAGCTGATGCTGAAGGATGCAGAAGTTACCAAAGCATGATCTCCTTAGGTGATGACTCAGCAGGGCAATTTATGCTCCAGAGGCTCCCAAGGACCAGGGCAAGGCTAGAACTTGTCTGGGACTGTGTCTGTGTTCAGCCCCTTCCCCTTTCTTTCCTGCTTTACTCCTTTTAGAGAGTCTTCCAGAAATAGACTCCCTCAAATGATAGGTGCTTGAATCCCAATCTCCGGGTGTGTTTAAAGGGAACCCAATGTAAGTCACCATCTGTATCAGGTTGCAGTGTAACAAATCACCCCACAAGTTAGCAGATGAAAAATGATAGAAATTTATTATCTCACACGTTTGTTGGGGAGTCAGGACTTTGGACACAGCTTAGAATCTCATAAGGTTGCATTTAAGACCTCAGCCAGGGCTGCAGTCCTCTAAAGGTGTGACTGAGGTTAGTTGATCTGCTTCCAAATTGGTTCACTCTTGTCTGGTAAGTCGGTGCTGGCTGTTGGCTAGAGGCTGTGATTCCCTGCCTTACGGGCACCTTTCCATTGAGTTGTTTGCGTCTCTTCATGGAGTTGTAGTTGCATCTCCCTGGAAGGAGTGACCTAACAGAGGACAGGAGAGAGGCTATGACACTTTCCGTGACCTCACCTTGGAAGGTTTATACTGTCTCTTCTGCAATATCCTATTGATCACACAGATCAGCCCTGTTCATGGTTGGAGGGAACTACAGCAAGGCATGAATCCAGGAGCTGGGGAGGTTTGGGGGTGTCTTGGAGTCTGGCTACCATACTATCCAAGGAAGACTCAGTTTGAATTGTCATAGTTCCCATGATTTTGAACTGTTTGCCCCTTCTTTTGGCTTTCTATTAATAAATATTTTTTCAATAGTAAGTTTGGTGTTTTTTTCTTCTCTTTCCAAATTAGACATCTCAACTCCTAGCCTATGTTAATCGGAAACTGTTGGTCTTTACCAGAAAATAGCTTTCTCTATCACTACTAAAAGAAGTGATGGCATGAACAAGGTACTGTCTTTTGATGGTTCTACAAATTTATCATCACTCTAAATGTCATCTTATCATGGCTTGTGTGCTGGCTGAGAATGATGGTGCTGTCCATATTAAACATGAAACCTTATTCTCCCCTCAGGCTGTTAGGTCCAGGAACATTCAGTGTAGGCAATATTGAGTGACTAAGGGATAAGTTGTGCAGGGTTGAGAAGTGGGAAACTTGGGCCAGGAGTTGTATTTCTGTCTCAGATGTGTGTCCAGTGTACAGATACAGACGAATGCTGTTAATTTATTGCAAAATCGATATAATTCATTTTCACATTGCTTTATCATTTTCTTCAGGAATCTAAGGAAAAGGTTCTAAGAAAATCACATTATAAATCTGGTGTGGAGGTGGAGATAGTGTCTCTAACATTGCTTTTTGGCATGAATTAGGAATTTTCAGCATATACAGTACATGTGGGTTTGGTTTATATTGTGAGAGGCAATCTTTGATTTTCTCCCACTTTGCTCTCACAGCCCTTGTCTCTCATTTGATAGGAAGAGTCATTGAGAAGAAGTAGAGTGTAGCATTTTGGTGTTAGGTAGGCCTGTGTTTAATCTCTTCTCCATTTACTTACTTGCTGTGAGATCTTGAGCATATAAACTAACCTCTCCAAGCCTCTGTTTTCTCGTCTGTGAAAAGTCAGTACCTACTTCCCAGAGTAGTTTGCGGGTTAAATGAGACTGTACCTGTGTCTGCACTGCCTAGCACAGTGCCCATTCATGGGAATCACATGATTAAGTAGAAGCTGCCACATGGATTATTCATCCTCCATCTTAGCTCCCTGCATCACTTCCTGTGGACCTCTTAAAGATTGCTGCATATCAGGGTTGAGCAGGGCATTTCCAGGCCCCAGAACATTTTAACTTTCAACTTGGGACCTCTGTGTTTCAGGGCCACTGACGTCCTGGCACCAGCTCCTATTAGCTTTCAGGAATTCGTTGTACTCTTTTCTCAACTCTGAGTTCAGAGATGCCATGTTACTAGAATCAGTCATGCTGAGAATATTTACACCAAGGCAAGTGGCCATAGGGAAAGTATTTACACTATTATGACCCTACAGAGCTGGTCTCTCATTTAGAGCCAGTTATGAAAAATTTACCAGCACATCTCTTCCCAGGATGTTTCTTCAGGAAAGCAAGCTGAATTACTGGACTGCTTTACTATTTTTTTTTCTTCCAAATTACTCTCTAACCATTGCTTTTCTTTTATTTTCCATTACGAACCACTTCAATAGCTCATTATTTTTCCCCCAGCTTGCCATTCTCTTCCTGCCTATTTCTTTCCTTCATCATGGTACCAGAGAAGTATCCCAAAAACATTAATTTCATCGTACCTACTGATTCCTGTTCAGAATTCTTCCATAGCATTTTACTTGTGTTGATGGCATGTCTTTGATTTCTCACTAGAAGTGGGATTTTAAATATCCCGCTCTCCTCTCCCTACTTGAGAGACCCAATGTGTTTATTATATGGGAATTTACATGGAAGAAACATGTTTTTTCTTTTCTTTCTTTGGAGACGGAATCTCACTCTGTTGCCCAGGCTGGAGTGCAGTGGTGGAATTTCGGCTCACTGCAGCCTCCACCTCCTGGGTTCAAGTGATTCTCCTGCCTCAGCCTCCCAAGTAGCTGGGATTACAGGCATGTGCCACCATGCCTGGTTAATTTTTTAAAATATTTTTAGTAGAAATGGAGTTTCCCCACTTTGGCCAGGTTGATCTCAAACTCCTGACCTCAGGTAATCCGCCCACCTCAGTCTCCCAAAGTGCTGGGATTACAGGCATGAGCCACCACGCCTGGCCGGAAAGTTCGTGAATTTTAACACACGGAAGAACTAGGTTGGAATCCTAGCTCTGCCTCCATTTAGCTAGCTGTTTGACCTTGAGATATTTACTTTCCATTGAGTTGCTATGTTAATACATGCACAGTTCTAGAAATAGTGACTGGCACACAGTAAGTGCTCAATAAATGCCAGGTCTTGCTATTGCTGTCCTTCCTCACTAACGCACAGCTTCCTCTTCAGCCTGTCCACGTTCTTCTTTGTTCCATTAAAGCATCATGCTCAACAGGATCTGACGCTATTTCCCAAATTCAGGGTGTCTTTTCCTCTCCCCTCCCCTCGGCAAATTCAACCCACCACTTACAATCAGAGTCTAGACCTCACCCCAAAAGTCCTGCTTAACTTTCTCAGGCCTTCTTTCCATCTTCCTATCTGAGAAAGAAACTCCAAGGTAGTCAAATCGGTGGGCCATGTTCCTTGTGGACCAACCCTGCATGGCTAGAGGGATATCATAGCTCCTGCCTTCCTGAAAAATACAAATTTGTATTGAAAGAGACTGAGTTCATCATAACACAGCACATAAAGTGCTGGGTTGGGGAAGAGCAAAGGCTAAGGGGGCAGAAAGGAGGGGCACCTAGCCCACAGTTGTGTGTTTCAGAGAAAGGAGTGACATATACATTGAGAGAACCAAGAAATATGGATGTCATCCGGATGGAAGTAGGAAGAGGTGTGGTAGGAGTTGGATTGTTCCAGAAAGAAATAGTGCAAGTAGGAAGGCCAATGCTTAGAGCTATCATCATGATATAGAGAAATTAAAGAGTTCTCCAGGAGCTGGAATGGAGTCTTGAGGCTGAGAAGATGGAAGAGAGTATGGGGAGTCTGGGTTATCCCAGGCTTTGGCTGCCACATGAAGAAGTTGAGTTGTTTCGTTTTGTTTGCTTTTAAGATGGTGTCTTGCTATGTTGCCCAGGCTAGTCTTGAACTCCTGGACTCAAGCTATCCTCCTACCTCCTCCCATGTAGCTGGAATTGCAGACACTTGCCACTGCACCTGGCTAAAAGTTAAAATGTTATCCTAAGAACCACAGGTGTTAAGCAGAAGCATGACCTGATTAGATTTCCATACTTACAGATTACTATTTCACTAAGTTTGCTTTTGTGTTACCCATCGTTACCTCCCTGACTTAAAATGTCACTTTTCTGAGCCTCAATCTCTTTCTCTCTAAAACAGGGTAATAAGTTCATAATTTTTGCTGAGAATGCTGTATGAGATAATACATGGAAAAGCATATTATAAACCCTTAAAACTGTCTACACATTAGAGGGATCATTATTAATTTTGGATGCAGGGTGCGGACTCATGTATCCTAGTATCCTGGAAAAGTTGAGTTCACATCCTAGCATTCCCACTCCTTGGGAAAGTTGCTTAATTTTTAATTGCTGACATCATGATTTCCACTTTACAGATGAGCATTACATCTAATGCATAAGCCTCTGATGAAGATACGTTTATAGTGTGTGATTTGGGAGCACTAGTGTTTAATGAATGTTAAGTTCTACATACACACACATATGTGTATGCACACATACCACACATATCTGCTCTAATCTACTTTCTATACATAAGGACAAAACACATATCTCCATCTTAAAAAGTAAAAACAGAGAATGACTTGCATAGAGCACATTAGAGTAAATTTTGTGATAATATTGAAATAGATGGTGGAATAGTGATTGTCTCTCCCACTGTGTTTAACATTGAACCAAGTAAGTCAAAGCTCCTGTCCTCAATTTCCCTCACCTCCAGCACAGACACACACACACACACACACACACACACACACACACACACACACTCGATATAAGTCCCGATGTACTGGTGTTTGGAATAATGGTTCCTAAACATAAAGTTTTACTCTCCTTAATGTACACGCCTCTTCTGAAAGCAAACAGAGGTTCAGCATACCCTGTATCCTCAGTCCTTTGATCATCTACAACCTTGGATAATTTCAGGTATCAATAAGATACACTCTGGCTGGGTGTGATGGCTCATGCCTGTAATCTCAGCACTTTGGGAGGCCAAGGCAGGTGGATCACCTGAGGTCAAGAGTTCAAGACCAGCCTGGCCAAAATGGTGAAACCCTGTCTCCACCAAAAATACAAAAATCAGCCAGGCCTGGTGGTGGGAGCCTATTATCCTAGATACTGCAGAGGTTGAGGCAGGAGAATCGCCTGAACCCAGGAGGTGGAGGTTGTGGTGAGCTGAGATTGTGCCACTACACTCCAGCCTGGGAGACAGAGTGAGACTCTATCTCAAAAACAAACAAACAAACAAACAAACAAACAAAAAACCACTCTGATGTTTCAGAGTGAAGTGGGTTGCAAAATGTTGTTCAAGTTTTCCTAGGACTCAGGGAACTACTAGTCACTTTAAAGCTTCCTTCCTTATTGCGTAGGGGTTTTCCACTGAATTACACATATGATCTGGCACACGTATTGTTAAATTCATGGCTTTCATTTTCTGGGACCAGATAAGCCAAGAGCACAAGAAATTAATTAAAAACAACTGGCTGGAATCATTACTCTTCCCACATCTAATTCTAGGAGCAGCTTAGCGTATTAATCCTCATTTTTTCATTAATGTAATTTGGGAGTAAGATGACCCTCTCCTTATTGGTCAGGTATCATAAAGAAATGGTGGCAGAAAGCTTCAGTCATGGATTTCTTCAGTACCTGAGACCTCCCAGGGTCATTGGAAATGTTGGCAGCTGGAGTTCTCAGTTTATGAGCTTCCGGCTTTATTTCAAGTGTGATATTTTCTTAACTGCGGTTTACCATGGGATTGCCTTTTATGTTGGAAGTCTGGCATTATTTAAAAGTTGGCCAATCTAAAAAGTACCTCTTAGATTTTTATCAATGACTTAATCCTACCTCCACAAAGCCTTCACTGTACTGTGCAAAGGTTGGCTTTGTCCTGTATATAGTTTGTAGAGAAAGGGTATGGGTGCCGTGATGGCTTGTGCGGTAGAGAGAAAACGAGAAGCTGAGGCAATTGAGGCAGAATTGTAGAGTGGGGAGCAGGTACTCAGATGAAGGGCCAAGGTCTCCTGTCACTGTTTTCTGCTGTGATTCCCAACTACATTATGGTGAGGTGACAGAGGGGACTGGGCCTCTCCATCTCTCCTCCTGTCCCTTCGACAGTGATGGAACCTGTTACTGTGTATGAGGAGCAAAGCATGGTGCTTCCGCTCTAGCTGAAGAGACAATCTTCATACCCAAGTGCTTTGACATAGCCATACATAATAATTGCCATGTGACTTTGATCTTCACAGAATTCAAGGCTGTAGGAAAGGAGAGGGATTACTTTATGTGGAGTAAACAATGTTAAATCCCTAATAGGAGAAGGAGGATTAAAGAAGGACCTTGGAAAATGGAACAGCATAAGGAATATAAAGGTATTTTACTGAAGAAGAAATATAACTGGTTGAAAAACATGGACCCAAATTCAACTTCATAAGTAAACATAAGTAAGCTATATGTTTTATAATACTGACAAAGATTTTTTTCCTCCAATGACATTCCCTAAAGCCTGGTAAGAATAAAATAGTCACATTCAAACATAATGGGGAGTCTGATATGCCAGCCCATCCATCTGCTAGCTAAAGGGTTACCAAGAAAGATGCTCATATTGATGTATTATTATTAATTAGCAAAACATGGGAAAATGTTCCAAATTCCCCAAAACAAGGGGATGGTTAAATGATTGTTGATGGATAAAAATTACATGGCTCTCCTGAGTGACATATGTGCAGAGTTCATTATAATATAACTAAGTTATTAGGAATTGTTAAATGGAAAATTTAAGAGAAAATGTTTGCATACAATGAAAGTGATTTCAAATGCACATAATAAAGCATAAAGGGTCTGGTGCGGTGGCTCATGCCTGTAATCCCAGCACTTTGGGAGGCCGAGGCATGTGGATCACCTGGGATCAGGAGCTGGAGACCAGCCTGGCCAACATGGCAAAAACCCATCTCTACTAAAACATACAAAATCAGCTGGGTGTGGTGGCACACGCACCTGTAATCCCAGCTACTTAGGAGGCTTAGGCAGGAGAATTGCTTGAACCTGGGAGGTAGAGGTTGCAGTAAGCCATGATTACACCACTGCACTTCAGCCTGGGCTACAGGGCAAGACTCTTTATCTTGAGGGGGGAGCTGGGAGTGGGGTGCGGAAAATAGAAAAAGCATAAAGGAAATATATCAGTGTGCTACCAGGAGTTATTTTCAATATTTAATAATCAAAAGAAAAATATGTAGATTTCTACTACCAAAATTCATTTCACGATTTTCATAGTATAAGTGACAGAATCTTCAAACATGCCTAGCAAACCACCAGGGCTAGATAAACAGGAGGTAGTTTCAGTTTGCATTAAGCTAGGCCTGTCCCATCCATGCCTTCCTCATTCAAGGGTGGGGATTTGATTGGAGAGAGCCACATTCTGGAGAAAAACAAAACTCACAGAATGAATCTACCTTCTCAGAATTGCAGATCCCAAAACCCAAGAATAAGCTGGGTGTGGTGGTGGCTCACATCTATAATCCCAGCACTTTGGGAGGCTGGGGCAGGCAGATCACCTGAGGTCAGGAGTTCAAGACCAGCCTTGCCAACATGGTGAAACCCCATCTCTACTAAAAATACGAAAAAAAATTACGCAGGCTTGGTGGCACTAGCCTGTAATCCCAGCTACTCCCAAGGCTGAGGCAGGAGAATTGCTTGAACCCGGGAGGTGGAGGTTGCAGTGAGCTGAGATTGAACCAGTGCACTTCAGCCTGGACAACAGAGTGAGATTCCGTCTCAAAAAAACAAACAAAAAAACCCAAGAATATATCCATGGGGGAAAAATAACACTTCATTCAGAACAAAAGAAAATCAAAGCCACCATAACTTCTTCTTTTCTTTCTACCTTCTCTATGTTGAGAAAGTAGGAGGGAGAGTTGATTCCAGCATTGTCCCTGACACTTGCTCACTATGTGAGCCTGGTCAAAAGTCTCCGCTCTCTGGGCCTCAATGTTCCCATCTGTAAAATGTATTGGAGTCAACTCTGAACAGCAGGAGATGGGACACAAGCCATCTGCTTTTAAGAAGGAAATTTCTTAAGGATAAACAAGAGACCACAAAAATCCATGTATGTTTGTGTTTATTCTACTGTAATATAACAACTTCCAAGAAAATTTGCACAACAGTAGGATGCAATGTAATCAATTGTTGGCGTGGAGTGGAGACTGTGGCAACTCCTGTTTCAGAAAACGGAATATTTAATTGATCTCCATGGCCCCTTTCAGTCTTAGCACCCTTGCATCTCTGGGATTTGAGTTCCCATTTATATCCTTCTAAGATGGGCATCCAAAGCCCAGAATTACCTCAGCATCTGTTGTGCATGCAAGAAAATAGTTGAAGCCTCTCTCCTTCTCTAGGCCAAGATCTTGGTGAAGTGTCTTGTGCATTTAATACAAAGCATATGGTATTTTCTCAACTATCAAGAATTTGTGAGAAAATCTAGTATCTATTAATACACGTGCAACCCCATTATCTTTCTGAGACAGAGTCTTTGTCACCCAGGCTGGAGTGCAGCGGCATGATCTTGGCTCACTGCAACCTCCCCCTCCTGGGTTCAGTTGATTCTTAAGCCTCACTCTCCTGAATAGCTGGGACTACAGGCATGCACCCCCTCACCCAGCTAATTTTTATATTTTTTTAGTAGAGATGAGGATTTGTTGTGTTAGGCTGATCTTGAACTCCTGACTTCAAGTGATTTGCTTGCCTCTGGCTCCCAAAGTGCTGGGATTACACGCGTGAGCCACCATGCCCAGCCCAATCCCATTCTCTATCAACCCCAAACTTAGAGCCCAGTTAAGACTTTTATAGCACTAAGAAAGATGTTAACACTACTACCGCTTAATATAACAAAAATACACAATAATGTTAATAACAGCAGTTAGTGATACATTACTCATAATGTTAACGATATTAACTGATTCTGTTAAAGATTTTTAGATGCAAGCCACTTCTCTGAGTAATTAGCAAAGAGAAATTTGGTAGAAACATGTAGTCTTGCTTGTAGGATTGAAGGAAGAACGGGACAATCAGATGGTAGCAAAGACAGGAATCAGGGCTTTTTATGGGATGAGATAGGAAGAAGAAATAGCTTCTTTGGGATGACACTATTAATGTGAATCATCTCCATCCACGCAATTCAACCTAGATTGTCAGGAGAAAGAGTAGATAATTCTTTTTGAATTTTCAGATGCATTACCCAGGAGAAAAATTTCTACCTTTGTTGAACATTTATGTGATGACCTACATGAAGACCTGTGCTAACACTTTGTTGACTTATTCCAAACTCCAGCACAGACTTTCAAAGAAGTATTAATATGCCTTTTCTACAGATGAAGCCCTTGTGGCTCAGAGAGGTTTAGTAACTTGCACAGGGTCACACAGCATAGTTGCTGAGACTCTAATCTGGGTCTTTCTGTGTCCAGTCAGCCATCCAGGCTGCTCTCCATGGTTCTTGTGCATCAGAAAATGAACCTCTCATGGTCCAAACCCTACCTCGTTAATTCACAGAGCATCTTCAAAGTAATTGGATTTTCTTTCTCCTATATTTTACAAAGTTTGATGACCTGAATCAAAAGGGAAACATTCATTGTGACAGCAAATCTCTGCATGGCTACCAACTTGCTCTGTTGCAATTCAACATTTATGCCTTTTCTTTCTAGAAACAGTCCGGCATTATAGTAGATACTCATCTATTTGCACAATGTTTGATTCCCTACAAGAATCTATGCTCCAAAAGAACAAGGGCTTTGTCTCCCAATTTCTAAAAGAGGCTCTTGATAAATATTTCTTGAAGGAATGGATGCAGCTGCCAGAAGCAAACCAGGTCACAGATTTCACTCCTTCCCTGTCCAGTAACCGATTTGAGATGTGTTCTCCAAACCAGCAATTCCTCCTACTTCCCTATTTTTGGTAATTCCTCGTCTGCATCCTCACCAACATCTGTTGGGGTTTTGTTTGTTTCGTTTTTTTTTTTTTGGCTTTTTAATATTAGCCATTTTGATTGAGGTGAGATGGTATCTCATTGTGGTTTTAATGTGCATTTATCTGATGATTAGTGATGTTGAACACTTCTTCATATCTTCATTGGCTGCTTGTATGTTGTCTTTTGAGAAATGTCTGTTTCTATCTTTTGCTCACTTAAAAAATACACTTTTTATTGGAATGGTTTTAGATTTACAGAAGAGTTACAAAGATGCTAGAGGGTGTCCTTACTTTCTACATTGTTCCCCCCATAGCTAACATTGAATGTATCTATTAGTTTCTGCAACCTAAAACACTCATAGTGGTATATTTGTCAAAATGAAGAAACTGGCATGGATACAGTACTGGTAACTAAATTTCCAGCTTAACTAGTTTTCCTGTTAATGTTGTCTTTCCATTCCAGGATCCAATCCAGGGTGCCATATTGCATTGAGTCATCATGCCTTTCTAGTCTCCTTTGATCTGTGACAATTTCTCAGTCTTTCCTTGTTTTTTATGACCTTGACAGTCTTAAGGAGTGCCTACTGGGGATCCTGTAGGATGTCCTCATTTCCCCAAGTGATTTTGACACTGCACCAGACTTTAGCATCTTGAGGACAGGTCCACATCTGCATTGTCACCACTACATACCACACATTCCATGCATGCCTGGCCCAGAGCAGGAGCTCGGTGAACACGTGCTGGGATAAATGTGATTCCTGTCTCACTAACCTGAGTGGACCTGCAGCAGGAGCCAGGCCTGGCTCATCCCTGCATTCCACACCATGCCTGCCTGACCCGTGCACAGTCTATTACAAGAACTCTCACCCTCCAATGGGGGTGAATGCATTTGACTCAAGTGGGATTTACAGACAGAAATCACCACATAATTGCAAACAAGAACTCTAATTGCCATCATCTGACCACTTTTTGACATCTCTCTTTCTGTTCATTCATAGATGTGTTGCCCAGTCAGATAAAATGAAACAAAGACAAAGGGGGCTGCTGGTGTTCCCACCAGAGCCGGGAAGACAGGCTCTTGCTCTAGGCATGTTTATAAATTTAAAAATATTTCAGATGCTTTTGCGATACTGCTTATTCTGGTTCAGTGCTCAGGGGGAATGCGTGTGGGGGGACGGTCTTCCATCTCATGGGACTGCAGGATTACGGGGGCACTTCACTCTGCCAGAGGGGAAATGCGGCGGCACTGTGGAAAGGACTCAATTCAAACATTAACCGAAAACAGCAACATTAGAGTGTTTTTTGAGTATGGTCTAGTGGTTCTTCGTGCTGTATTAAGTACATTCCATACATGAATAGCTAATACTGACACTATTCTAAAAAGCAGATAATTTTGGTTCTACTTGACTAATGAATAGCAAATGATGAAAGGATAGTGGCTTGAGAGGCAACAGAGGATGCTCAAGAGGGATCACAAGGCTCAAGGTGACAAAGCTGGGGTTGGAACTTGCATTTCTGTGCTGCTCAAGCCACCACTTTTCCAGCACTTTTTAGAGACCTCAAAAGCAGCCTTTCTATGTATATAGGCATGCATGCATTTATCTCTTATTGATCATTTTTATTTTTAAATAAACACTTTTTAATATAAATATTTTTGTTATTAAATATATTTCATAAGCAGTGTTATTTAGTGCAGGATTCCTCAAAATGTGGTCCATGAGACAACTGCATCAAAACTCCCTGAGGAGCTTGTCAAAAACATCAATTCCTAGATTCCAGATCTTCTGAAACAACTCTGGGGGTGGGGCCAGAGCCTTAAAAACAAGCTCTGTGGTTGATGCAAATTCTTACTGAAGTTTGAGAACTTCTGTTGTAGGGAGGTATGCAGGACTTGGAATCAGAGGGCTTGTCTAGCGTCAGTTCCGGGATGTTCTAGCTGGTTAATCTTCAGCAAATCAAAGCCTCAGCTGTAAAATGGGTAGCTTCTCACTTCACATGGTTGCTGTTAGGATAATAAGAATATACAGCAGGCAGCCTGCTAGCCCTGAGAAATCGGGCATCTCGCAGTTCTAAACATATAGGAGAAGGAAGTCCATGTCAGAGTGTCCTGAGGCTGGGAATGGTGGCTGAGATGGAAGGATTGCTTGAGCCCTGGAGTTTGAGAGCAGCCCAGGCAACATAGTGAGACCCATTTCTACACAAAATTAAAAAACAAAAAAATAGCTAGGTAGACCTGTCTCTACACAAAACAAGAAAAAAAAATTAGCTATGCATGGTGGTGCATGCCTGTAGTCCTAGCTACTTGGGAGGCTGAGGTGGAAGGATTGCTTGAACCCAGGACATCGAGGCTGCAGTGAGCCATAACCAGCCTGGGCAACAGAGTGAGACCCTGTCTGATAAAGAATATCATAATACTGTCATGTTGCACTTTTCTCATCAGGTGACAAGGTTTTGATGTGACTTTATGCAACCACACATAGTACCATGGAACTGAAATACATCCTCAAGGCTTTTGTGCTAAGTAAAAAAAAATCGAGATGAAAACAGAAAAGCTAGGAGGAGTGGTGATGGTTGACAGCATAGGCTCTAAATCGGGGTTTCTCGGCCTCGGCACTATTGATACTTAGAGTCCAGTAATTCTGTGTTGTGGTGGGGTCTGTCCTGAGTGTGACAGGTTGTATAGCAGCATCCCTGGCCTCCATCCACTAGATGCCAGGAACACCTCCTTCCCAGTTGTGACAACCAAAAATGTGTCTAGGCATTGCCAGATGTTCCCCGGTGGAAGAACTGGTCCTGGTTAAGAACTGCTGCTCTTAAGGAAGATGAATGGGTTCAGTTCCTGGCTTTACTATTGATTGTCAGTGTGAACTTGGGAAGCATATTTAACCCCCAAAGCCTCGGTTTTCTTAGCTATGAAATGGAGAAGGGGCTGGGCACGGTGGCTCACGCCTGTAATCCCAGTACTTTGAGAGGCTGAGACGGGAGGATCACGAAGTCGGGAGATCCAGACCATCCTGGTCAACATGGTGAAACCCCTTCTCTACTAAAAATACAAAAAAAATTAGCCGGGTGTGGCAGCGGGTGCCTGTAGTCCCAGCTACTCAGGAGGCTGAGGCAGGAGAATGGCGTGAACCTGGGAGGCAGAGCTTGCACTGAGCTGAGATGGTGCCGCTGCACTCCAGCCTGGGGGACAGAGTGAGACTCCATCTCCAAAACAACAACAACAACAACAACAGCAAAATGGAGAAGGATAATATTCTAAGTCGCCACCCTACTGAGTTGTCATTAGGATTACGTGAGAAAACACACCTCAAAAGTGTAGCAAAATTCTTGGCTGTATGCTGTGTGTTATGTGTGTGTGTCTGCATGTGTGTGTGGTTTAGTACATCCTGAAGCTTTGTCAGACTTCAAAGCTTTGGAAAACACACTCCTTTTCCTCCTTTTTGCAGAAAGAGTTATTCAAAATGTGACAATTCTTCAGGTCAAAAGTGAACTGAGAATGTTATTATTAAGATGTGGGCACTGAAATTTAGCTGAATCAGATAATTTTACCCTAAAATCAGCTAACTGTTGACACCTGACGTTCTATAGAATACAACCACAGAGTTAAATGAATTAAATTAAACCAGACTCTGAAAGAAAATCAAAATATGCTGAGACTAGGTTTCAGATCCCGAAGCATCTCTTACGGGGTGCTTGTGAAACTCTCTACAGCAGCTTTCGTGACCCACCTGCGCAGACACCACTCATGTCTCGGCTTTTCTTCAAGCTGGAGTGAAAATCATTCATTTCTTCTCAATGTGAATTTGCTGGTTGGACCCATAGTCAGGGTTGAGACTGAGGAGGTGTTTGGTTTAGCTCTCCCCTGGTCTGGCTGCTTGAACACAATCTGTAGACGGCTGATCTTTCAAGAGCATTGTAGGTTTTTAACATTTGGGATAAATTAACCAGTTTGACAAAAGCAAAACAGTTCCCCTCTTAAGATGAAGTGCTCCTTAAGTGCCTATACGATTTCCAGCCCAGCCTGGATGTGTCTCCTCCCCTGTCTGCTCTGAAGGGGCACTGGAACCCAATGTGTGAGCAAAATAATGAGACGCAGTGGTGCTCCTGTGGGCCAGGCTCTGCAGAGCTGAGTGACGAGTCCATGATAACAATCTCAGTGGAGCCTGAACTTGGCCTGAACCCGGCGCTTTCCGCCTTCCTCGCCCTTACTTGGGATGTCTTTGGTGTCCCTTCTCCAGCCTCCGCACTACCAAGCATTTGAATACTTTCTCTTTTATTATTTCTCCTTCAACAATAACCATAATATATGACTTGAGACTTTCCTGGCATGGGCCCAGTTTTCATGAATACTAATCAGTCACCCAAATCCTTTCTTTCAGAATCTCTCTCCTGTGTTCAGGGAATGTTGCATCTTGCCTGCAGCAGGAATGAACGTTATAAGAAATCGGGTTGATGAATGCCTGCTTCCCTCAAACTGGAGTGGCTTCCCATAGTGGCAGGGCCATCTGCCAGTCACCTACCCTTTGATTAAATACTTCCAAACATGGGAAACTCACTATCTTATAAGGTGATGTGTTCCATTCCCTTGGGGGACAGCATCTGCTGCTGTTCTCTGCTGTGGCAGCCTGGTGGTGTCCTTTCTAACATGTATCAGCATCCGCAACTATTTATTTGTTCATTCGTTGACGATCTGGGCTCCCCCTCCCTGCAATAGTTGTAAGCTCCATGAAGACAGAGAACTTCTTGATCTGCTATGCATTTGGATCTCCTGTTGTTCTCTTTGAATGTGAGCTGAACCAAAAGATGAATAAGTGAATGAAATAGTTTACTTTCTGAGTCAGATCTCCTGGTGGGCAGAATTTATGTCTATTTTACCCCCAGCATTTAGCATGGGGGCTAAGACAGAGTTAATACTATGATGTGGTAGAAAGAACACAGATTTGAGGTCAGACCTGTGTTTAAAAATTCCACCTATTCCACTTGCAAGGGGCTTAGGTAATTAGAATTTCTGAGTTGTAACTGCTTCAATCTGTAAAATAAATGTAACTATAGCACAGTACCCGATTCACATGTTGTGAAGATTAAAAGATTTTTCTAAAGTACTTAGCAGTGCCTGGCACATAGTAGGTGTTCAACAAATATGATTTCAGTTGCATTGAGAAGGCCAGATGACTCTTACTAGCATGACCAGAAAAGACGAGGGTAGAGGTATGGTTCGTCTGTCTGTCTCCTCCAAGCCTGCCTCTGTGTCTTTCCAGAGGTGAGCAACATGAAATGACCTGTTAATTTGTTCTTGGAAGCCACTTTGGTGTATCAAGTGTCTCCAGAAGAGCATCCACAGATGAGGTGGCTTCGATACAGGAGACCCTTGTGCTTTGGTCAATGGCCCCCATGTAGTTTGTAGTATAATTGATTTCAAATGTGCATTTATTTTTCTTTCCCTCCAACTTGTGGCTGCCTGGATTTTAAAACTGTTTATTCCCCTAAATGTGCCTGGATGTTGGATATCATACAGATGCAACCTCTCTCTCCCCTCTCTTCCTCCCTTCCTCCCGCCCTCTCCCTCTCTTCCTCCCGCCCTCTCCCTCTCTTCCTCCCGCCCTCTCCCTCTCAGATTTGTCTGTCACTGTCCTAAATTAGGAACAAATCAAAATCAGTTTAAATCTCCCAACTTAATAAACACCAGATCCCCCAAATGTCAGAGAGTCTAGTCTTTTGCAAAGTCTTTAACTTGTGGCTCATACTTGAGACTAAGGAAAAAAGTGGTAAATGACATGAAATAAAGAGGGGGATGTTATAGGAACAGATGGGTTACTCACTAGGCCAAGAATGTGAGGACAAGTGGTCTGGAGCCAATCTCTACCACACGGCTGGACCATGTACAGGCCTTCTCATCTCTGAGGACTCTGCCAGGGGTCTTGAGTTCTGATTAGGACAGCCTAGACTTCTGTGTTATCATGAGTGGTTAGCTGTACAGCAACAGGAATTGTCTTCACTAAGTTGTTTCCAAGTCATAACAGAATGTCAGCTTTTCAGGGCCCAAGAAAACCTCCTCTGTGTCTTCATTTTGCAAGACTACTTAGCAATTTTGACCATGATTTGTATCGTATCCAAATGATACTTCTTTTTTTTTTTTGTACTTGGTTTTATTCATGGAAAGACCTTTTAAAGTATGAGGGTTAGGGGAAAGGATGTTGGATTGGGAGTTGATTCTAGGTCTGGATTATCCATAAACTTTTTATGGGTCTTAAATCACTTAGTGCTTCTGAACCTTCCTTTCTTCGTCTGTGCTCTGAGGAAGGCCTCAGGTGAGTTGCTTAAAATTATGGTCTGTGTAACACTGGGAGGTTTCTAAATATGGAGGCTCTTTACCCTCCAGCTGCACCCCACCCAGATCTATTTCACCATGATCAGATGGTGAACAGTTATCCATATCTAACCCCTGGCACCTGCTGAATATGAGACTTTATGTGGCAAAGGAGACTTTGTAAATGCGGCTAAGAATTTTGACATGGGGAGATAAGCCTGGGTTATCCAGGTGCTTTTGGTGTAATTGCTCCTTATAATAGAGAGGGAGAGAGTCAGGGTGAGAGGAGGAGACATGATTGAGGAAGCAGGGTGAAAGATTTGAAAGTGGGAAAAAGGGTCATGAGCCCAGGAATACAAGTGGCCTCTAGATACTGGGAAAGGCAAAAAAATGGATTCTTCTTTAGAGACTCCAGAAGGAATGCAGACCTGCTGACACCTTGATTTTAGGACTTCTAACCTCCAAATAATACATTTGTGTTGTTGTCAGCCACCAAGTTTGTAGTATTTGTTACCTAGGAAGCAAGTATACCCACCTGTATTTGATTTACAGATTGAGATTTATTTTTTTCTGCATTTATTTATTTATTTTTAACCTAAGATTTCATCTGAGGAAGGATTTCAGTGGTCGAAAATGTTTGAGAACAGATCCCTAAGTTCATTTCAGTTTGAAATGACTGTGATTGGCCAGGTGCAGTGGCTCATGCCTGTAATCCCAGCACTTTGGGAGCTGAGGCGGATGGATCACCCGAGGTCAGGAGTTTGAGACCAGCCTGGCCAACAAGGTGAAACCCTGTCTCTACTAAAATACAAAAAAATTATCCAGGCATGGTGGTGGGTCCTGTAATCCCAGCTACTTGGGTGGCTGAGGCAGGAGAATCACTTAAACCCGGGAGGCAGAGGTTGCAGTGAGCCAAGATTGCGCCACTGCATACTCCAGCCTGGGCGACAAGAGTGAGACTCTGTCTCAACAACAAAAAAAGGGAATGACTGTGATCTTCTTAGTATCAAAAGACAACTCCGGGCACAAAGAATGTGAATGCTTGCAGCCTTCGTAGGGAATGGCACAGCTTTCTCCAGTAGCCAAACCTGCCTTGTCATATCCTCCTCCATCATCTAGCAAGCTCTTCACGAGACTGCAGGCTCCAGGGAAGCAGGGCCACTCTTTTTTGTTCACTACAGGCAGGGCCTATTGTAGATGCTCAGTAACTATTCTTGGAATAAGGATAAATAAATCAGTAAAGGGCCACTGGCCCTGGTAGAAATGAAAATGGCATGGCCACTGTGGAAGACGGTTTGGCAGATTCTAACAAAACTGCGCATTGTCTCACCATGCATTCCAGCTGTCCAGCTCCTTGATATTTGCCTAATTGAGTTGAAAACTTACATCCACACAACCAACGTTTGTAACAGCTTTATTCATAATTGCCAAAACTTGGAAGCAACCAAGAGGTCCTTCAGTAGATGAATGGATACATAGGCTTTGGTACATCTAGACAATGGAATAATATTCAGCACTAAAAGGAAATCAGCTATCGAGCCATGAAAGTATAAGTGAAAACCTTAAATACTAAGTGAAATAAAACAACTGGAAAAGGCCATATACTGTATGATTTCAACTATTCTGGAAAAACCAAAACCGTGGAGATAGTAAAAATATTGCCGGGTGCGGTGGCTCACACCTGTAATCGCAGCACTTTGGGAGACTGAGGTGGGTGTATCACGAGATCAAGAGACCGAAACCATCCTGGCCAACATGGTCTATAAATACATGTACTATAAATACAAAATTAGCCAGGCATGGTGGTGTACACCTCTAGTCCCAGCAACTCTGGAGGCTGAGGCAGGAGAGCCGCTTGAACCCAGGAGGCAGAGGTTGCAGTGAGCCAAGATCGCACCACTGCACTCCAGCCTGGCAACAGAGCGAGACTCCATTAAAAAAAAAAAAAAAATCAGTGGTTGCCAGGAGTTAGAAGAGGCAACTAGGTGGAGCACAGAGGATTTTTAGGGCAGTAAAACTCTTCTATATGATACTACAGTAGTGAATACATGGTATTGTACATTTGTCCAAACACATAGACTGTGCAACACCAAGAGGGAAACCTAATGTAAACTGTGGGCTTTGGGTGAC
>NW_012103920.1:6025975-6044507 GCF_000951045.1 Mandrillus leucophaeus
ACCTCGCCTGTGCTGTGCGTCGTATCTATTATCTCCAATACCCCCTGAGCTAACCTCAACTCTGGCACTAATCCCTGCTGCCCTGTCATTGTCAACACTTATTCATGTGACCTATTGGGCTGTGAGTCCCTGGGGGGGCTACACATGTCCTTTATTTTTGCATTCCTAAGGTTTAACATGGTTCCTGTCTCGCACACACACACCTGGCAGAGTTCAGTACATATTTATTGGCCAAATGATTGAGATTTAAAAACCTGCAAGTATTTTGCAGTGTCTGGTCCAGCTTTGCCAAAACTTTCTTCTCTTTTCTCTCCCAAAAGTCCAATTCTCTTCTATAATTATTTCCCTCCCATTTTTTTCCTTATTTCAGTTGTATCTGTGTCAGATTGTCTTCTCTTGCAGTCCTGAGGTAAAAAGTACTGATTTCTGTTCTAAACCAAGACATTCTCCAACTTTCCAGAGTCCTGAAAACATTAATGTGGGTATTTCAAAAAGTATGTATGGTAAATGTGTTAGGCTTGGTATTTAAATTAATATTCACAGCTTTCCTCACCAGCGCTGGGCTTTCACAGTTTCCTTTTTATTTTTATGAATTGCATTTGCAAACTGTAAGATTATCAAATTCTTCTTGAATATGGTATAAATACATGACTATGTAATAAAGACATGCAAGTTCCCTCTTTGTAGTGAGTGAGTGGGGGCAAACTGAGAATATAATGCCATAGAATAATTCAAGAAGTTGGCAGATTCTGACAAAGGGGGAAATCCCACTTGTAAAAGTCAATGGAATAGAAGACGTACCTCTCTAAGTGAGCAGATGGGCCTCTCCCTGAGGGCGTGGGGCAGGACTTCTTATCTCATAGCACCTCTTTTTTTTAAAAAAAATAATGTCAACTCTCATTTTCAATTTGGAGAGGATACATGTGCAGGTTTGTTACATGAATGTGTTGCGTGTTGCTGAGGTTTGGGGTACAAATGATCCTGTCACCCAGGTATCAAACGTAATACCCAGTAGTTTGTTTTTCAGGCCTTGTCTCCCTCCCTCGCTCCCTCCCTCCATCTGTCCCTCCATCTCTCCATCCCTCACTCTTTCTCTCTCCCCTGTCTTTTATTCCCGGTGGCTATTGTTCCCATCTTTATGTCCATGTGTACCCAATGTTTAGCTCCCACTTATAAGTGAGAACATGTAACAGTTGGCTTTCTGTTTCTGTGTTAATTAGCTTAGGACGATGGCCTCAAGCTGCATCCGTGTTGCTGCAAAGGACACGATTTTGTTCTTTTTTATGGCTGCATAGTATTCCATGGTGTATGCATACATACCACGTTTTCTTTATTCAGTCCACTGTTGAAGGGCACCTGGGTTGATTTCATGTCTTTGCTACGTGAATTGATAGCACTTCTTTCATCCTTTCCCAGATGCTTAACATCGCAGCAAAGGCAGATATTCGATCATGTCCAGTCTTTTCCCCTAGTTGATATGCAAATATCCTTTGAAGGTATGGCAGGAAATGATGACCAGTCGTAATACCTTAATGTGACACTTCATTCATTACTTCTCTTCCAGAAGATGAAGTCCAATGTATAGAGAGGATAAGTAAGGGTCTTGGAGAGAAGAATTGGGGAAAGAGTCTGCAAGGGATAGAAAAAGATCAGAGGAGAATTTGAGGAAGCAAAGATTAAGAAACATTGATTTCCATTAATAATATTTCATTCTAAGGTTCCAGGATGCTATTGACAAATTAAAACCTCCTGTTTCTATTGTTCAGAGGTATCACTGAATTTGAAAGGTAGACTGCAATGAGGAATGAGTGTGGCGCGTGCAAAATGGCTGGGATGGCCCTTCTCACATTGTGGTTTCCATACCACAATGGTGTGGAACTATGGAAGGAATTGAGATGTGAAACTTGGAGCACCCCCAGAGGGTGGGGACACAAGTACTCTGGGTCCAGACAGCTCATTGCTGATACTTCGGGGAGAGAGCAGATGTGCAGGGTGTGACCCCAGCAGACAGAATGGGTCCAGTGGGAGTTGGTTAGAGGAAAGTGGATTCTAGGTCCTCATAAGGAATGGATTTTTGCTATGGGAGGATGATGGGTGCCCATTACTGGGTGTGTCCAGGCAGAGGTAGAGGAAATGGCTGAGTGGAAGTTAGAGTAGAGACCCTCTGACAGCCCTTCTAATTATAGGACCTCATGAAGGTGGTGGCTCTGGGCACAGTCCTGAGGACAGAAATCAAATTCATTTCCAGAAACCGTACTTCTCTATGTCATGACAAAGCCTTAGCAAATTTTAACTTGAACATATTGCTAGGAAAATCTAAATTTCAATCCTGGCTCCTCCCATGATCATGTAAGGGTCTTTGAGGAACTGAGGCCTGGGAAGTTTAAACAACTTGCCTGTGTAAAACAGGGGAAAGAATGTTGTCGTCAGCTTAAATAAGACAAAATGTATACCATGCTCGGCATATAGTAGACCCTCAAGCAATGTCGGTTTTCTCAGGCGCATGACCTCAGAACACCAGTTGTCTGCATTGAGCATTTGTGTGACGGTCTCCTTAGTGAATCACACTTGGGTCACAAACTAGAAAGAGCTTCATCCTTTTAATGAGGTTTCCTGGGCTGCAGGATTGAAGGTGGAAACCAGTGAGTGAGTCGTCATCTCAACCCAGCACAACAGCCTCAAGCAAGTAGCTCTTCATTACCTGCTGTTCTTCATTCACATGACAGTACTAATGTAAGGTTGCTTGTCCCCCAAATATCTTCGCATTATCTTCATGTCGTTCTGCAAATTACTAATTGCTATTACTCTAAAATATCAAGAAATCAGAAGGAACCTCTGGATAATGTTCTATTCTGGTGAGATTTATCTATCTCTATCTTTTTTTTTGAGACGGAGTCTCGCTCTGTCGCCCAGGCTGGAGTGCAGTGGACGGATCTCAGCTCACTGCAAGCTCCGCCTCCCGGGTTCACGCCATTCTCCTGCCTCAGCCTCCCGAGTAGCTGGGACTACGGGCGCCCGCCACCTCGCCCGGCTAGTTTTTTGTATTTTTTAGTAGAGACAGGGTTTCACTGTATTAGCCAGGATGGTCTCGATTTCCTGACCTCGTGATCCACCTGTCTTGGCCTCCCAAAGTGCTGGGATTACAGGCTTGAGCCACCGTGCCCGGCCTGAGATTTATCTATCTTAACTGTATTTACCAGATTGGGAAAATAGACTTAAACATTTAAAATCTATTTTCAATAGAACAAAGGGCTGAGAAAATTTTTTTCTGGTAAATATACTTGAATCCTTCTTCAGTTGAAAACTTGCAAATCTACCTGTCTAGCTTTATATCTATGTGCCTTTCTGTCTCTCTCTCTCTCCCTTGCCTTATTCCAGAAGTAACAAAAATTGATCATTTCTCTTGCTTTTAGAAGTACGTTTTCTGTCTGGACTCAAGGGCATAGCACAGAAGTAGCTTTGAAATATCTTTAACCAAAGGCTAAGACAAATTTGTTGTCATATTTCCATCTAATTTCTTATAAAGATTGAATACTAATATTTTGGTTGGTTGGATTTTTTTTCATTACGTAAACTTACACTGGACTTAAAAGCCCTTTTATAAAATGTTTCTTCTACTAGATATATAAATACTTTTAAAGTCTCAATATGCAAATACTAAAAATGAATATCATCTTTTATTTTCTAACTGTCCCATCCAGGAAAATTTGAGGAGGTCCTTAACTTTGCTTCCTCCCCTGTCTTCAAATATTACTTTCCGTGCTACAGCACTTGAAGATTTTTAACCATCTGTTTAGCAGTTTAAATTCAACTAACTATCTTAATATTTAGAGATTTGTAAGTAAATTATTTAAAAGAAACTGGGAAAAGGAAGCAGTGATCAGTAACCATCACATAGAGTCAGTCATGTTTAATTAATTGTGCCTTTCTTCTTTCAAAATAGGGCTGAGAGAGAGAAATGCTGAGGCCATAGTTATCTCTGGGTTTTAGAAAGGCATATGATAGTCATTGAGAAAATCAGAAAAATATGCCTCAATTATCATACAATGAGCCAAGGAGTTGATATCCAAAATGGGCCACAAGTAACTGGAGGTGTCTAATCAACAGGGAGAACACAAAAACGCTCAGTTGGAGCCATGTAAGAGGGATTAGAGAATCTGACGGGATATTGGACCAGGTAGACCTATAATCTTCCCTCCATTCCTAAGATCCTGTGAAAATAAATATTTAATCCAGGTACCAGAATTCTCAGACAGGACTGAAAAAGAAAAAAAAAAAAGTAGTTGACCCTCAAAACAACAGCAGTTCTTCAGTCTTTTAGAATTTTATTAGCTTAATTCTGGCCAGTTATTTTTTATAGCTTTCATGAATCTAATTCAAAACACATTGAGAAGCCAAATCTTTGCTGGGCTTGAGAATGTAACTAATAAAAAGGCAAATACACCAAGGTTGCCAAACACTGCAAAAGAGAAGTATATGACACCAGCTCTAATGTGAGAAATTGTAGAGCCTTATTTTTGTTCTCCTTTTGATAGGAAACATAAGGGTTTTTTCTTGCTCTTGGAGAAGGGCCCTTGCAATACTTAGTAATGACTTTAAAAATATCATTATTATCAAATGAGAAGAAACTTCACGTCGTGGCAATGAACTAGGTATAATCCAAGCACTGCCTTTTTCCTCTGGGAACTCCATGCAAGGCGATGTCTCTCAAATTTAATGTCCTTTGGCAGCCAGCAAAACCTCAAATCCTGTGGAAAGACCTAAACCTCACATCATGATCCCCAAGGTGATGTTGAGATCATGCAGGTGGTCACAGAAGAGCAGTCACGAGGGCCACCGTGGGCAGACCTCTTTCAAAGCGATGGGGTGAGAAACATCCTCTTCACCTTCATTGTTCAGTGCCTCCTTAGAAAAAAAATCTGCCTCAGTCAATGTACACATGGACAAGTAAGCCAGCGTCCCCTTCCCGGAAGAAGTTTGCAGATGTCTGACAGAGAACCCACCTCTCCAGTCCGTTTGCAAAGTGATAGCTTTGCCAAGTAAGCAATGGTTCCTCTAGTTTACCCATGTAAGTGAGATCCGTTAAGCATATTCACAATAGTATTTTATGTTAAAAAATGTAGTTTTGCGGATTTAAATGCCCTTCACATAGCTGATATACAATAAATACATGTTGGATTTCCTTGTTGTTTCGTTGTTGGACTTTCTGGTATTTTGGGAATGATCCTGGACCATCTGGAGAACTGCAAGTTCTGGAGAACTTGGTGGTATAAAAAGGCAAATCTCCTTATCCTGGCCTCTGAGATCGTCCTTTCACCCCTTGTACCTGCCTTCCTCCTTCTACAGACAGGGCTTTCTCTACGTGTTGCTCCTTCCACCTGGAATCCTCCTCTTTTTCTCTTCAACTGGTCAACTCCTTGCATCCTTCAGATCTCAGCTCAACCATCAATTCTGCAGGAGCCTCTCCTCCCTTCCCTGACAAATCCATACACTGTGCTCCAGGAATAGCATGTTCCTCTCCTTTTTAAGCACTTAGTATTGTTCTAATTTTCCGTTCATCTGGGTGATTACTGATCAATGGTTGTAATTTCAACTACATAGTAATTGACATGAGAGCTTGTGTCTCCTTGCATAGCTTATCTCCAACTTCTCTCCCAGTGTTCAGCATATCCTGAAGCTCAATGAAAACTTATTGAATGAATGAATGAATGGGGTAATGAATGAATTTGCTCTAGTCCACCTCTGCCACTGTCATTAAAGGGTTGATGCACACTTCTCTGGGCTCCAGTTTTGTTCATAAAAAGGGGATAATACACTGTCTACCTTATAGGATTTTTATTAGAATATATAAAATAGTACACAACATTTGGCATATTATAGGAACTCAGATATTGGCTGACATAAGTGCCTGAATTTGAAAACATTTGGCAACATCTCACATTTGTGACATACCTTATATTTTATAATTTTTCTTAACGCAAAACATATCTCATCCTCAATCATCCTTTTTTTCCACTACAATTTCATTGCTCAATATTTTTCTCTCAAAGCCTCCATGTCTATTAGGCCTGGCCTTACAGTAATAATAATATCTTATATTTGTATATTTCTTTAAAGTGTATAAATTGTTTGGCAGCCCTATTTAACATCTCCATCAGCCATAGGATGCATTTAAAACCTGTAGTATATTCATACAATAGAATATAAAACAACCATGAGAACAACTGATTAAAGCTACTCACAACAATTTGGTTGAACCTGAGATACGGGAGTGAAGGAAGGGGACACAAAGTATATTGCATGATCCCTTTCCTGTAGAGAAAGAGGTGCAACTAATTTTCGGTAGTCACCTCAGGATAGTGGTTGCCTTTGCTGGAGCGAGGGATTGGAAGGGGACACAGGGAGCTTCGGGGTCCTGTTTTGCTTTTTGATCTAGTTGCTGGTTACATGTGTAAATTTGGTACAGGGAAATTCACCAAACCGTGCACTTGTTAAAGACACATTCTCTACATATATATTTTATGTCCATAAAAACTTTGTAAATTGCTTTTCTGTATGTGACTTTATGTAATTTCTACTTCAATCCCGGGAGATTTGACAAGGCAAGTATTTTTTATTTCATTTTAGAGAAGAAGAAAATGATACTTGGAGAGTAGATGCTTTCGCAAAACTTACACTGTAGCACATGTTATCGCTGCGACTGAAACCCAGGTGTTCTTAGTCTAGAACTCTTTCTCCCAGACTATCTTATCCTCAGTAGGTAACAAAATACCATTTAAATGTGCACATCTCTCAGAAGCCCATAAGGAGTGGAGTGAATGATGGAAGACTTAGGTGACTGCTGAGAGTCTAATCTTGGATCGGGAAAGCTTACTGATATACCCCAAAGCCCACCATGTTGATAGCCATCTGCCTAGCTGTCCCACATTTTTAGCTGAGATAGAATAGAGAGATTTATCATGGAGGGCTCTCCTCCTTGTACCACCTCCCACATCGGCTGCCAATTGCCGTCTAGGGAGAGCCAAATGAATCCCAAAGACTGAGGCAATGACAATGAGGACATATGCAGAATAAGATACAACTGAGCAGATGTTAAGCAGATGGAATCCTCCCTAGCATATCCAGTCAGGTCCCAGATGAACTGATTCTCCATTTGTGTGCTTCGGTTCAGCACCCCATGTGCTAATCTTTGCAATGGGACGGCAGAGTCCTGGCTCACACCTCATCACAGAGGGCTTAATGGAGGAGAAGAGATTTAGCACAGCTCTTTAAAGACACAAGGGGCTTGGTGGTTGACAGGAAGAAAGAGGTTCCAGATGTAAATACACTCCAGGAGTGGCCCGAGTTCACGGGAAAGCTGATGATTCCTTGGATTCACAGGCACATAAAGGAACAAAGCGATATGAGAAGTTTGTTTCTGAAGATGGAAAATGTATGAAGATAGAAAATGAGGTTATATTTTAAGGTGCAGAGCTTGAGCCTATCAACTGCGGGCTGGATCTCAAGTCCTCTTAACTTCCAGACCAGTGCTTTCTGTTCTAATCACCTGCTGTGTGACCACAAGCAAGTTATTCCTTCTCTCTGACCACAAATATGGTGGTTGTATATTCAAGCTTGTGGTCATGCCTCTGGTGGAGTTTGTCAATGCATCCTAGCAACCAAAGCCTGTTTGTGGATAAGGAACAGAAAAACAAGTCAAAGGGATCATAAAAGTATGTTCCATTGTAGAAAAAAAACAAACATTCCATACTTTCCTTAACAAAAACAATGGATATGTACCTCAAAATATTTGACAGATTACGTCTAAATAGAATCCTTATTAAAGATAAATGCATGACATTCTTTTAATTCCCTCTTTTTAGGAATTGAAATGATTTTTACTTACTTTTGTGTTGCTTCATTTTCTTACTATTTTCTAAAGTTGCATTGTGTCATGGGACTTGACTTGGACCCATTTTTTTTTGTGTTGGCTTTGCTGAAGAGGAATATTTTTTGTTTTTTGAAAATTGAGGTTTTCTGAAATCTGGTTTTATTTCTCAATAAAAACACAAAAATTCATGTTTTGATTTTATTTTCTTGTATATCTAATGGTTCTTCGTGGGTGTTAATAAAAAGTACCCTATGTAATAAAGAAAAATGCACTTATGCCCCTTGCAGAGATTCACTAATCAGAGTTCGTATTCCTTTCACGCAAATATTCCAACATGCCACGTTTTCAACATATTTAGAGCAACCCGGTGCACATTTGTAGACATTCATCTTATATTTCGAGTAGGATGCCTTCACTCTCGCCCTTAAGTCTTGCATGACTCCAAGCTTATGTTTTTACCTCTGGATGGCTTCAATCAGCATGATAGACATGAAGGCACCAGCTGTTGAAAGTGGGTTCTCCTCTGCTGGACTACTGCTTACTTTGGCTTTATCTCTCCCTTGCAATCTCGTATTTTATTAAGTGCATAATTTTCTATCAGCTTCAGACACCAGAGTCACCAACTGAGAAAAAAGCTGGGAGGCCAGTCTTTGACAGTGGTAAATTTCATTGTGCTTTAAAAAACCCCAACCAACACACACCATATGCTGCCATCTGAAGGAAGACTTATTTCATGGTTTAAACTTTATGGCCTTAGATTTCAGCATGACATGAGTGATGTGGAAGGGAAGTACGTTTGGATGATAAGATGAGGATAATTTGTACTGGGAAATTATTCACAATTGTGATAAATAATCCCTGGCACAGAATAACAGAAAATCTCAACCCTTGAACTGAATTATATATGTTTGCGTCTCATAAACAAGGTAGAAAATACATTTTTTCAGCCGCTGTGTTTGCAAAGTCCCCTCACTTTCAAGCTACCCTCGTTAATAATCATAAAGCAGCACATTTCCAAGCTCAGAATCACATTAATCTCTCCACACGTGACCCGATCATGCACTTTGGGGAGAATGGATGGGATGCAGTTGCCTTTGTGTGTACTATGTGCTTTTCGTCATTTTCCTGGTGGCTGGCTTGAAAATGCAGAGTCTGGGAGAATGATGGAGAAGCCAGAAAGATAAAAAATGAATGTTGCGAGAAAATTGGGCTTTTTGTGGTTAATCACTAAAACAATGATGGAATGAAAAGATAAGGGTGTTTTTCCCCCCCTTCCCTTCCTACACATCAGAGAAGGTGAGAAGGGAATGATGTTTCTGTTCTTACTCACAAACCTTACCATCGTATCTGGAAAAGTTAATGGGGAGACATAACAGGACTTTTTTTTTTTTTTTTTTTTGAAAGCCTGTGCTTATAAATGCTATAGAGTTGGCTTTTCCAAGAAGGGGAGGTTATCCAAGGGTTGGCGGACAGGGGAATGCCTAAATGCAAGAAAGAATGTGAAGGTTCTTCAAGAAGCAGCGGGGGGTTGGAAGTGGGAAAGAGAATGGTGGAGTGAAGCAGAGGAAAGATAAGATGAACAGGCAAGGTAGGCTCGTGACTCCCATCAAGGCTGCCCTTGGAAGAGAATGGACCTTGGATGGTACATGGCAACTGTTACATCAATGGAGACTGGATACTACGTTTGGAGCCTTGATTGCTTTTAGGCTTCAGGTCAGTAGAGAAGTCTGCTGAGAGGAGTCTTTCTGTTGGATCCTGCTGTGCTGTACTGCTTATCGATGAGCAGTGCCCAACAGGAGCATGGGTGACCTGGCAAATGGAGCAGCAGTGATACTGGAAACCATCACAATGGATCACGAGCAGGCTCCAAATATGTCTTCTTAGCACCTCCTATACCCTGCCCCTCTTCCACCAGGGCAGCTCTGCCTCTTTCTGCTTACTATTTGAAGGTGCTGTATAAGACTTTAAAGAAACGATCCTTTAAATAAATACCAACATTTGGAAACCATTGATTGGGTTCAACCTCTGTATTTATCAGAGATTTAAAAAAATGAGTCCTAAAAAGGTTATTTCCCATCCATACAGTAGGTGAAGGGAATGCAAAACCACTGAAGTATCCTCAGAGTAACACAAAGGGGCGGGAAGAGAAGCATGGGAGGGACAGGTGATGCTGTTTTGACCTCGTATAGGTTATCATGAGGACCAAATGAGATCAAGTGTCCAAAATCACTTAGTACACGATCTACCTTTATTACCTCTGCTGCTTACCTGAGTAAAATCATCCATATGTATTTGTTAATCACTTAACACCACAATGGTATATAATTTCTTCTGCATGACAACAAAAATGGATGTGATGAAATTCACATTTCAGGAAACTTACGATGAAATGCTTTCAAGCTAAATTCTACAATCTGATATAAAAAGAAATACTGTCTGGAGTTCAGTACAAAAAGGAAGACACTTTGGTGTTACAGAAAGAGTTCACCTGTGCTATAGAGGGCAAGCAAAGTTATCAGGTAACCATGGGAGGAGAGGAGGGTTTGAGGCAAGTGCTGAAGATTTGCTAAGGTTTGGCTAGAATCTGGAATCTTTGAACTAGAAAAAGGTCTGGGGACCTCTAGTCCAGCTTGTACACAGCTGTAGGACATTCCTGGGTGTGATGGTATGGGAATTGTCTGCTTGAGCCTTTAGGGAACCTAGATGATGATATTGCTGGGTACCATGCTAGGTTCTCCCTTTTATAAAAGGCAACCTTATGAAGCTATGATTATCTCCATTTCATAGGAGGACAAAGGTCAGGGATGTTCAGTGACCTGTTGGGTTTTGCTAAGCTGTAAGGTTAAGCTTTGCAAGAAGAGCTGAGGAGTTAAGAGTTGATACTTTGGAATCAGACAGGGCTGCATTTAAATCCTGGTTTTGCTACTTCATAGTTGGACAATTTACATAACCCCCCTGAGCTTCAGTTTCCTGGTGTGTAAAATGGGTATGATCATCATAAATCTTGCATAGAGTTATGAGAATGAGAGTTATTAGACAATGTTGTAAAGCACTGAGGAAAAGTATCTGGCATGTTAAGGGCTTGACAAATGATGTGTTTTCACTCTCATGGACAGAAAAGAAAAAAACATAGGCTGGAGGCTACCAATTCATATGTGCCTTTGAGGAGGGAAGTGCCATTATAAGAACAAGATTTGGTTTTAAATGCTGTCTGAATGTCAAAGCTTGTCTGTCGCCCACAGTAGTGAGCTTGCATTTGTCTGTATGTTTTGCTCAAGGTTTCTCAAGTCCAGCACTATTGATATTTGGGGCTGGATAAATTCTTTCTTGGAAGGGTTTGCAGGGGTGGGGGTGTCCTGTGCATTATAGTATATTTAGCAACATCCTTGGCCTCTGCTCATTAGATGCCAGCATTACATCCCCCCACCCCCATGACAATCAATACCGTCTCCAGACATTGTCAAGCATTCCCAGGGAACAGAATTGGCCCTGGCTGAGAACCATTGGTCTATCCGTTGCCTCTGTTCCTTCTACTGCAGCAGTCCATGAAGCTCCCCTGTGAGCGTCTTGGCCCAGACTCTCCCAGCAGCTCACAGCTGGAAAGTCCTTGCACAGCTTCCCCAGGAATATACAATAACTCAACCCAAGACTGTCTTTTTTCCCTTAATTCCCATGATTGCACAGTGTTGCTTTTCAGTTTTTAACTCTGGGAATTTGTCTTTTCTCACTTGCCAAAGCCACAGCCGAGAGCAACCAGCAGAAACTGATTAACACTGTCTGTCCAGGCTGAAGCTATTGAACAATTACAAGGTATATATGTCCTGAGTACAGTCTGAACTTACTATATGACCCCAGTTAAAGACAACATGGTTTGTATTTTTTACTGTATGAATTTCGTGGAGACTATTTTTCTTCATTTTGTTTTCTTTTTCAGCTATTAGAAAAACTAACATTCTTTGTCTTCATGTCCTCTCGTTCTTCTCTTTGTGTCATTTAAAGTAATCACTGGGAATTTCAGTGAGGGGTGAGGGAGGTTTTTAAAGAGCCCACCTGGTTCAGACGTGTCTATGTGGATATTGAGCAAAGTCTAGTTCTCAGGGGCGTGAGGTATACCCTTTAAGATCAGGTTCCTGGTCTTGGTGGGAAGAAGAAAACCTGGATAGATATACATTTGGGGAAGAGTTAGAGGGCCTTAATATTAGTTAAGTGCCAAGCTAAGCCTCTCACTCTGTTGTCTTATTCATCCCTTACAGGGTATTATGTGAAATGGGAATGATAGTAATTTACACTATAGAGAAAGTGAAAAAGGCTCGGAGAGATTCACTGACCCTATATTACACAATTTATAATCCCAGCTGGGATTCAACCGCACGGTCTCTGATGCCAAAGCCTGTACTCTTTGCAGCAATCAGCAGGACCTCTATAGAGATGAAGGCTGATGTATCAGGATTTTATCCAGCCTGTTCTCACCCTTTCTTTCCTTTCCTTGATCCCTAACAACATGCAAATTCTGAAATCTATGGTATATTCCTCTGTACACTCCTCCAGGAGGACCAAGTAGAGAGTTTGGCTAAATCATAGGGGGTTTGCAAATGACCAGGTAGGCAGGTCAAACCTTGCCTCATCTTGACTGACTTACTATCCTCCAGCTTCAAGATTTACTAATAATGGGTGACCAGTAGAGGTGCAGGGGCTGGATGGATAGAAAATCAAGCATTTGAATCCTTGCAAGTTGAATCCAGGTCTACATGACCCTGGGGAAGTTATCTTAGTTTGCTCATCTTTGAAGTGGGAAAGATGATCCTACTTTGTAAGTTGGGAGAGCACCCAGGACAAAGGAGATGCTCCATAAATGGCTGCCTCCTTCTGCTCTACCTCATTATTACGATGACGCATCTTTACAGGTTTCTCCACCCACCTCTTCACACCTGCAGCCTGAGCCTCAGCCCTGAAGGCCAGGGATGATGTATTTCTTCCTCACTGCATCAATACTATTTGAAGTCCCATCAGTGATTCTAGATGCTTCCAAGAAGCAGGGTCTTTTTCCGTGACTTGCTGCCCTCCCAGCCTTTGTGCCCTTCCAAGTTTGGGGCACCCTGTCTCTCCCAAGGTCAGCAACTACTTCTCCAAGATTTCCCCCTCCCTCTGCTTCCTGTTTGGAGCAGCCTCACGTACTCTGTTAGGTGAGCTCCTACAAACACCACGTTGTCTCCCCTTTCTTGGGACTTGGGGCAGTCAAATGAGATACTGACCATTGCTTGTTTTTTCTTTTTATTCACATTTGAGTGAACAAGCAAACGTGTTTGTTTTATGACAGTGACCACAGATAACAGAGAAGAAATCATGTCTCCTGATACAAACATGATATGGTCTGATATGATCTGACCAAGAAATGTTTCTAACTTATTTTTATTTAATAGAACAGACATTTCAAAATGTAACATAGGCCGGGCGCGGTGGCTCATGCCTGTAATCCCAGCACTCTGGGAGGCCAAGGCGGGCAAATCACAAGGTCAGGAGATTGAGACCATCCTGACTAACACAGTGAAACCCCGTCTCTACTAAAAAATACACAAAATTAGCCGGGCGTGGTGGTGGGCGCCTGTAGTCCCAGCTACTCGGGAGGCTGAGGCAGGAGAATGGCGTGAACCCGGGAGGCGGAGCTTGCAGTGAGCCGAGATCATGCCACTGCACTCCAGCCTGGCGACAGAGCGAGACTCTGTCTCTCAAAAAGAAAAAACAAACAAGCAAAAAAAAAAACCAAAAAACAAAAAGAAGAACAACAACTATAACAAACCAAACCAAAACAAAAACAAAAAAAACCAAAATGTAGCATATTCTCTTTTTCAGGCACTGTTCTAAGTACCTGCTGCATTTGAACTCGTGTCATCTTCATAAGAAAGCCAAAGAAGCAGGCTCTTTGATTGTCTCCATTTTGCAGATGAGGAAGCAGGGGTGACAGGTGAAATAACTTGTCTGAGGTAACAGGGCTAGGAACTGGAACTGACTACTAAGTCTATGATTTTAACCTCTATACATATGTAATCCTTGTGAAGATGGTTCTATGAAAAGTCCATAACAACATACTATCCATTACTTTAATACCAGATGTAAAATGTGATTTAACTGCCTTACTGAAAAGAATAAACTTGCATGAAATTGAGACCTGACTGTTCTATTTCTAGGAACTTGTCCTTCTTGATGTGTTTGAGCCAGGTCTGAGAGCTTCTGCCAGGAGAGCAATTAGAACTTGCAGACTCCCCCTGAAGTCCCATTTAGCTCCATGTGTCTGGGGGAGGAAACCAAGGCATAGCAATAACTGCATTGAGTTTTTACCCTCTTGATACCTTTCTTTTCATCAGGCTTGCAGTGGAAGCAGAGAACTCTGTTTACCTGCCGTCCTCAAACATACACATTCAGAAACGGTCCCCACCACTGCCACGTCCTTTATTTTTCTACTTTTTTTTTTTTTTAGATGGAGTCTTGCTCTTGTTGCCCAGGCTGGAGTGCAGTGGCACAGTGTCAGCTCACTGCAACCTCCGCCTCCGGGGTTCAAGCTTCTCCTGCCTCAGCTTCCTGAGTAGCTGTGATTACTGTTGCCAGCCACAACGCCTTGCTAATTTTTGTACTTTTAGTACAGATGGGGTTTTGCCATGTTGACCAGGCTGGTCTTGAACTCCTAATCTCAGGTGATCCACCCGCCTCGGCCTCCCAAAGTGCTGGGATTACTGGCGTGAGCCACCGCCCCTGGCCTATTTCTCTACTATTTCTCCTTTACTCCACCTGGATGGAGCAAACCAATTCATGAGTTTTGTCTATGGATTTCATTAGTTGGTCGTTTACTAAACTCTCAAATCTCCCAAATAAAATGTATTAGAATTAAATGATTAAACATAAAATTATAACACATTTATTTATTCTTACTTTAGAAACGATATGTGCTCATTTAAGTGTTTGGGGAAAAAAAGAATTCAAAGAGAGAATAACAATTAACTATAGTCCAAACAATCAGAAGCATTCACTGCTAACAGTTGGGAGTGGAATGTTCTCCCATTCCCTAGAATTTCTCTCTCTCTCCCCCACAACTCTCTCGCTTTCTCTCTCCGTGTGTATTGTACAGTTTTAATCAGTATTCTATTGTGTTTGCTGGTTTGAATCTTGATTTTTTCATCTAACTTTTTATCAATAGCCGTTTCCCATTTCATGAAATAGTATGTTAAAACATCCTCTTGGATGGCCTACCTCATGAACTAGAATGTTTAAACTATTGTTCTATTTGTGAGATGTCTAGATTGTTTCCCATGTTTACGCCAAAATAATAAACATTTTTCTACATATGTCTCTGTCTGAGTTTTTTCCCCTTTCTTTGTCTGTGTAAATATTTTTGTTACAAAAAGATTTAACTTTAACTTTCTTAGGATAGATAGACTTGAGGAAAGCAAGGGACATGAGTTTTTTTTGAAGGATTTTGTGCATGTTATAAAATGTTTTTTTTCCATATAATTTCTATCAGTTTGTACTCTTTTGAAAAGAGAATGACAGTATCTGTTCCAGTCTTCTTTTGCCCAAATTGACTATTTCAGCTTTTAAAAACTTAGCTTATTTGATAATTAAAAAAGAAAATCTCATTTCAATTTTCATTTTCTAAAAATTTCAGATTTTGAGGCTCTTTTTATCAATTTTGATGAGTATATTTTCTAGTTTACCTATCATTGTATTCATTAATTTCAACATGTTTTCAGGTAGGAAAATCCACCAACGATCCTTCATAATGAATTTTAAAGTACCTGTGCCAAAGAGCATCTTGGTGAAATTTAGAAACAGATACTGTCTTTGTCACCTTTTTGAAAATGCTGTAAGTTAGATATTGTAACTTCTGTGCTGATACTGTCACATGTCTGAGGAAATAGGTATATCTCCCTTCCTTCTGCCTGTTTGTCTTTTCAGTTTATTTTCTTGAAGACTTCCTTAACCTTACTGTAGACTCTTCTGGGGATGGACAGGCATATTTTTTGATTTCCCAAGGCATTTTTGGCTCTCTGTTGGTTTGTTGTACATTTTTTATCTATTTTTATTTTTATCTTTTAACTTTTAAATTCAGGGATACAAGTGCAGGTCTGTTATATACAAAAATTTCATGACAAAGACACCGAAAGCAATTACAGCAAAAGCAAAAATTGACTAATGGGGTCGAGTTAAAGTAAAGAGCATCTGCACATCAAAATAAACTACCAATAGATTAAATGGACAACATACAGAATGGGAGAACATTTTTGTAAACTACGCATCTGACAAAGGTCTAATATCTAGCATCTATTAGGAACTTAAACAAATTTTATGCATGCTTTATTAATATTCTAAGTTTTCAAATCTTACAGAAATGTTAACAAGAATTTGCTTTTAAAATTCTCTTTTGTTCTCTGCATTATCTGTTTTCCCCAGGGTCATTTTTTAAAATTTTATTTATCTTCTCTGATTTTTGAGAATATGGAACACTTTCCTCAACTATCTAATGATTGAAATTTAATATCAATTTAAAATTCTGGGTTTCAGGGTGAGATGATCAGTGAGTAGCCATCACACTGGGGAACACTAGATGCTATAAAGTGAAGAAAAATAAGGCTTTCTGTAGGGAAGGATGACATCTGTACATAGAATTTAAATTAAGGTCTCTTTCCATCACCCATCCCTCCATTTTCAACCTATTTATTCTTCCAATTCTTAACGATACCGGGTATTTACAGGCCCCAAGACTCCATAAGGTTCTGTTTGGCTAACAGCTTTCCTTTTCGGCAGGTGCCCCATTCACGTATCTGAGCTGTAGCTTCTTTCACCCTTCACAGCAGATGTCCCTGGTCCCTAGACTCAGACCCATTAAGCCTCATCACTGATGTTGACTGTGGACACTTTGTGTAGGTTTGGACTCAGTTCACACTGGCGGTGACTCACTTTTAGCATGAGTAATGGGACTCACATTTTTTTTTTTTTTTTTTAATCCCAGAGTTTCTCATTGTTTGCAGATGCAACAGGTGCTGCTGATTAAGGGCAAGAAGCTTTTACATTCATGAGAATTAATGTCACCACAGACAGACTCAACCAAATGGGGGATGGGAGTAAATGAATTGATACTTCTTTTGGCCAGTCCTTGGGTAGGCAATTTATTCTATGCCATTCTAAAAAGATCTGGGTGGGATCGACTTTCAAGTGTCCTTAGCAATGACCTTGGTAACTTTCATGACACTGTTAACATGGGCTTTCTTCTTCCCCCAGCTCTTCCTGGGTCCTCAGTCCTGCTGCCTTGGATTTCAACTGCCTCAAGTCCTTGTCTCAAACCTTACTGTCAGGGGAAACCTCAATAATTACTGCTGTATCCTCTCTTTTCTTTGTTTCCATATGTTTTTCCGAGGACTCCTCTCCCATTCTCTTCTGTGTTGTGGAAACATTTAGAAACAATGTTTACTATCATTCTGTTGTAAACTCAGCAAGGAGAGTTTTGAATATAGATGTTATTAAATGTATTAATATTTTCTTTCTACATTTAAAAATTGCTTTTGAGTTTAGAATATATGTCACTGTTCACCTTTTACAGATATAGGATTTATGTCTGTTTCTGTAGGGGAAACAAAGATATATAATTCACTTCGTTTGACTCAGAAAATGTTGGTTGAATTAATCGATATACTCTCAATGTCTTTCAGCCAAAGACTGTTGGAAACATGCTGTCTTGAGAAAGTTGGGTTTGCTAACTTGCTGTGATGAGGGTGAATGCACATCATACAAAACTGTGGGTTTTCTCCGAAGTTGCTTGAAAAGCCTTATAGCCTTGTGTTAGGTGATATGGGGGAGGCTTCAAGGAAGTGGTCTTTACCCTGGATTGGATGCTCTCAGGATGGAAGGTAATTTTATGATGTTTTTTAAAAATTTTTTAATTTTTTCATCCATAGTAAGGTTTTATTCAGTGATTTTTTTTCCTTTTTTTTTTTTTAAATTCTAGGGTACATGTGCACAATGTGCAGGTTTGTTCAATTCCCACCTATAAGTGAGAACATGCAGTGTTTGGTTTTCTGTCCTTGTGATAGTTTGCTGAGAATGATGGTTTCCAGCCTCATCCATGTCCCTGCAAAGGACATGAACTCATCCATTTTTCATGGCTGCATAGTATTCCATGGTGTATATGTGCCACATTTTCTTAATCCAGTCTGTCGTTGATGGACATTTGGTTGGTTCCAAGTCTTTGCTATTGTGATTAGTGCTGGAGTAAACATACGTGTGCATGTGTCTTTATAGTAGCATGATTTATAATCCTTTGGGTATATGCCCAGTAATGGGATCGCTGGGTCAAATGGTATTTCTGGGTCTAGATCCTTGAGGAATCGCTGCACTGTCTTCCACAATGGTTGAACTAATTTACACTCGCACCAACAGTGTAAAAGCATTCCGACTTCTCCACATCCTCTCCATCACCTGTTGTTTCCTGACTCTTTAATGATTGCTATTCTAACTGGTGTGAGATGGTATCTCATTGTGGTTTTGATTTGCATTTCTCTGATGGTGAATGATGAAGAGCATTTTTTCATGTGTCTGTTGGCTGCATAAATGTCTTCTTTTGAGAAGTGTCTGTTCATATCCTTTGCCCACTTTTTGATGGGGTTTTTTTTTCCT
>NW_012103920.1:6044557-6046812 GCF_000951045.1 Mandrillus leucophaeus
TTTATTTTTCTACTTTTTTTTTTTTTAGATGGAGTCTTGCTCTTGTTGCCCAGGCTGGAGTGCAGTGGCACAGTGTCAGCTCACTGCAACCTCCGCCTCCCGGGTTCAAGCTTCTCCTGCCTCAGCTTCCTGAGTAGCTGTGATTACTGTTGCCAGCCACCACGCCTTGCTAATTTTTGTACTTTTAGTACAGATGGGGTTTTGCCGTGTTGACCAGGCTGGTCTTGAACTCCTAATCTCAGGTGATCCACCCGCCTCGGCCTCCCAAAGTGCTGGGATTACTGGCGTGAGCCACCACGCCTGGCCTATTTCTCTACTATTTCTCCTTTACTCCACCTGGATGGAGCAAACCAATTCATGAGTTTTGTCTATGGATTTCATTAGTTGGTTATTTACTAAACTCTCAAATCTCCCAAATAAAATGTATTAGAATTAACTGATTAAACATAAAATTATAAAACATTTATTTATTCTTACTTTAGAAACGATATGTGCTCATTTAAGTGTTTGGGGAAAAAAAGGATTCAAAGAGAGAATAATAATTAACTATAGTCCAAACAATCAGAAGCATTCACTGCTAACAGCTGGGAGTGGAATGTTCTCCCATTCCCTAGAATTTCTCTCTCCCCCCCACAACTCTCTCACTTTCTCTCTCCATGTGTATTGTACAATTTTAATCAGTATTCTATTGTGTCTGCTGGTTTGAATCTTGATTTTTTTCATCTAACTTTTTATCAATAGCCATTTCCCATTTCATGAAATAGTATGTTAAAACATCCTCTTGGATGGCCTACCTGATGAACTAGAATGTTTAAACTATTGTTCTATTTGTGAGATGTCTAGATTGTTTCCCATGTTTACGCCAAAATAATAAACATTGTTCTACATATGTCTCTGTCTGAGTTTTTTCCCCTTTCTTTGTCTGTGTAAATATTTTTGTTACAAAAAGATTTAAGTTTAACTTTCTTAGGATAGATAGACTTGAGGAAAGCAAGGGACATGAGTTTTTTTTGAAGGATTTTGTGCATGTTATAAAATGTTTTCTTCCATATAATTTCTATCAGTTTGTACTCTTATGAAAAGAGAATGACAGTATCTGTTCCAGTCTTCTTTTGCCCAAATTGACTATTTCAACTTTTAAAAACTTAGCTTATTTGATCATTAAAAAAGAAAATCTCATTTCAATTTTCATTTTCTAAAAATTTCAGATTTTGAGGCTCTTTTTATCAATTTTGATGAGTATATTTTCTAGTTTACCTATCATTGTATTCATTAATTTCAACATGTTTTCAGGTAGGAAAATCCACCAACGATCCTTCATAATGAATTTTAAAGTACCTATGCCAAAGAGCATCTTGGTGAAATTTAGAAACAGATACTGTCTTTGTCACCTTTTTGAAAATGCTGTAAGTTAGATATTGTAACTTCTGTGCTGATACTGTCACATGTCTGAGGAAATAGGTATATCTCCCTTCCTTCTGCCTGTTTGTCTTTTCAGTTTATTTTCTTGAAGACTTCCTTAACCTTACTGTAGACTCTTCTGGGGATGGACAGGCATATTTTTTGATTTCCCAAGGCATTTTTGGCTCTCTGTTGGTTTGTTGTACATTTTTTATCTATTTTTATTTTTATCTTTTAACTTTTAAATTCAGGGATACAAGTGCAGGTCTGTTATATACAAAAATTTCATGACAAAGACACCGAAAGCAATTACAGCAAAAGCAAAAATTGACAAATGGGGTCGAGTTAAAGTAAAGAGCATCCGCACATCAAAATAAACTACCAATAGATTAAATGGACAACATACAGAATGGGAGAACATTTTTGTAAACTACGCATCTGACAAAGGTCTAATATCTAGCATCTATTAGGAACTTAAACAAATTTTATGCATGCTTTATTAATATTCTAAGTTTTCAAATCTCACAGAAATGTTAACAAGAATTTGCTTTTAAAATTCTCTTTTGTTCTCTGCATTATCTGTTTTCCCCAGGGTCATTTTTTAAAATTTTATTTATCTTCTCTGATTTTTGAGAATATGGAACACTTTCCTCAACTATCTAATGATTGAAATTTAATATCAATTTAAAATTCTGGGTTTCAGGGTGAGATGATCAGTGAGTAGCCATCACACTGGGGAACACTAGATGCTATAAAGTGAAGAAAAATAAGGCTTTCTGTAGGGAAGGATGACATCTGTACATAGAATTTAAATTAAGGTCTCTTTCCATCACCCATCCCTCCATTTTCAACCT
>NW_012103920.1:6046862-6051546 GCF_000951045.1 Mandrillus leucophaeus
ATTAAAAAAGAAAATCTCATTTCAATTTTCATTTTCTAAAAATTTCAGATTTTGAGGCTCTTTTTATCAATTTTGATGAGTATATTTTCTAGTTTACCTATCATTGTATTCATTAATTTCAACATGTTTTCAGGTAGGAAAATCCACCAACGATCCTTCATAATGAATTTTAAAGTACCTATGCCAAAGAGCATCTTGGTGAAATTTAGAAACAGATACTGTCTTTGTCACCTTTTTGAAAATGCTGTAAGTTAGATATTGTAACTTCTGTGCTGATACTGTCACATGTCTGAGGAAATAGGTATATCTCCCTTCCTTCTGCCTGTTTGTCTTTTCAGTTTATTTTCTTGAAGACTTCCTTAACCTTACTGTAGACTCTTCTGGGGATGGACAGGCATATTTTTTGATTTCCCAAGGCATTTTTGGCTCTCTGTTGGTTTGTTGTACATTTTTTATCTATTTTTATTTTTATCTTTTAACTTTTAAATTCAGGGATACAAGTGCAGGTCTGTTATATACAAAAATTTCATGACAAAGACACCGAAAGCAATTACAGCAAAAGCAAAAATTGACAAATGGGGTCGAGTTAAAGTAAAGAGCATCCGCACATCAAAATAAACTACCAATAGATTAAATGGACAACATACAGAATGGGAGAACATTTTTGTAAACTACGCATCTGACAAAGGTCTAATATCTAGCATCTATTAGGAACTTAAACAAATTTTGTGCATGCTTTATTAATATTCTAAGTTTTCAAATCTCACAGAAATGTTAACAAGAATTTGCTTTTAAAATTCTCTTTTGTTCTCTGCATTATCTGTTTTCCCCAGGGTCATTTTTTAAAATTTTATTTATCTTCTCTGATTTTTGAGAATATGGAACACTTTCCTCAACTATCTAATGATTGAAATTTAATATCAATTTAAAATTCTGGGTTTCAGGGTGAGATGATCAGTGAGTAGCCATCACACTGGGGAACACTAGATGCTATAAAGTGAAGAAAAATAAGGCTTTCTGTAGGGAAGGATGACATCTGTACATAGAATTTAAATTAAGGTCTCTTTCCATCACCCATCCCTCCATTTTCAACCTATTTATTCTTCCAATTCTTAACGATACCGGGTATTTACAGGCCCCAAGACTCCATAAGGTTCTGTTTGGCTAACAGCTTTCCTTTTCGGCAGGTGCCCCATTCACGTATCTGAGCTGTAGCTTCTTTCACCCTTCACAGCAGGTGTCCCTGGTCCCTAGACTCAGACCCATTAAGCCTCATCACTGATGTTGACTGTGGACACTTCGTGTAGGTTTGGACTCAGTTCACACTGGCGGTGACTCACCTTTAGCATGAGTAATGGGACTCACATTTTTTTTTTTTTTTTAAAAATCCCAGAGTTTCTCATTGTTTGCAGATGCAACAGGTGCTGCTGATTAAGGGCAAGAAGCTTTTACATTCATGAGAATTAATGTCACCACAGACAGACTCAACCAAATGGGGGATGGGAGTAAATGAATTGATACTTCTCTTGGCCAGTCTTTGGGTAGGCAATTTATTCTATGCCATTCTAAAAAGATCTGGGTGGGATCGACTTTGAAGTGTCCTTAGCAATGACCTTGGTAACTTTCATGACACTGTTAACATGGGCTTTCTTCTTCCCCCAGCTCTTCCTGGGTCCTCACTCCTGCTGCCTTGGATTTCAACTGCCTCAAGTCCTTGTCTCAAACCTTACTGTCAGGGGAAACCTCAATAATTACTGCTGTATCCTCTCTTTTCTTTGTTTCCATATGTTTTTCCGAGGACTCCTCTCCCATTCTCTTCTGTGTTGTAGAAACATTTAGAAACAATGTTTACTATCATTCTGTTGTAAACTCAGCAAGGAGAGTTTTGAATATAGATGTTATTAAATTTATTAATATTTTCTTTCTACATTTAAAAATTGCTTTTGAGTTTAGAATATATGTCACTGTTCACCTTTTACAGATATAGGATTTATGTCCGTTTCTGTAGGGGAAACAAAGATATATAATTCACTTCATTTGACTCAGAAAATGTTGGTTGAATTAATCAATATACTCTCAATGTCTTTCAGCCAAAGATTGTTGGAAACATGCTGTCTTGACAAAGTTGGGTTTACTAACTTGCTGTGATGAGGGTGAATGCACATCATACAAAACTGTGGGTTTTCTCAGAAGTTGCTTGAAAAGCCATACAGCCTTGTGTTAGGTGATATGGGGGAGGCTTCAAGGAAGTGGTCTTTACCCTGGATTGGATGCTCTCAGGATGGAAGGTAATTTTATGATTTTTTTTTTTATTTTTTAATTTTTTCATCCATAGTAAGGTTTTATTCGGTGATTTTTTTTCCTTTTTTTTTTTAAATTTAAGTTCTAGGGTACATGTGCACAATGTGCAGGTTTGTTCAATTCCCACCTATAAGAGAGAACATGCAGTGCTTGGTTTTCTGTCCTTGTGATAGTTTGCTGAGAATGATGGTTTCCAGCTTCATCCATGTCTCTGCAAAGGACATGAACTCATCCATTTTTTATGGCTGCATAGTATTCCATGGTGTATATGTGCCACATTTTCTTAATCCAGTCTGTCATTGACGGACATTTGGTTGGTTCCAAGTCTTTGCTATTGTGATTAGTGCTGGAATAAACATACGTGTGCATGTGTCTTTATAGTAGCATGATTTATAATCCTTTGGGTATATACCCAGTAATGGGATCGCTGGGTCAAATGGTATTTCTGGATTTAGATCCTTGAGGAATCGCCGCACTGTCTTCCACAATGGTTGAACTAATTTACACTCGCACCAACAGTGTAAAAGCATTCGACTTCTCCACATCCTCTCCATCACCTGTTGTTTCCTGACTCTTTAATGATCGCTATTCTAACTGGTGTGAGATGGTATCTCGTTGTGGTTTTGATTTGCATTTCTCTGATGGTGAGTGATGAAGAGCATTTTTTCATGTGTCTGTTGGCTGCATAAATGTCTTCTTTTGAGAAGTGTCTGTTCATATCCTTTGCCCACTTTTTGATGGGGTTGTTTTTTTCCTGTAAATTTGTTTAAGTTCTTCGTAGATTCTGGGTATTAGCCCTTTGTCAGATGGGTAGATTGCAAAAATTTTCTCCCATTCTTTAGGTTTCCTCTTCACTCTGATGGTAGTTTCTTTTGCTGTGCAGAAACTCTTTAGTTTAATTACATCCCGTTTGTCTATTTTGGCATTTCAGTCATGAAGTCCTTGCCCATGCCTATGTCCTGAATGGTATTGCCTAGGTTTTATTCTAGGGTTTTTATGGTTTTAGATCTAACATTTAAGTCATTAATCCATTTTGAATTAATTTTTGTATAAGGTGTAAGGAAGGGATCCAGTTTCAGCTTTCAGTTTTCCCAGCATCATTTATTAAATAGGGAATCCTTTCCCTATTTCTTGTTTTTGTCAGGTTTGTCAAAGATCATATGGCTGTAGATGTGTGTTATTATTTCTGAGGCCTCTGTTCTATTCCATTGGTCTATATGTCTGTTTTGGTACCATTACCATGCTGTTTTGGTTACTGTAGCCTTGTAGTATAGTGTGAAATCAGGTAGCATGATGCCTCCAGCTTTGTTCTTTTTGCTTAGGATTGTCTTGGCAATGTGGGCTCTTTTTTGGTTCCATATGAACTTTAAAGTAGTTTTTTCCAATTCTGTGAAGAAAATCATTGATATCTTGATGGGGATGGCGTTGAATCTATAAATTACTTTGGGCAGTATGGCCATTTTCATGATATTGATTCTTCCTATCCATGAGCATGGAATGTTCTTCCTTTTTTTGTGTGTGTGTGTCCTCTTTTATTTCGTTGAGCAGTGGTTTTTAATTCTCTTTGAAGAGGTCCTTCACATCTCTTGTAAGTTGGATTCCTAGGTATTTTATTCTCTTTGTAGCAACTGTGAATGGGAGTTCACTCATGATTTGGCTGTTTGTCTGTTATTGATGTATAGGAGTGCTTGCGATTTTTGCACATTGATTTTATATCCTGAGACTTTGCTGAAGTTGCTTATCAGCTTAAGGAGATTTTGGACTGAGATGATGAGGTTTTCTAAATATACAATCATTTCATCTGCAAACAGGGACAATTTGACTTCCTCTTTTCCTAATTGAATACCCTTTATTTCTTTCTCTTGCCTGATTGCCCTAGCCAGAACTTCCAACACTATGTTGAATGGAGTAATAACAGACGGCATCCCTGTCTTGTGCCAGTTTTCAAAAGGAATACTTCCAGTTTTTGTCCAGTCAGTATGATATTGGCTGTGGGTTTGTCATAAATAGCTCTTATTATTTTGAGATACATTCCATCACTACCTAGCTTATTGAGAGTTTTTAGCATGACAGGCTGTTGAATTTTGTTGAAGGCCTTTTCTGCATCTACTGAGATAATCATGTGGTTTTTGTTGTTGGTTCTGTTTATGTGATGGATTATGTTTATTGATTTGCATAAGTTGAACCAGCCTTGCATCCCAGGGATGAAGCTGACTTGATCATGGTGGATCAGCTTTTTGATGTGCTGCTGGATTCAGTTTGCCAGTATTTTATTGAGGATTTTCGTATCGACGTTCATCAGGGATATTGGTCTAAAATTCTCTTTTTTGTTGTTGTGTCTCTGCCAGGCTTTGGTATCAGGGTGATGCTGACCTCATAAAAT